>NC_135762.1:3407122-3744566 GCF_052425735.1 Oculina patagonica
GTTAACAAAAGAGAGAGTTAACAAAAATGCGTCTGGTGTTTTGATTTCCTTTAGTCTCTTTCTTGAGCATTCTGCTATGTTTGTTTTAAATCAAAGGTGTTGTTAGCTTTCCAGGATTCCGTCCGTGAAGACTGCGTGTGTGTGTCCGTTGTTGTTTTGCCGAGGACAGCTAAGAAATTTACATAATACACAGCGCACAGACAAGCTATTGTTCTGTTCATAAAAAAATTTTGTTTGGCGACTTTCGTATACTTTTGTTTGGCGACTTTTGTATATTGGAAAGGCTTCTCGCTGACAGCGCATCTTTTCAGGATAGGTTGCATGTTTTCGAGCAAACAATTTTTTCCTCGTTGAATGGCGGTGATATTAATAAAGACTTTAAAGGCCACACGCACACAGGTCAACGCTATTCAAAAGGCGTAATTAGCATTTTGGCGACTAAGCACGTGCACACGTGTGTTATAATTTTTGTACAATTCATTTTCTTCAGCAAAACAACAACGCGTTTTGTTCAAATTCTGCGTCATTAGTAATTATTTTGAATCGTGCACTGTCTGCCATATTCAGTTTTTCAACCGGAACGGAGATTTGAATGAAAACAGTAGTTCTAGCGAGATTTGTAAGTCAACTATAAATCAATCAATCGACCTTGTCCTTGGTGACGCCGTCGTTTGTTGTTTAAAAACTCCGTTCAGAATCGACGTTTAAAGGAAGTCCTTTTTTATTCGTAGTATCTTTTACGTTCAAAGAGAAGGGAAGAATTAGAAAATACTTCATTTATTTAGAGCCATATCACGATTTCTTAGGTGTTTTACAAAACTAAGCTGATACTTCTGAACATTTGACCATGGAAAACAAAAAAAATGTTTTTCCAGGGTTTCCGGTTTGGTTTACTTCCGGGAAGATTTTCAGACTTCCGTGTTGATTTCTATTGTTCTGTGAGGGCCAATAGAGAAAGAGAAATACATTTCAGTTTCCCAGAGTGTCTACCGGCGACCCTACCGCTGACCAACCGCTGACGGACCGCGGAGCCGGGTTCACAGCGGTCAAACGCAAAAATTGACGTCACATCCGGTCTTCGCCGCCTCGAACTTTTGACTCAAAAATGGGAAAACTTTTGTAAGAAATTGTTAAAGAAATAGTACGGTGAAAGAACAGTTCAAGCTGGGACACTCAGTGAAGATGAATTATCAAATTTACAATCCATAAGCGGCGTGTAAACCTTAACTTTCCAGGGACGGCGTTAACTTTTGGGTTTAAAGCGAAAGTTTTCGGAAAATTTAAGACTTTGTATGAAGAATTTTGGCGGGAATTGCACAGTAACTGCGCACGCGCGCTGCGTTTGACCGCTGTGTGGGAGCCGGGAGACACTCTGAGCTCGAGATTGCCCCCCCTCGGCGCGCCGGGGTGGGGGGCGGGCCGCCACCGAGGCGGGGGCGCTCGTGCTGGGGTTCCCCGCGCCGGCCCCGTCCCTCGGCCCGGGCGGCGCGGTGGGCGTCGTCAGAGGGGGCGAGCGAGAGCGCCCCCCCGGGCCCCGCCCCCCCCCCCCCCCCCCCCCCCCACACCCCCCCCCCCCCCACCAGCTCCCACCCCCCCCCCTCGCGAGACGTCTCGCCGGCCTCGGGAGACCGGAGAGGCGCCACGCGGGGGAGGAGCGCAGCCACCACGCCCCAGCCCACAACCCCCCCCCCCCCCCCCCCCCACACCCCTCCCCCCACCAAGAGCCGCCCCAAGAGCAAGACGAACCGGCCCCAACAGCAGACAACCCCAGACAGTCAGAGACAAGACCAGCAGAGACAACGCGCGACCGCGTGGAAGGACCCGAAACACGATCGCTCCCGGGCAGCAGCCAACCCCGACGCGCCAGAATCAGGACCGCGGAGCACAAGAGGGGACACGGGGGGCAGATACTCCAGGAGGCTATAGGGTGCTCTCAGCCACCCGTCCGGTCCGAAGAGGAAGAGGGAAAAAACAAAGACCGCCCTACGGGAGGGGAGAGATGCCTCCAAGTAGCGAAGGTGCGCCCGAGCCACGATCCAAACTCACACGTCAGACCACAACAAAGGACAGAAGCACGACAAAAAGAGGACAAGGGAAGCGTCACGACACAGACCAATCGGCTGAGAGAAGAAAACAAGACTCGACAGGGGGAGACCAACGGACGAAGCGCAAAAGGAAAGACGACACACAAGGGCCGAGAAAAAAAGACAAAAACACGAAAAGGGGAAGAAGACAACGGAGCAGGACGCCAACCAGCCAACCACAACACAACAAGCAAAAACAGAACAATTCACGCAACGGCCCAACGCACCGGACGCCGCCCAGACACAAACGAGACAAGGACAAAAGGCGAAGGCACCGAACCGAAACAAGAGCGAGAAACGCAGACAGGCACCCCGGACCCACAGAACCCCCCCACACCAGCCCGCGGGGAGAGGAGAGGAGGGAGAAGCTGGGGGAGGGAGAGAGAAGACAAAAAAGAAGCACGCCCGAACCCGCCAGCACACCCAGACAGAGAAAGAAAAGACAAAGAAGAAGAGAGAAGAAAAGGCAAGAGAAAGTCTGGCGAGAAAGCGGAACGAAAAAAACAGACAAGAGAGGACGCAGGAAAAAAAGAGCAGCGAGGAGAGGGAGAGGAGAAAACCAGAGGACGACGCACGCAAAAGGAAGGAGAACGAAGAGGAGGAGAGGGAGAGAAAGGAAGAAGAAAAAAAAAGAAAAGAAAAGAAGCAGAAGGACCCCGAGGAGACCAAGCCCAGGGGAGAGAGGAGAAAGGGAAGGAAAACCCCCCGAGCGCCAGAAAGCGAAGGAAAGAGAGGGGAAAAGGGAGGAGGGAGGAAAGGACACCAAAAGAAGGAAAGAAAAGAGACAGCAAACCCCCAGTCCAAGGGGGAGGCGAGAGACCGAGAGGAGGGAGAGGAAGAGGGGAGGGAGAGGTGGGGGGTAGGGATGTCGGACGATAATAGGGGATTAGATGGGAGAGTTGACTGAGAGGGATGGGAGGTGAAGGAGTGTGCAGAGGAGTGAGGAAAAAGTGTGGAGTATGATTGAGGGAGGACAGTATTATTGAAGGGGAAGGTGTTTGGAGGGGGGGGGGTCTGAGGTGTGTGGTGGTGGGGGAGGGTGGGGTAAGGAGGAGTAGAGATTGTGGCCGAAGTAGAGGAGTAGGTAGGTGATGAGTTAAGTCAGAGGAAAATAGGAGGGTGTTTGGACGGTCGATGGAGTGCGCGGTGGAGGAGGGAGGGAGTGGGGGGTGAAAGAGTGGGAGAGGAGTTGTGATAGGAGGAAGTAGAAGAGAGTATGAGTAGGGAGTAGGAGAGAAGATAATTGCCTGGGGAAGTTGGACGATTAGCTAGGCTTATGGAGAGATAGGAAGGAGGAAGATTGAGATCGAGTGTTGCTTCTACTTCACTTTATTTGTAAGTTGACTTCTTACGTTTTCGATAAGTGGGGAGTTTTCAGTTTTCCTTTCTTCACTCATTCTGTAGATATTCTCACTTTTATTGTTAGGGAGATTTCAGAGCAGGTTACGCTTACTTCACATAAAGACTATTTTAAGATGTTGTCGGAGATTTTTTGTGTGTGTTATGCTTGGAGTCGTGTGTGAGTTAGGGATGTTAGACGGACCGAGAATTAAGACAGTTGAGGTTGTGCGGAGTATGATGTAAAGTCAGAGACTAAGAATACAATGATTGGAGAGTTTCCTCCAGAATTTTGCTTAGTTTTATTGGGTATTAGACGAGTTGTGACTTTAGTTTTTTTTGAATGACGTGAGATAGAGTATTTTTGTCTAAAGAGTCCAGAAAATAGTGAAGGTGGTCGGACACATGGAAGAGAGGAAGTCGAGTTGTGGATTTGTGATGGAGAGCTCGTGTGAGGAGAGACAGAGGGTGAGTGATTGTGAAGATTACAGAGTAGAGTTCTGAATGTTAGGATTGTTCAATGTCGACTTATTGGAGGGAGGTTGTTGGTCCCCCCTCACCGTTCTGTATAGGACAACTCTCTTCTACTCGAGGCCCAAGATGACCTAGACTATACGTCGAGAACTAGTCTTGTCTCGAATAGTTTCACTAAGGGTAAGTTCTGCTATTCTTCGTGGCTCGATAGGCCCTCGATACGCCCTGAAGGTAGGAAGTTTGGCCAGGGCTACCCCCCCTACCCTGTTAGCTCCAAGATTTCTAACTATTCTTTGACATCTTCAGTTTTTTTTTTGTTACAAAAAAATTTTTCTGGCCAGTCGATAGGCCCACTTGATAGGCCACTGTACATTTGGTAAGTTTTTTTTTGATGGATGAGAAAGTCTTGCCTCTCTTTTTTCTTAGTACTTTTTTATATCTCTTCATTCTGTGAAGAATCAATAAATGTTAAAGTTTAATGTTTTTTTCGATTCTATAAGATTTAACTTCTCTATTTTTTTTCGTAAAAAAAAGATTTTTTTTTGTAGAAAATTATTTGAAAATAGAAGAATAAGAAATGAAGTAGGTTATTGTGTACGGATTTTATTGAATGAGTTAAGATGATGAGAAAAATAGGAAAATTTAAATAAAAGAGTTCTAGATTTATATAATTGTAACTGAATATAATAGAAAGGTATATAAAAATATGAAATTGGTGATGGAATCTACCTTGAGAAGGAAAAAATATATTTTATATAAATATCTAAAAAATGGAAGGAACTTTCTATGTATCGAGAAGATAAGTGAGTAATTATATTTAATTCAGGCTTATTATGTTGGAAATTTTTTTTTCGATAGTAGTATTTTTTAGAAAGTTCGAATTTGTAGCTAAGCATTACCAATGATAACATCGTTTTTTAGAACGTATGTGTGACGAATAAGGTAGAAGTCTTACTTTCAGAAATTATGAGTGAAAGTGTGGAGGCGTATTAGTTTGACATTATCGGTTGTTGATTGAGTGATATGAATAATATTACGTCGATGAATAACGAAAAATAGAAAAGTGAGAGCGGAAAATAACTATCCTTATATTAGCATCAAAGATAAATGAAAAAAAATATGTCAGGGATCATGAAAATTCCTTCTTCATATTGATTTTAAAAGGGTTTAAGAAATAATATATTCCAAAGGTTTAAAGAAAAAAAATCTAAATAAGATTATAAAAAAAAGTTTGGTTAAGTAATTAATGTAATTTTTGTAAGATTGATAGGAGGAATATATAGAAAAAATGAAGCACTGTACACTGATTGTTTTATTAATTTTATTAATCACGTTAAATTTGTGAAAATTTTTAACAAAAATTATAAACGGTGTTTCCCGAAAGTATATTAGTTGCTCACGTAGTATCGGTTTAATTTTTTTAATTTTTAGATTAACCACTGTTAACAAAAATGCTGGACAGAATTTTTACGTTGAGTCAAAAATGAAGATTTTCTTGAAAAAGAAGTAAGTATAATTAAGCGTAAATGGAAAATATATTCACGCATAGTATTTTTGGAGGGCGGAAAAAAAGTAAACCAGAAAATTCACATCAAAAATAGGGGAAAAACATTGGGCATTGATTTGTGAATTTCGATACACTCGTGAAATACAAAGTGAAAATGAAAAGTATAAGCAGGTCGACCTAGTTTGAAGAGAAGTCATTTAACACGCATCTTAGAAGTTTATATGGAAAATTTGAAGAGAACAACCTTGAAAAATGAGCATTTTGTGAAAAGGTGAGAGTTGCTAGTTTTTGTAACTGTAACAGTCTAGTTTTATTTTTGTTTTAATAATTCATCTTAATTGCAAGTTCGCATTTTATTATTACTCCACATAACGTTGGATCTATATGACATTAATTGTATGAATGTACGACAAGATCTGATGTATCAAGATTTTCATTTGATTTTTTCTCTTTTCTTATCACCCTACTGCTTGATAATTTGTTGATAACGTGGGGAGAAAGTAGATCGTGATCAGTCTTGGCAACAAAAGAGTTTTAAGGTTCAAGATAGTGTTTTTTCTGTGTATTGATTGTTTTCGTTTGTGCCCTATATATATTGCCTTTTTGTATATTGCTCTGTTTTAGTTTGTTTGTATATATACTGATTATGCACGTGAATGGTGGCGACACCGGAAATTCCGGAAAAAAACTTAAATTACTGCTTGAATTTCCAAACTCTGCTGCATGACTAGATAGATCAAAAAGCACCCTGAAGAACTATGGGCTAAGCTTTATTCAGATACCTACACTAGAGTGCCGGCTTCTTAAAAGAAGTCAGGGAAATTCAGGCCTAGAGATTTCTAACTAAATAATTGTTAACCCGTTGACCTTTCCTTGACCGTTCAATTGAATTAATTAAAGAGAAATGAAACCCTTGTCTGGCCTTGCAGCCTCACTCTGTTTTTTTGATACTGCCGCTCCAAGTGGCAAATACATCTCTTTCCCACTCTCACCCTCTTGGCTGGGAAACCCATAATTTATTTGCTAGCGTGACTTGCCCATTGGGTATCAGGTCATTCTTGTTTTCCTCTTCTCTATATATTACACCTGAAAATTATTCGAATGTGCCAGTCAAATTTAAAATTGATTTATATTTTCCTGATTTCAGCTACTTGCTATCACTGTAATGATCAGCGTGGTTTCTTCGACACTCCAAATCTCTTGCCCGGAAGTCCATCAAAAGCCACACAAGACTCTTAAACTATTACGCCGTAATTTCATGTTTGTGGAGAAACCTTTTGCTTCGCTAAAGTCATCTCTAGAAATTCCTCTCCGGGTTAGTCGAGACGTCAGCTCAAAGATGCCTGGCACTTCAATATGCCCTTGGACCTGGGGCCAAGATGACAACCCAGACCGTGTTCCTCGCTACCTGACCAAGGCCGTCTGTCCAAGTTGTGGGCATTACTGCCGTGCAGTGTTATATTACCACAGAGGACTGGTGCAGAGGTGTGACGTCAGAACAGGGGAAAAAGTTTGGAAATGGACCGTGGTTGAACTTCCGGTGGCTTTTATTTATGATCCCTGAAAGAGCTTTATGTGTTCACCTGATGTATATAAGATATTTATAATGACGTCTGAGATATTAGCAAATGTATATTTATTTTACTTTGGATATAAAAAGTGTTTTGACCGTGTAAGATTATATGATAAATGCTCAGAAAGAGTCATTTATTTATTTGTGCATTCATCAGGCTTATAACTTCTATTCACCTGATATGTAAATAAAGTTTCAAAAAAAGCCTTGAGCTAGCCAAGTGACCATTTCTTGCCGGAGCTTATCCCGGTTCCGTAGCATTAAGCGACTAAGAATATTTCTACTCCCCCGGCCTGTTGGGGATGCTAGTCCATCGCAGGGTTACTTCCCCCCCCCCCCCCACCCCCCAGCATATTTTCGCCGGTACCCATTCTTACAGCTGGTTGGAGAGAGACACCATGAGAGTTAATAGATAATTGCTGAGGTTCAGGGCGAAGTTGCATGCAATACACCCGATAAAGCTGTGAGCCCGAAGTAACCATGTATTATAAGTATTGACTCTCGCTAAGCTAATGTATTTTTTAACATTGTTCTTTATTGTAAAAGTTTTTTCTTAACAAATCGCGCGATTTAGTTAAGAAAAACTTGGAAAATAAAGGAAAATGTCTAAAATCGACGATTAGTTTCGCGAGAGTCAATAATTGACAATAGTTGGTTCTCTCGTGACGTCATCAAAATTCTAACATTAAGAATCGCAAGACCCCTGAGATTTTATTTTTCACTGGCCATTAGACGTCCTTAGTATCATTTTGAAGGTTTTTAGCTCGATAGCAACCGCCGTCTTTAAGATAGAGCATTTTGAATTTCGGAGTTTCACGCCACGAGATCCAAGATGCCATGAGATCCAAGATGGCTGCCAGAAGGCTGCCACGTCCTCTTTAGAAAATGCCTTATCTTGCGATTATTAACAATCTGAACAGTTGAGGTTTTGCTAGAAGTGTTTATGTGAATATTTAATTGTTCACGAGGGTGATCTGACCGCTTTTTGTAGCAACATTTAATGCCAGATGTTTTCATTGATTTCCGGCGGCCATGTTGGAGTCCAACCAGTTGGACTCCAGTATTGCGTTTCCATACTGTGCTCTCTAAATTTGCGTGAAACATTTTGACGGATAACTCGAGTACGGAACAACATACTGACCTGAGACTTGGACAAAAAGTTTATTTAGTAGTTTTCTACAAACTGTAATATTCTTGATTTTTTGGACTCAATAAATTTGGATTTATTTTTTCGCGGCGTGATAGTGGCATGACAGTAAAAACTACCTATATGACGTTGTCAAGGCAACGTCAAATTTTATAGACACATGTTTGACAAATCAAAATTTCCGCAGAGGATAAATGAACAGCTGCTGAAAGTTTCAGCATTGTACATTTACAGTAAATCCTCTTTAAAATGGAGGGTGGGGGGTGAGGGAGGGTGGCATACATCCCCCCTGTACGTCCGAGAGATAAATGGGGTATTTGAAATTTGTTTATGATAGGATAGACTGATAGAAGTTGTGAAAATTATCAAAATAGTTACAAACACGAGTTATTATATTGTAAAAGGTGTTGATTGTCCTCTCTGCAAGCATAGACCGATTAGCTGCTGGAAGGTGCCCTCTATTAAGTAATTAAAGGAATATGATTTTAAGGGAAAAATAAACACTTTTTGCTTCCTTAGAAATATTTATTCAAACTCACATAAGCATTACATCATAAAATTATCTTACATTATGTTAAGCACTTTTACATTGCATTTAAATTAAAACAAAAAATGTTAGATGATAATTTTTTTTAAATTATATCCTAATGAAGCACTTCTCAAAAAAATATAACCAATCCCTTTCGTCAAACGCGAACAAATAAAGTTCATTTAGGGTTTATAAACAAAAGCCACCGGAAGTTCAACCACTGTCCATTCCCAAACTTTTTCCCCTGTTCTGGCGTCACACTTCTGCACCAGTCCTTTGTGGGAATACGATACTGCTTTGCAGTAATGCTTACAACGGGGCCAGCCGGGACACTTGGCCTTGGACAGGTAGCGAGGAACACGATCTGGGTTGTCATCTACGCCCCAGGTCCAAGGGCACGTTGAATCGCCAATTATGTCTGCACTGACGTCGCGACTAACACGCTTTGAAATTCCCAGAGATGACTGTTTCTCCACAAACATGAAACTCTGGCGGAGACGTTTGAGGGTCTTGTGTGGCGTCAGATTCACACCTGGACATGAAGAACTTTGAACCAACGACGAAACCACGCTCGTCAGAACGACAATGACAAAAAGCTGTTACAATAAAACATTGTTAATGTTAAACGTCCAGGGCTTAAACCATATGATAGTTAAAAAAAAATTGCCTTTTAGTTCTATCTTCTCTTTATAGTTTCTTCATTTAAGTTCAGTAGGAAAAAGCCAAGAAGAAGATTAGGCGTTGTATTCGCTTCTCGTTAGAAAATCCTTGTAGGAAAAACTGAAATGATCGCTACATTTAGAGCAAGTGCAATTTAGAGCACATATGTAAAGGACGAGAGTGAGTTTAAATACCTTATCCCGAGTAAAGAGAGCGAAAGTAAAAAAAGAAACAATAAAGTAAATTTACCCGTGTATAAGAGAATTCCATGTTCACCGAGTTGAAGTGTTGCCTTGTCTTCTCCTAAACCTTCGCAAGCTATTATTCGCTTGTACTTGTCTACGTTGGCTTATGCCCATAGCCATAAGTTGACCTTCTTATATACGATCAAGTTTTCCCTTGTGTAATTTTACTTGTAACAGATTTAGTTCGCAAAACAGGGCGGTAGAAGTTGATTGTTTCCAGTTTGTTGTTCCTTTTTTTTCAAAGAAATAGCCTCCTACGCGGACTTTCTTTGGGCTCGTCGGACTAGGCGCCTGCGTTGGAGGCTATTTTTAAAAGTCTGTTCAACTTTCCTCAATGTTTTTCACTCCTACACAAATTCTTAGATTATTATAGTAGAGCATTTTCTCCACACTTTTTCTTTCATGTTTTTATGTTGGGCAAACTGTGAAAAGAGAACTTGGTGTATTTTGCAGCTAATAATGCAAGTTCAAACACTGTAACTAACACTTTTTACAAAGCATAGATATTCCCTCTAGTCCGAAAACTGTGTGCATTTTTAGGGTGAAATCCATTAATTACAATGCATATCCTTCAGTACAAAGTGACGAAGCATTTCTTGATATTGTGATGAACGATTACAGCAATTAGATATTTTCAGGAGCGCCATTACGTTCATGGTCTGTCTTTTTAAAAATTTCTGGGAAATGCTTCACCGCTATTGCACAAGACTACATTCCTATTTTGATATTACTTGTCTGTGTTTTGTGGCTGTTGCAATTAACTGCTTAATACAGTTTTCAATTTTAATCAAGCAATTTCCCAAAGGGAACCTTTTGTCAGAAAAGAAAGAACTCATTAAATATAATTTGTGATTGTACACGATCATCCTGTTTTTTCCCGCGCACGATTGGTCTAAACGCATCAGGTGACGCGACCAGAGCATGCAAATAAATATAAACAACAGCCTCCTTTTGACGAAAAAGTATAGACTGACATTTGTCTGTGGCAGGAGCCCATGGGCTCTTGTCTGTGGACATCGGTTTGTTCCGAGAAGCGCCGAATAGCGAAGCTTGGCGAAGCTTGAGAAAGACTTTAATCTTCAAAGAACAGCTATTGTCCAAGGGCAAATATCAGCGGATATTTTTAAACCAAATGGAGGCTATTGCGTCTATTGTCCTTAATTAAGTAGTTTTACACAATACTGCTCATATTGCGAAACCTTTTCTCAAAGCTCATTAATGTCAAAGTCATTATGAAGGAGTTCAAAGAATTGTTACTGTCTATAAAATGTTTAGTTCTATTTATTTTAACTATTTGCTTGGAATGAAAACTGAACGTGCAAACGCAATATTCCGCGCGATTGAGCAGGATAACTGTTCTAATATTCAACATATTGTCAACGAAACACATTTTGCAGATGGAAAAACTAATTATGCAGCGCTTTACAAGGCTTCGGACGAATCTTCGCAACCTATGGATATCGCAGGATATCTATTATGTACGGATGACAGATATCAATAACATTTTAACCAAATTTGGGCAGCGCACGCATTTGTTGAATAATAACAAAGGATATTCGGAGTTTGAGCAGCCAATCAGCGCGCCAAAAACGCTATCCACTGTTAATATAATATAACATCTGGTACTCCCCTAGTTTTGACTGCATCACGTGACTTGTTTATACCAATCACACGCGATGCACGCCGAAGGACGTTTCCCTTTTTGTAAACAGTCGATGCCATTTTCGCGCGCGATACTGAGATTTTTTTTGCACCGTCATCAAAATTTTCTTCTCCTAAAACGAATATGCATGTCACCACCTAGGGGGAACCCGGAATTAGGGGTAACATCCTACTCTCACAACTACACCACCACGCTAATCCGCTAATCGAAAATTTAATTTTATATAGCGTCTTTCCTAACAGCCATATATGACCCTATCCCTCTTCCCGAACAAGGCGTGAATCTAACTCATCCTGACGATGCCTTATTACTTTTAATCATCAGATCTCAGTTTCGACCTAGTCAGACAACTATCAGTCCACATTTTCGCGCCAAATGGAGATCATTGTTTATGTTTTTAAATTGCTGAAGAAAAATAACGTTCTTGCTAATTTTTGCTATCATTTTTAACCCTTGAAAACTGAAAACTAACGAGTTCTATTTTATTCTCAGCCAATATTGGTATACCGTACGTTTTTTGCTCATATAAATAAAACACTTAAAGACCTTAATATTGAGTTATTCAGGTACTTTTACGGAAGTTGATTTCAGTGTCAGACCACGGATGTTTTATTTGAATGAGTTAAGCATGGCACCTTGAGCACAACAAAAAGTGCACGGAATTAGACGGTCAAGCCCTTTGAAATCATAAAACAATCGCTTACCTTTCGGCTTTGACGCGGAAAAAAGTGAAAGAAAGAGTTCTGCGAATTTTTTGATGTCTTCTGATGCGAGTTCAGTCAAAATATTTTCTATGAAGTTTTATTAAAGATAAATCATGAATAAACTTATAAACATGTGGTGACGGAATCTAACCTTGTGGAACGCGAAACAAATTCTAAAATCTTCAGGCTTCGAATCGGAGTGGGGTGTGCGAAAATATGTTTCTCTTCCTTCAAAAGTCGCTTATTTTAGAACGTTTACGACATATATCGGAGATTAGTAAAAATTGGAATTGTTCAATCTAGTTCCCGTTCAGCTAAGCATTCAATGCCGACTTTGTATAACCAATCACTTTAAAACTTGATTAACATAAGCACCGTACCATCTCTCTTTCCTTTGTAAATTTTTACAGTAATTTGCTATACACATATCAAGACTTGTACGAGACCATATGTCTCTGCTGCTTTTTATTTACCTCATTTTTTTTTCATACAACAAATTTTACTTACTGAGCTCGAAGCTTTCCGATAAGACGTGACAACGTGGAGGCGTCTGAGCATGTTTGACTATTATCGGCTTCCGTTGATGAGAAATCAATTGTTTATAAATATACATAAATACAATAACAAATACTTACGTCGCATGAATAACGCAAAAGAATTGAAAGTGACAAGGGGCACAACATGAGAAAGAGAAACAGCAGAAAGCGATCAACACTGAAACAAAAAAGAATGAAGACGATGATGCTGATCGTGCAAAATCTCATTTTTTTTTTTATACAACAAATTTTACTTACTGAGCTCGAAGCTTTCCGATAAGACGTGACAACGTGGAGGCGTCTGAGCATGTTTGACTATTATCGGCTTCCGTTGATTGAGAAATCAATTGTTTATAAATATACATTAAATACAATAACAAATACTTACGTCGCATTGAATTATACGCAAAAATAGAATTTCATGAAAGTGACAAGGGGCACAACATGAGTATAAATTGTAGAATACAAGCTATTTGAAAGAGATTTCAACACTGAAACAAAAAAAATGATATGAAGATGAATGCTGATCGTGCAAAATCGCATGTCTTTATCAGTGCACTTTGTATTATTTATGATAGTGGTTAAAACTTTAGATAATATATATTATCCACGCAGGAATTTAAGAAAACAATAAAAATCCTTATAAGATCAAAAAATTAACATGGATACGTCTGATATATGATAATAATAATATTGGCGTTAAGTGAATCTTAAGTGTAATCTATTCCTGGCTAAAGACTTGCAAGGAACCGGACACGTGAACCGGAAGGTTAAGCTCTCCATCATCTCTGACGTAAGCAATGTTTGTTATTAGCATTTTGATACAAAATCAATTCCACGTCTGTAAATTTTGGTAAAACATTGTTATAACAGCAAATAATATTATTAATGGTGATTCCCCGAAATAAGTACTGTTTAAAAGCAACCACTACACGGCGAAATAGTGCAACATATCGGTATAACTCAGTTTTAACTTATCACTTTTTTTTTCCGTTTCTTAATACCCTAAACAACTCGGTTTCTGCTAGACTAGAGATTATTAAGGAGCGTTACAGACCATGACAATTGAAAGCGCTCTTCTTCCTTTTAACAAAGTGACGTTTAATATGAATTTAGTGCGTAAATGGAAAATCACTATTCGCGCAATTAGTACGTTTTGGAACGCGTGGAAAAAGGAATGAACCAAAAAAAGTAAAATAATCAAACTGAACAGGGGAAATACCGTGTTCAGGTGCAAATTTCGCTACAACTTCGTGAAATTACATGAAAATGAAAAGTATAAAATCAGGGCAACCTTAGCTTGAGGATAAGTCAGTTCAACATCGCATCCTAAGAAGCTCACTGAAGTTTTCTGAACAATTTTTGAAGAGAACTATTTGAAAATGAGCACTACTTGTGAAAAGGTAAGAGAGCCTATTAGTTTTTCATGGACCATAGTAATTCAATTAAATGTTTCGCTTTTAATCCATTTCATTCGCAACTTCGCATTTTTTTTTATTACTCCAATATAACGTTGGATCTATATAACTTTCGGCTTTAGTTGTACATATACATCAAGAACTGATGTATGTAGATTTCCATTTGATCATTTTCTCTGTTCTTATCACCTTACTGCTTGGTAATTTGTTAATAACGTGGGGAGAAAGTAGATCGTGATCATTCTTGGCAACTAAAGAGTTTTCAGGTTCAGGATAGTGTTTCTCCGTGTATCGATCGTTAACTTTCCCTTTGTGTCCTATATTTCCTTTTTGGCTATTGCTCCTTCTTTTAATTTGTTAGTCTTGCTTGCGTGCGTTGCGATGCGAGCGAGAGCTGAGCTCCCAGGGAATGGTTCGGGACGAATCGTTCGTGGGACATGACCAGCTGAGATCGGACTCGACGGACCGCCCCACAGCGCGGTCCCCGCAAGTCGCACACACCGTCCAGAGGGCGCACGAGCCTGCGACGGGACAATGCAGCCCGAGCGAGAGGCCGCCCCGTCCGCCCGCGCCCGACAGAGGGAACCCGCCGCCGGCCCGGGCACCCGGCTCCCCCCGGACACCCCAACCCCCCGCGGGCGACCCCAGGCACGAACCGCGCACGACCGCAGGTGTCACTGGTGACCTATTTTTTGTATTGCTGGTTTTCACTGTCACGCAATCAAAAAATAAATTCGAAACCATTCAACTACAGAAGCTATGAATTTCAAATATTATAGATGATAAATAGATAAACAATTTCTCCAAGTTTCGGGTCTGTGCGGTGTACCGTTCGCGAGTTATTTTCCGAACGTTTCCACGCAAATTTATAAAGCTTAGTATGGAGATGCCATAACTGTGACCTTCCGAGGGACACAAATATGGCCGCCGTGATGTCAGAGAAACCATCTGGAACTCAATTCTGTTTACAACAGCGGCGGCAATCTTTGGCTCATGAGCTAGTACACTTTCACATAAACACCACTTATTATATCTGAAATGTTTAATCTGCTCAAAATGGAGAGGAAGGCCTTTTTTTCAAACAAAACAGCTTTGTCACGGCACTCAGCTTGATGTCACATACGACGGAGAACTCAAATATTCAAAATGCTCTGTTTTAAAAACGAATGACACTATCGATCTGAAAATTTACAAAAAATATATATTTTTAGTTTATCTTTCGCCTAATGACAACGAAAATTAAGCGGGCCGATTGAACTTTTATTTCAGAATTTTATGACGTAACATGAAAACCCAGAATATGCTGATCATGCACGCGAATGGTGGCGAAATCGAAAAAAATGTTACAACCTCATTCCTTTTTGTTATTTTTGATACTGCCGTTCTAAGTGGCAAATATTACTCCTTCCTACCCCATTTATTTTTGCTGGACAGCTCGCTAATTAACGTGGAGTGCCCATTGGGTATCAGGTCATTAGCTGTCTTGCCTAATGCATTTTTCAAATGCGGTGTTCCCGGGGTGTTTCCCTCTTCCCTATTACATCAGAAATTTTTCAATTATACCAGTCAACCACACAAGCAAGTACATTAACGGTTCTTTCTAACGTTGCAGTGCCTCCTTGAATTTTCAAAAAAAACTAAAAGTCATTTTTTTTTCTTGATTTCAGCTACTTGCTATCGCTGTGATGATCAGCGTGGTTTCTTCGTCACTCCAAATCTCTTGCCCCGATGTCCATCAAACACCTCACAAGACTCTTAAACTACTCCGCGGTAATTTCATGTTTGCGGAGAAACCTTTTACTTCGCTAAATTCATCTCTGAAAATTCCTCCCCGGGTTAGTCGGGACGTCCGTTCAAAGATGCCTGGCACTTCAACATGCCCTTGGACCTGGGGCCAAGATGACAACCCAGATCGTGTGCCTCGCTACCTGACTAAGGCCGTGTGTCCAAGTTGTAAGCATTACTGTCGTGAAGTGTTGTACTACCACAGAGGACTGGTACAGAGGTGTGACGTCAGAACAGGAGAAAAAGTTTGGAAATGAACCGTGGTTGAACTTCCGGTGGCATTCGTTTATGACGCTTGATAAGAACTTTATTTCTTAACCGTTTATATTCACTTGTATTAATTATGCCATTAAGATATTTATAACAAAGATGTACTATAAGCAAATCTATATTTATCTACATTCACCATATGGTGTAAGATGTATAAAATTTTATCAGAAAGGAATGTGTAAATATAATAAGTATATTTATTTATTTATTTATTTATTTATTTATTCATATATTTATTTATTTATGAGGCCTTGGAAACATTTTGTCCCTTTTTATTGTTATTGAATATGTTTACATAGCAACTAAATAAAGCTGACCCGACATTGATTATACTTGATTTTTCCCGGTTATTATTGTTTTGTTCTTCGTCCAGGCCCTTTAATCTCATAGCACCTCTAGCTCTCCACCCAGGTTCCAGCGAACTATCAGGGCCGGTCTGGCGGGGGGGGGGGGGGGGGGAACCTGCGATAAACTAGCATGCCCTCCAGAGAGAGTTGAAATACTCTAGTCGCTTCGTGCTACAAAAAACGCGCTAGAAATATTGATTAATATGACCAGAGTACAGTCTCTCGAGTACAGTCTCTCGAGAGAGCCAGCAAGCTGCACTTGTATGACTTTGTTTGTTTGACGATTCACCTCAGACCCTTTTCAGATGACACCTTTAACTTTACAACAGTTATATATATTTACGACTGTGCTCAAGTCTGCATACGTCTTTATGATTATTGACTCTGAAACGGGCTGATGTTAAGTCAGTGACCGCCAGATAAATGACCCTTACGCTTGTCATGCATGAAGACAAAAATATAAACTTCCTGTTTATCGCATGGCGTAAATGGTGTAAAAAATATTGAACGATGTTTCTTTGGTCTAAGCGTTCAAACAAGAATTCTATGATGTTTCTATTTATTCCCGGATTTATTAATAAGTTAATGAAGCTAATAACTGAACATAGGGACACGTGGAAAGCCAACTGGATTAAATTGAGCGTGGTCAATACCTATTTTTTTTTTTTTTAATTTACAGTGGAACCCCGATATAACGATCTTCGATATAACAATATTCCCGATATAACGATGAATATGTTATGTCCCGGCAATAGTAAAATGTATGGGACGGAACCCCGATATAACGATTCCTCGATATAACGATATTATTTTACTGCCCCCTTGGCATATCGTTATATCGGGGTTCCACTGTACCTTGTTTTCTTTGTTGCTTGCAGAGTAAGATTCGCACGCGACTCAGTTTTACATGAACGATTACATCACCGCTAACTAAGTCAGCCTGTTACTCTAAATGTTTATAAAAAATAAACAAATCAGAACTTTAGTAGGAAAGAAATTTGAGAAATAAAAGGTTAAAGTCGAAAACATTTCGACATAACAAACGAGACATGTAGCGAAATTTCTGCAAATTTCTGTTAACGAATTATCATAAGCATGGAGTCAATAGGCCATAAAGAAAATAGAAACGACTCACTAATTTCCGACATCCGATTTTGTAAAAACACCGTGAACTCTTGGACACCTCGCTCGCGCTTATAACTGAGAACAGAAGCTTGAGTCTCTCTCTCGGCAAACGTTTCAAACTCCCGCTATTACGGTCTGATCCCAAGGTAGGGTATTTCAAATTGTATTAGCTCAGGTGGCTCCGTAGTTATTCCGGTCGCACTTATCCAAGACAAACTTTGACATAACTTTTCGGCTTTGACGCGATGGCATAAAAAATTGGAAGAACTTCCTTTATCATTCATTTCATTTAACTGGGGAAAAATACCCCACTCTTGGAACAAAATCACATCCAGTTAAAAAGTTTTTGTTTGTATTAAACTCCTGGAATTGTTTATTATGACTTAATCGGCATTCTCTAACCAAGCCGCAATGCGAAGATTTTTACGTCTAACTTAAACTCTCTTAAACTTTTCTAAACTTGATGCTCGTTGACGAAATAGCCACGTGTCTGACTATCTGATAAAAGGCTATGTTGGCGGGAGTGCCTTTCCATACATTAAAGCTGTCAGTTATGCCTTTGATTGGAAGACACAAAGTGAGCACGGCAGCAACCCTCTTGCATAGAGCGTTAAATCTACCTAACACATCTGAAGGAAAAGAACGCGAACTTAATCATGTTTTATAACAAAACTTCTATTGTCTTTTCACATCGATAAACTAATTACAAAACACATTTCTCTTATTTGTATTTTATTGTTTTGCTGATGGAACTTGCCTCGGATCGCGATTCATGAGAATGAAATGTGAGTAAATACAGTTTATGGTCGGTCGGCATTGAGATATAGGCTTAATAGATCAATAAAAGTGATTCATATAGTTACCTCTTGACTTGCACTCTCTTTTAGAGTGAGCAGACAAGCATATGATATCTAATTTGCTTGAACTTTTACATTGCTCTGTGCATGTGGCGGTCAATTTTGTAGAAACCCTGTAGGCTTATTCACGGTACCTATTTACGACTATTCGTCACATTTGCGACTATTCAACGACGGTTCGTCACTATTCGCGACTGTTCGTCACTATTCGTCACCATTCGCGATTATTCGTCACTATTCTTCACTATTCGCGACTATTTGTCACTATTCGCGATTATTCGTCACTATTCTTCACTATATTCGAGACTATTTGTCACTATTCGCACTATTCGCGACTATTCGTCACTATTCGCGACTATTCGTCACTATTCGCGACTATTCGTCACTATTCGTCACTTTTCTCGACTATTCGTACTATTCGCACTATTCGCACTATTTGTATTATTCGCTATTCGCTATTCGGGTTTTCCAGACACCCCAGTAGTAGGAGTTATTCTCTGGAAGAGTATTTCGCTGAAATAATCATTTCTCATGGAACGTGACGAAGAATAAAGAATCTACAGTAAATCCCATAAGTGCTTTGCCCTCTGCCGGCCTTAAACGAAAATAAGTCCCGCCTGCGCGAATATAAAAAATGACAATTTCCACTAACTTTGAAATTTCCGACAATCCGAAGTCCAGGAGCTACTCAAGAAGGTAAGTATTCCTCTTTGCACGAAGTTTTGATTCTCAGAGTAATGACTCTAGATAGTCTCGTGCTTTATAAACAATATCTCTTCGATGACACTTTGAGCTAAGATGGTTTAACAAACACCATTTACCAGTGCTTTTTTTTTCTAAGAAGTAGTAGGAGTCAAATTCTGTTGTTTATGACAAACTAGCCTGAAGTGCATACTTAGCTGTAAAAAAAAAATTGGTGTGTGGTTTATTCGTCTTATTACAGAGTATTTTTAGGCAACATTATTGGACTTGGAATAGACGAAATGCATTTTTTGTTAATCATGTGTATGATTTCTTTCTCGTGATTGGTCAAACTCTCGTTAACTGCACAGAGTTGGCTTTTTGCTGAACCTTGCAAGAAGCGAAATTTGAAAAACATTTCAGAAACACATCACCTCTGAGTGTTGGGTTCGCCTGTATAAAACTGTTATGTCTAGCTAGGTATAGTATCGGTAATGGCCGCGGCAATTTTAATGCTGGATTGAAGACCCTAGGGATGATTTATCTTCGTTATCTATTAGAACTTCGCTCTACACTGAGTGCATGTTGTAGAAACAGCCAGGAAAGAAAAAGGAAGGCAAATTGGCACAGTAGGAAGTTCCCGACTGGTGCATTAGTCACGTGAAAGCCCATCATATTACAAGGTAGGCCTTACTTGTGACCATTACTAAAAGGATAATAAATCTCTGACTTATCTTAATGCCAGACATAGCTCTCTAGTTATGTGATACATATATTTTGTAAACAACTTGCCGTAGATTGTTTTTCAAGGGCAAGTGCTATTGTCCTAACAACCTACACTAAAAGCTAGCTTAACGCATTAACAATTTGGCGAAAAATTCAAAGCCGCAAGAAAAACAAGAAACCAGCTAAAGAAGCCACTAGATAAAGTTAATGTTTGGGTGATACATAAGCACAGTGAAAGTAAGGTAGATTTAAGACAGTGTATTCTACCGTCTTTCTCGTTTATGTTGGAAAGAATGAATCACATCTACAAAAAAGAAAAGGAAAAGAAACTAAACCTGTCGGATCAGTATTAACCTTCTTCTGTTGCTCATAACACTGGAGAGGCCCCCACTGAAGAAAGGTCATGCTTTACACGTTTGTACTTTACATACAGTCAACAATTAAGGCAACAACAAAAAGCGTTATTTGCATGACCATAAATATAGTATTGCAAAAGTATAAAACTTAACTAAAGCAAGACTGATAATAATCGTATTCATGTATAACAATGAAAAAAAAAATCAATTATGTTACGTCAGTTTGATTTGGTAGATTATTACGTAAAACTAAGCATGTCAAAATGAACTTCTTCAGTTGAATATTAACACAATAATTTGCAGACTTCATTAATTTTTTGGTGGCTTGTGAACTGTGAAGGAGGTTATTGTTTAATATACGGTAAGTGATACTCTATTTTCCTGTAAAATTCGTCCCTAAAAATTGAGTACTTTTAGTGCAATGGAAAGTAAATGAATTTCATCTTCAATCTGATTACATCCACAAGCGGGAAAGAGCCTATTAACCCTCGGAATTTGATCATATCTGCCAGTTTGAATCAATAGTTTGTGATAACCTATTCTAATTTTCACTTCTTTTTTCTTTTTCTTTAACTAACTTGTAAGGTGTAAATAACTAGAGAGCGTACAGTGGAACCCTGCCATACGACCACCCATTACCGCGTTACACTTCCACCCGTTAACACGTTACACGTCCACCCGTTATTACAACCACTTTTTGTGGCCCGAACAGAAGCCCACTCTGCCACTCATTTTGTTATCTCAAAATCCCGTTAATCCCATTCCGAACACCCAGTTATTACGACCTACGACCGCCTTTTGGAGTTCTTAGTCGCTATTTTTTTATGAGATCACCCCGTATAATATGACCAGTCAAAATGCCTGGCGAGACTGCTGAATGAAAACAGACGCAATCTGACAAACAATAACGATTGCCGGAATGTTGAACAATAGCTGTTATTGTAGTTGAGCCTGCGATAATATATTCTTTTGTTGAGAAGGTATGCGAACGAGGCGAAAGGGTCAACACATCGGTTAAAAAAATGCAAAATGACCCTTTCCCCTCTTTTATGCCCAAAACCCCGGGGACCAGGAGCCATTAGGCAAAGATTTTGTAGTTACTGATTAGCGTGTTCATTTGATATTAAACCCGGAAATACGCGTTACGGTCTTCAGCAGAAAGGATGCACAAACATGCAGGTGCATTCTCCGTTAAAGCCAGTGGAGGGAATGGAAAGCCTACCTTAAGGACCAGTTGTTAGCGGCTACTAATTTTGAGGGTCTGAATGGGGGGGGGGGGGGGGGGGTCCACATGTCGGTAGTCAGTTAAAATTTTATTACTTTGTCGGTTGTCAGTTATATTTTTCGCCGTTTGTCGCTAGTCGGGTATGAATTGGAGGGTCCTCATGTCGGTAGTCAGTTAAAATTTAATTATTTTGTCGTTTGTCGGTTATATTTTTCGCCCTTTGTCGGTAGTCGGTTAACCCCATTCAGACCCTCAATTTTGGCGATTTAGCGAGTTCGGCTAAAATCGATAAATTTAATACTCGCTAAAATTTGTCGCGGTCAAATTAAATACTTGTTAAATTGAAGGACCGCCCCTCTTACCCCAAAGGGAAACAAAATCAGCATTGTCGACTTACTGAAATTAAATTCTTTTAAAAATAGATGTCGGTAACTTCTTTCGGAATTCTGGCAATGCAAATGTTCGCTTGATTTCAAGTGAATTTGTTCTTTTACTGAACGTTTATATTTCCATCTTAGCATGTATGTTCATTAAAACTGGTTTACACAATATCACTAACTTTTTAATTTTTTTTGGAAAATCGCTAAATTAAATAGTCGCGAAATCTTGCTCTGAAAAAATCGCTAAAATTAGTAGCCGCTAAAAATAGTAACCTTAAGGTATCATCAGTGGTAAATCTGCCGAATCAAGATGTTTTGCATTTTCTAGAGGCAAATGCTTGTGAAAACTGCAAATGAACTCACAAAAATTATTTCTAGCTGTGCACAAAATGATTGGCTTGAGCAAAGGCGAATCCATTTGAAGTTCACAGCCTTGTTTTAAACCGTTTGAACTTTGCAATAATCGTGTAAAGTGTTGTGAACTAGTGTTGTGAATCTAGAAAACGGTTCTTCGAAACATTTAACTACAAGCCTTTTTCTTTGATATCAAATCAAGGAACATAAAGAAGTGTTTTATTCATTCCTCGGTTTTGTTTAGTGGCTTTGCATGTGCAACGAAGTGCAGTTTTAAGTTTGTTTATTATCTAAAAAAGGGTTGATTTTTAGCGGAATTAAAAATACATATAGTTGTAATGACATTTTTTAGTAAGGTGTAGCACAACAATTTGACTCTACACCGTTAATACGACCAAATTTTCGTGGCCGGCGGCGGTTCCACTGTGTATACTTTGTAAACAACTTGTTGTAGATTGATTTACAAGGGCAAGTGCTGTTGACTCAACAACCTATACTAAACGCATTAACAAATTGCCGAAAAATTCAAAGCCGCAAGAAAAACAAGTGACTAAACTAAACACGCGAGCGTTTGGGTGAAAGACAAGAATGTTTGTAGTAGATAAGCACAGTGAAAGTGAGGTAAAGACAGAAGTCAGTGTATTCCACTTTTTTCCTCATTAATGTTTGAAAGATTGCATCACACTTTCATAAAAGAAAAGAGTTTTTAAGTTATGTTTTGTTTTCATTCACTTTTCAATAACTCCCACTAAGGTCAAACTTCATGTCACGTGTTCATCACGTTTAGATGCAACCGACAGTAGACAGCTTTCCCTATAAGTTCTGTTTTCCGCGAATCTCAGTTAGGAATCCAGATAATAGATTGTGGACTGTCTTTTCTGAATAAATAGTCAAACAGCGAAGCTCCTTGAATTGCGCGAAAAAGACTACCCAGCGCAGGGACTGGTGCTAGGAATGCTTTTCTCGATCGCGAGACTCTCGTTGAAAGAGGGATTAGTTCAAGTATTTGGAATTCAGGCTGTTAATTTACAAAGGGTCACTGAGAAAATAAACAAGGTTTTGTGAGGGTGGGCGTAAATAGGCCTAGGGTCACCAGAGCCGATCACTTAGGTGGTCGTTGAATGCGAAAAGAGCTGCAATTGCCAGTATTTTAGGTTTATAATTGTCCGTTTCTGATACCATGTCACTTTTATAGCGGATTACTTCTCACTGTATCACTTAGTGTTCAAAATGTACACATTACATAGAAATGCTTTTCTTTTTTCTTCTCAAATCATCGTCAGGGGTTTTTATTATTTTCGGTGGGCGTACATTTTTATCCAAACTGAACTAGATGGTGAGCCGTTTAACAATAACATCCGTTTTATCTTAAACAATATTTTTAGATCACATAGTTGAACCCGTGCATCATAGATACATTTTACTTCGCCCCCTCAAATCACAGTTCTTGGTGATATAAATATCAACGATTACATGTGCTGATTTATGTTGTATAGCTGTATCCTGTTGTCTGCGGAGAAGGTAAGCAAACCTTATTTTTGTATCTTTTAAGTTATGGTTCGCTGTTGACTGAACAACCTATACTAAACATATTAACAAACTGGCGAAAAGTTCAAAACCGCAAGATTTATCTAGCCTGTACTGTTCAGTAATTGTAAGGTCTTTCCGTTAGATACAATCTTTGCGTTTGACTGACAAGTCCACAATTTCTATGAAAATCAACTGGTTTTCGTCGGCTTTTATGAATGAATTGGCATGATAACTTAACGGAAAAGAACATTTCTTTTGCATGACGGTGACAAATCATTTATGCGTCAACGTTTTCACAGAAGGTATCTGCGCCTCGTTGACTATTCGCTCATAGAAAACTCGGGCTCGTAGTCTAACTTGTTTTAGTAGAAACTCTTAAAGGACTGCAGCCAAAAAACCTACAATTTTACACGTACATATAAGCCAAAAATGAAGAAAAATTAATCTTTAATTCTATCAGCGATTAGTATAAATCTACTAGCGTTCTATCACAAAAAATAAAATGGCCGTTTTTATACTAGAGACGCGTTATCCGTCTAGACGAGTTTCGACAAAGATTTTGTTGCTCGTCTGGTTATGCGTCTCTAGTATAAAGACGGGCACAAGACGCGTTACGCGTCTAGACGAGCTTCCTTTCGTTATCCGGCTTTCAAGACGCATTTCGAAAAGTAGCTCGTCTAGACGGGTAACGCGTCTTGTGCCCGTCTTTATACTAGAGACGCATAACCAGACGAGCAACAAAATCTTTGTCGAAACTCGTCTAGACGGGTAACGGGTTTAGTATAAGAGGATTAAAAGGGGGTTTTTTTTTTTTTTTTTTGTTTTTGGATTAATACTAATAACAGTTAAATGCCAAGCTAGTTCACGTTATGTATGGCAGGAAATGGCTTTAATCATAGCATGTAATTGTCCCGTGTACTAGAACTTTGACTGAAGGGCAGAGAATGCCAAGCCTTTCCTATGTTCTGCTTTTCGCAATTTCTTATTTCATTTCAATTCCAGTCAGATTTAGTCTCAACGAACGGGCTGCGCACCCCTACAGCACCATTTTTGCAAAATCGTTTCCATTTCTTTTCCTTGCTCCTCTTCTTTTCGTTTTTCTCGGCTTTGTTATTTCCACTCCTTTCTACTGTATCCGTTCTTCCTTTATACCAAACAAGTTTTGACAAAAGACATTGGTAAACCCTGAAGCGATTGACTTTTCTCGATTAGCTCTGTCAGGATGCGACCCATAAGCAAAATGAATAGTTCTGTGAAAAGGTCAAACCTAGCTTTAACAGCTGCTTAACACCAAAATCTGCTGACTTTCAAATTTATGACGTCACAAGTGGTTTATTGACTGCTCTTCCAAATGTCGATAAAAGTCGACTTTAGCACTGAAAGAGTTAAATTACTTACAATGGGTATCCCGTTGATGAGTTTCCTCCAACCAAAGCCCAGACCTTTCCTTTTTTCGATTCTTTGTATTATTTTGTAGACCTTTCAGTACGGACCCTCTCTAATACGGACAACAGATAGAACTTTTAACCATTTAATTACGGAAAATCAGGCTATCAGGTGATGATAGTTTGTGTATATAGCTTGTGGTTACAAAAACAACGACGCTTTATACACCTTATATGTTTTTAATTGTCATTTATATAACTTTTTCAATGCAGCATTCCGTTGTAGATCATTTCGTTTTTAAACAGCCATGTAGCTGAAATGGAAAATGTTAATACTCTACTGATAGGCCGTGTCTCAGTGCTTTATATTGATCAATTTAGATGTAGTTATAACACGAGTGTAGGCCAGTTCTTATTTACTGATCATTTAAAACTGTCAGTAGAGTCATTCAAGTGACTTCATCTTGTTGACCTTCATAATACGAACACCACCCTAATACGGACACTTTGCTCTGTCCCTTCGGTGTCCGTATTAGAGAGGTTTAAAGGGATATGTCACGCAATTTTAAGCAATTCGGCCAACTGTTCATAGGATAGGATTAACTGAAATATCACAATAACGGCGTAATGCTGTAGAAGAACTTAAAAGAAACACAGAAAGGCCAAAAAGGGGCATGGATGGGCAAAATTCGAAAAGATTAAAACGGATTGCGTTCGGGTAATCTTGAAAAACGTCGGCCCGACTTTTTTCAAGTTTATCTCAATTTGTATATGCTTGAAAACCATCCTTGTTTGTTATGTGGCGCCAATAAAAGATTTTTGCTCTGCCAATTTAATGTTTAGAGCTCTTAATTAACGAAAATATATAGAATTACCTAAAATACCGTGACATAGGGCTCCCCTTTTACTCATGGCGTTCCATTTTAAATTCCCTCCGTTGATAAAAACGTTTTTATTAAACGTCGCGAAAGATATCAGTCTTAGTTACGTGCTAAAAACAATTTGTATTATATCAGAACAAAGTAGTACATTGCGTTAAAATAAGGGTCATCCGTTCTTTTCATTCAAGTTATTTTTTCCATGACAAGTCCAGTTATGTTTGGGCTCGTTGATTTCGGATTGCCAGTGTTCTTTTGATTCGAAAAATCGCTTCTTGATTGGTGAAGCCCACAGAACATTATGGATAGATTTAGTTCTCTTGCAGATCTGAGAAGATATATAACATCAGCTTACGGTACTAGATTAAGCTAGTGAATATATAAAACTTGTCAATAACGATTTCTTTAATCAGCAAGTTGTAGATTTTCATTTTTGACTTTGGCTAATGAAATATTTTGCTTCGAAATTTAACCAATTTCATTCTAACCAATTTAACCAACTTTAACCAATTTCAGACGAGTACGGGCGAATGGCACGCGAGTCTTTGATTGCGGAGATAACTTTTTTCGGGGTTATCAATGAAATGGTGGAAACAGGAAAGCCGAAAGTTGCCAATTCTGAAATCAAAATAGCCTTGCACGCGATCAAGATCTCAATGGTGACCCGTATTTACATGGCATCCATAGCTATTACATGTTTGACTAAATAAATTGTTCACAGTCAACTTGAGACTCGGCAAGGCGATGACCCTAACAGGAAAGCCTGCGAACAGGCCGGGGGAACACTGTGTGCGAGGGCACCCAGGGAGGGCGAAGTCGGAGAGAAAAAAAAATTGTTTATCCGACACGTTTGCTTCACTTTGCGTACGTGCATAAGGGGATCCATTGATTCTTTATTCACATACCTATAACTTTTGCTTGGAGTTAGTAAGGAAGTGGTATCATTAAACTTGTGAATATACTTTTTTCCGTTTCAGTTTGGCACGCCTTTTCTAGGCAGTGCCTAGGGCGAGGCAAAGTGAAATTTTTTGATATAACACACTGAACCATTAAATAAATAGGCCATTTCCTAGTACCGGTTCCTTTTTGGCTCCATTTTAAAATGAAGACTGGCGCAGAAACTCTCATTAGGTGCATAAGTTCATTTTATATAAACCAAACTCATTTTCAAACAAAGGGTTGGCCTGCAATACAGGCGCTTTTGATGGGCGAGTGTGAAGATCACTCAATTTCTCGGAAATAGATAATTATAACATAACTAAACAGAATAGTTTAAAGACTGCCAATAAAATAGATCATCTATTTGATTTTGTTCTGAATGTATCTAAACAGCCATGTTCGATTGTAAAACCGCTACTTTGGGAGTAGAACAAATTTAATAATGGATTGTTCACAGTTTAAACTTCCTGAGAACTCGGGCTATAGGCTCTGATGATCATGCATCTCTAAACAAGGAATAGCCTGCGAACAGGCTCACGTTTGGGGATACATGAGTGAGTGCATAGCGCCTAGGGAGTGGCGAAGTTAGCGAGCAAAACGAGCCGGAAAGGAGACGTGTGTGCCTACTCGCAGGCTAAGTTAGGGACATGAAAAAGGAGGTCACTGAATTTCTTCAAAGGAAGTGAATTTTGTTCAAAGTACCACTTGATAACGAAAACTGTTTTTACAAACTAGCCCCTCAGTACGAGTACTAGTGTGTTAGTTGTGATGACTTCAGTTGATGAACACGCTACTTATAATGCTTCACCTTTTTCCTAAATCACCGTAGGTACGCTTTACGTTTTTTTTCTTACCGTACTTTTATCAGTTAACACTGCAAGTTGTGAGCGGTTTCTTTGTTTTAACTAAATCATATTCCAAACAATAACATCCGTAACAGTCGGTCGGAAATCGAAACATCAACATCCGTAATACAGAGAGTCGGATCGAACAAACAGGCCCTCTTCAAAAACATCTTTGCGGCGTATGCTATGTATGACCCACGCGTTTACACTCCTTAAAATTGATTGTTCCTGGTAACATAAAAATGAGCGTTTTATAGGCATTTACTTTTAATCTTCAACTCGTTCAACTTGAAACTATTCCAAAGTCAAAAAGGTAAGCTCATTCTTACTTTGTCTCAGTTTAGTTATCGTCGCATCTTTCATGGAATGTTATGGATTCTACTAGATAAGGTCTAAATTGTTTCTTACACTTTTTTTTTTAAAAAAAAAGGACCGAAGCCTTAAGAACAGGTTAGAACTTCATGTTTTCTATTTATTGTGAAAATGACAACTACATTGTACATTTTTAATCGGTATGAATCGAATTGTAATCGGAACATGAATTGTTAACACCTGAGCGCGTTCGAGTGAAAATTTACGATTTGAACACGTTTCGGAGTGATGGTTGGTTAAAAACGATAAAAAAATCACACTGTAATATGAAATGGTCTAAAAATTATTAACGTTCAGTCTGATGAGCTCCCAAAATAAACGTTCTTCGTACAAAGAATGTGTTGTATGAATTCAGCAGCTTAGTACCAGCGAATATTAAGGAAAATGAAAAGTCATAAAAGTACACATGAAGACAAAAGGTAGCTTGTCATGAGAATGGTTTTGCCCACGAACTAACACGACTTCATATTGATTTAAGAGTGTCAACGAACAGGCTGGCTATTACTGCTGATAAAAACTAATCAGTTATTTACCGTTAAAATGACAATCTTTTTGCTGCGTAAGTTGCGTTAATAGGGTCTTAATAACTGTGATGATCTTCTTTACTTATTATTTACCATTTTTTGAAACAACGCTACTTACTTAGTATCGACACTTTTTCCTTCTATCAGTTCAGATGACAGTGCATCAATCAGTTAACTGCGACCGAGAACTAAATTAGCCTAAGGCTAATTTTACCTTTACATTTGGGCTCCGTTTGAGTCAAAAATTAATAAAGATACCCTAACACTAATAGGGAGAAAATACAAGCTTTTCCAAATTTGAAGCTCTTTCTAGTAAGCGATCAATCTAATTGTCATTGTGCTGTTAACTTTCAGTTGTTTGTTTACAACTATAGTCTTATAATCCCAAAAGAGTTCCCAGTTTCAATTTTAGAACGATGAACGATGATAAGCAAAAAATAAGGGCTTCGCTTTCAGTGACCTTAATTTGTAATGTTTCAGTGATGTAGTAAAACCTGCATGGTTTTCACTAGCGACGCACGCACAAGCACAAGCACTTGTACGCGTAAGGATAACAGCTATTATTTCACCGTGAATACGGCTTCGACGCAAACAAAAGCACAAACACATTGAATTTTGATGCTTGTGCTTGAACCTGTGTCCAAGCACAAGGGTCATTTCTTTTCCTGTTCGCGTGCTTGCGTTTGTGCTTTCGCTTGTGCTTGCGTCGCTAGTGAAAACCAGGCTTAAGAGTCAGAAATTCAAATTCTGTCACGGACGTGCCTCATTTTAACGGCTATCAATAAGTACAAAAGTTTCTCTTGCCGCGGTCTATTCCTGATAACCACTGCTGTACAACTGATAAGATTACTTTCGAGAAAGTAACTCTTAGTAGAAAGATTGTCTAGTTAACGGTGCACGTTTTAGTCGATATTTTAGCGGCTGAAACAAATATTGTAAAAAGTAGCATGTGTTTGCCACAAAACGGTTGTTGCGATTATATTTAGTGTAAGGGTGAAAGACTGACTGCTACGATGCCTGTGCTCAATACCTTGTTTCTGTAGTTAGATCAGTACATCGCGTCAATTTGCGGTGACGGCCTTGTCCCCTATACCTTTTTTTATTGACAATAGAGAAGGAAGTTAGACAAATCATGTCGTCCCCTATACCTTCTCATAATTGACTGTGTAAGGGACGTTATAAGAAACCAGATCTTTGTTTTTAAAAAAACAGTGGAGGGAGGGTATTTGATGTACGTGCGTATGCTCTTAATTAGCGGCAAGTAGGTAAAGTAAATAACAACAAAATAAATGACAGTCGAGTGACATTGACTTTAATGTTTGATCGTCCCGCAACCTACGTATCCAGTCTCTTTTTATTTAAAATACTACTCTTGATCAAATGATTTCTTAGGGGATTTTATTTGGCGGATGAATTTGATTTTACTCATAGTCGGATTAACGAACAAATTCCTCTCACTGACAGTCGGTAAAATGAGTGAGTTTATAACTGCAATTCTGCACAAAGAAGGTTTCAAATTATTGACTAACATGTGCTTGTAATTTATTCTGCTTATTAGTGCCACGTGGTCGTTGATCTGACATTGATATGGCTGCAACAACGCTGCAAGTTGGTGACCATACAGTTTCCAGAAATGGTATTCATTGTTCCAAATCGGACTGTGTGCTGTCGACATGTATCAACTCAAAGATTGGCAAAATCAAGAAGGACGCTGACGCAGCAAGAGCTCAGAAACGTAAGAGGTCCAGGGGTCAGGTGAACACTGCTGAGAGTGGAATGAGCAGTAGAGTCACCAAGGAACAACATACAGAGCTGTTCTGGGATGACATTGGTAGTATTCTGGAGCAGTACTGCCTTTGAAGACTTTAGGAATACTCAAACTGGGTCCCTCTACCAAGATATAGCTGCCATTCTAGATGGGCCGACTGCAGCTGATCCTTGCGAACAGGGTTCTGCAGCACCTCCAAGTTTTGGTCAGCACGGGATGCAGCTAGTTAGAAGTCAGCAACAGCCTTGGATGGAAGAGAAAAATCCGAGCTATCCTGTTGTCGAGAATTCATCTTGTCTTGTTCAAAGCACGAAAACCAGCCGTCAATTTTTATCAGCAAACCAACCAATGGTAACTGAACAAACTGGCTCAAGCCAATGTTTTAGGGCCGTACCTCAAAATTCACAAATTACAAACCCCATGTCCACTCCACCAATCGACATTTCTTCCGCTTATGACATTCGCTGCGACGCAACTCGCAACCGGCTTGGAAGAGAAACACGCTCGCTGGAAGGGCCTCCATTCACTTTAACTGATCATGAATACTCCAAAAGGAACACGCAGACATGCTTGAATAGCCATCAAGTGTATTCCACCCTTGGACAAAACGGGAATGCTTCTGATATAAGCAGAAACCCGCGGGGTAGATTTTCCACTACAGGAAGGTTGTTTGGAATTCTTTCTTTAATTTTTCAGGCTTTTGATGGTCCCCATACAGCAGAACTTGAAGAATGTTATACATCTGCGTTACAGAAAGCACTAACTGAGATTCAAGCTGCAAAAGGTTTATGTAAGTAATTAGTTGACTGGCAATCTGTGAAATGTGCTGTGCGAGAAGAACATTTGCGAAGACTAAGGGCGCTTTCCATTAGACAGGACTGGCATGCCGACCGGTGGTTTTGAATCAGTGTGAAATAGGCCTTTTTCACGAGATGTTCCCGCAAATCCACCATAACAGTGTATAATATTTATGCATTGACTGATTTGACAAGACAAATCTAACTAACAACGGAATTCTTTTCTCTAATGATCTGGACCGGCCCGCCATTCTGGCTAATGGAAAGCGCCCTAAGAATACAATAATTCGTCGCGGAATTCAAACAGCAGAACTGTAATTGTAATTAATATCTGATGTCGTTTACAGTGTCTAAACTAATAATATGCTAAAAATGCGAAGAAAGACGTGATAATGAATAAACATTAAGTATAGGAACAAAATCAAATGTAAAATGAATTGAGATGTATTAGAGCGGTTTTCACTTGAGTGTCGAAGGTAAATTGCGTTTGCTTTGGTTTTGCATTACTACGCTTAGTGATTCGCTTTAAAATCTCGCGCCACTTTCTCAGCCAATCAGGAGTAAAAACAAAACCAATCGTGACTCGCTCGCGCACATTTTCCCGCGCTTCGTGCTAACTACATGTATTTGCTTCGCGTTTTGATTGGTTCACTGGATTGTCTGTGTCCTTTGTGATTGGCCAGAGTAATTACTTTGGTTTTGGTTTTACGAAACTCAATTGAAAACTGATCTAATTGATAAAAGATAATTGCTTAATTGATACAGATACGTTATTGTTATTAAAGTTGGCATTGAGCCTTCGAAGAACCAAATCATTGAAACAAGTTTACGAAACTAGGGTTCATTAGTTTGTGAAACAAAGTTTCAAAGAGTCTGATCGAGACTGGTCATCATGAAGCTTTACGATTTTACGAGGACCAAATAGGAGAAGACACGAAAACGAGGACAAGAGAAGAAAAGAATAAATTAATTAATCAATTCCTTTTTATTAATTTGGATAATGTTAATAATAATAACTTTTCAGCAATCATCATAATTATCATTTTAATAATTACACCATCCTCCACCGAAGCGGACAATTGGAATGTAACGCATCGCCTCTCCCCTCCCTACTCCGGTTGTACTCTAAGTTCTATCAAACTGCATGCGACCTCATCGGGGATCACTAAAATGATTTTTACGCCAGGTTAAAAAACATCCTAAAATGCACAAACTAACATAATGAGAAAGAAAACCACAAGCAGTTTCCGTTTTCACCGGGCTGGCATGGCATTTTATTTACCGCGCCCTCCGATGAATGTGTTAGAATAAGCAACTTGAACACGAAATTTGAAATCGATTTCTAGTCTTTTGACAAACGTTTCCTATAGTTTACTGAATAAGAGCAAAAGATCACACTTTCTATAGGTTTACCGGCGCAATAAACCCACTTGTGATGTTGGAAGAACACGAGAAAAACTGTAGAAAAGCTTGTAAATCACAAAAGACGTCATGCAAGTGATTTACAAGCTTTTCGAGTGTTTTCCCAACTGATCCTGCGCGCGCCGGTACGAGTGATTCCACAACTGTGGAGGAGAAACTTTCTTCAAAGAGGTTCAATTTTCAATGTCTTGGCACAAAGACAGTGGTTGGATGCCATTTGGATTCTTTGCACATCCACCTGCCTCCCCCCCCCCCCCCGGAGGGGGGAAGCTCCGACGTGAAAAAGGGGCGGGGATGCTCGTCGTCTCGCTTAGGGGTGTAAATTCGGAATTTTTGGTTTGGGTGTTCCGGGAAAATGCCAATATATTTAGCCGTCAAGGTCTTGTTTAGGGTTGCACACGTAGCAATTTACAAATGTAAATTCTTTTTTTTTTTCGTGTTTTGGTATCATTTAGGGGTCAAAAAAGAAAGCTCGAGCCACGTCCAGAATGGTCTCTTTTAGGGGTCCTTTGAAAATTTCCGACGAACATCCCCGCACCTTTAATATGGAAGTCTACCCCTCTCCCCCCCCCCCGGGGGAGCACCTGCAACAACTGATCGGATTGCACATGACATGGGGGCGATGCAGAAAAACTGACAAAAACGTCACTCGCTTCAGTGGCATGCAGATGGCCGGACAAATCTTATAACGAAGTTGATTGAATTGTACGTGAAGTAGAGTGAGAGCTGAATGTTCATTTTTTAATAGTACTCGAGACTTAGAGAGTGCAAAAAATTTTCCCATCCCAGTTTCGAGATTTTTTCAGTCCCAGGGCATCAAATCCCATTCTCCCATCCAGAAAACAGAAAAAGCCCAAATTCCAGACCATTCTCTTCCTCAGGTCCCATGCAGTGAATTACTTTTCTTAATATTTAACTATCGTGCCCGTTAGCTACACTTTTGTCTTCTATCCAATCGACAATTTGCTTTTGTTCTATTTAATTTACTCGCACTGTTTGTTTTGTTTTGTTTTTTATTTTATTCAATCACACATTTTAACGGCATTTCACACTGATATGAGCTGGTTAAATAACATTTGCTGCGTAGGTAAACACGACACGAGCTAGACTGAAGAGGAAAAAAAGTTATGTTCTTTCAAAAGTGCAAAAAGTTACAGCAGTTTCAATATGCTTTGCTTTGTTGAGTCGGGCCAGTGTCTGTTCATCAGCTACAAAGTGTTGCATTTACAATCTCCCTTGACAAAAAATCCCGTTTTTGCGTTTTGAAGGTCGATGTTTTCATAATCCTCGGTCAGCTTGCATTTGATCGGGTTTTCATCATGACGTGTACAACTTTCATCTCCAGTGCAAAGCAGCATGGGACAGCCACACCCCATATTATCAGTACACTGGTAAACTTTCCTGTTGAGCCGAATGGACTCTGGCTCGTCCCAGGCTCTCTCATTCGGATCTTCCCATAAACCTGTAATAAAAATAACAAATGTTTCTTGAGTCAAGGGCAACAAATTCAGCTAACTTTTTTGGCGGGCGTCACAGAGCGGGATCGGGACGTTTAGGGGAAAATCCAAGGAGCAGGAAAAGCAAGCACCTTACATACCGTTAAATTCCGAAAGAAAGCCCTGAGATTATACAGTAAAAACCCTCGAGTAAACACCTAGTTTTTTTAGCCTAAGCAGAATAAACTCTCGAGTAAAAACCTAGTTTTTTCCGAAAGAAAGCCCTGAGCTTAACAGTAAAAACCCTCGAGTAAAAACTAGTTTTTTAGCCTAAGCAGGTTCTTACATAAATGGTAGTTAACACAAATTTAGGCTTTTTCGGTTCTTAATAGATTCTTATTTCTCGAGGAAAATTAACATAATTGCTGGTAGAATTTTAAGTGATATTCGTCCTATTATTTGTATAAAATTCACATACCACCAAGTGTTTATGTAAAATTGGAGCACAAATCGTTAGAACATAACATTGTATGCATGTGCAGTAAAGCCTATGTCCAAACTTATTTTCCGGCAAAAGTAAACATTTTCAATCAAGTTTAGAAAATAAGAACTAAATAGTCTAAATAGGTTCTTATAAAAATGGGGTCTAATTTGCAAATTTTACCCTTACAGGTTCTCAGTTGTTAGGTTCTTACTCGCGGGTTTTTACTGTATTTATTCTGTTTGTTTGAAATTATTATGCTGCACAGAGATTCGATACACCACAAAACAACAAAAACTCCGCCCTCGGCGTCATGGTTTAATCCCTTCAGTGACTGACCTCAAATGAAGCGGCAACCTCAATATTTAGTTATTGATAAGTCGTATTGCATAGTTTAGAAAAAACCCCGTGTACTTTCCTCGCAGAAATTAATGTTAAGACATTTAATAAACAGGTATTACTCATCTGTAGCGCGCCAATTTTTATATGAACGGCATTTGTCATAAAACTGAATTAATCAGTAATTTGCATATACATTGGAGTCCGTTAAATTGAACTGCCATAAAACCAGTTCATCGGTTAAAAGAAAAAAAAAAGAATTACAGTGAAATGCCTGTTTAACTAGCTCCCCGCTCAATTCCAAGAAAAATTTGGCTCGATTACATAGACATAGCAAATCCGGTGTTTGTGTTACGCTACATGAGTCAATGTTGTAACGTGTAAAGTGGCCAAAAATGTGGTTCAAATTATCCGGTTGTTAAAACTGGGCCTGCTAGGGCACACCAGTTTGAAAATGAAAACAATAATAACTTTCTTAAAACGTCTTTCTTTTTAATTGTCATAGTTGCACATATGAGGAGTTTGAGGAGCCTTTCAAAACCGGTTTCAGATGTTCGGCAAACAATGTTTGCACTCTACAAGCGCGGTTTCTGTTAAACGCTGCTCGAATTTACTTTACTTATGTGCACAGCTATACATACCTTCCAGATAGCTCCGTTGGAAGCCCAACGAGAAAGAAAATGTTCCCAGGACGATGAATGCAAGTACAGTCTTCATGTTTCTCTAGCTAGCTTCTCAGTACAGTGTCAGTTGTATTCCCTGCCAACGCTAAAGCAATTTGTTTGAAAGACAATCAATGCCGTTGGTTTTGAAACCGAAATCTTTTGAATAAATGCAAATTGGGTGTCACGCGTTATTGCGTGCCAGGGCATTAGGGCGTGCAGTAAAATCCCAGTGCTTTTTAACTGCTAAAGGCGTACGGTCTTAACAGTATTAAAGGCAGCTACTGAGACAGAAAGACCAGAACTCCTTTCAACCATCAGCTTTTCGAGACAGTAGAATCTTTTCTTTAAAGAATTGTTCCAAACATAAGCACGAAAATGTCGTTATGTAGATTAAATATGGACTCAAGTTTCGAACAAAAGTTAACCCAACAAAAGCAATTATCTCTCGGAAAAAAGCGCGAAAAAGACCTCTTAAGGTTCGTATGTAAATTGCCCATTTCAGCATACGAGACGTTCTCTAGGGAATTTTTCTAACAATTCTATGGGCCTGTTTATATGGAGGAGAGTTGTCCCTGGTAGGAGGGTTACCCTCCATACCGTGCCACCCCGGGCGAGAGAGCTTTTCATACGTTTCTTTATAAATAGCTGCGAACTGTTTATATGAGAAATTGCAAAGTTGGCTCGGGGGGCAGAGTGACCCTGGGTGGAGGGTCACTCGCTTTGAAGGTAGGATGACCCTGGGGAGCGAGCCAACTTTTTCCATATAAACAGTTTGGTTATTTTCGCCTTGCCTACCAGGGACAAGTTGACACATACAGAGCATGCAGAAACGCTGCAGTCGACCAAAACAAAATTGCAGATACATTGAAATCGAAGTCGGCGGTAAATTTGTCTAAAAAATGGTCGTGGTCGATGTTTCAGCGTTCCTTATTTAAAAAAGGCAGACATAATAGATGTTTCAAAACAACTCTCGCCAGTCTTTTGAACCGAGAGGGCCAAGTTTTGGCTCGGTCAACAGGCCAACTTTTTCATATAAACGCTCGGCAAAAGATAGCTCGGGGGAGAGGGTAGCCCTCCTACCAGGGACAACACTCCTCCATATAAACAGGCCCTATGTGAAATGTTTGGATTTGAAAGAAATAATTCACGTGGTTTAATTTGAAATGGGATAACAAAAAACGAAGCTAAAGATTGCTATTAAAGTCAGCTTATTCAAGTTATTTGATCTACCAATATAACATTGTACGATTCTTGGAAAAGCTATAAGATGTATTGTCAAGGTTAGTGGTTTAAGTAATATTGTTTTTTGGGTCTCCAAGTAAACAAGACGAAAACAAGAGGCGACGCCGACGGCTTTTATTGTTTTCGATTGTTTCAATGAAACGCGATTCTCAAGAGTTTTGGAACTATTCTCCTTCAACAAAGAAAATTGCATTAGTATTGTCCGAGTCCAGCAAGTCATTTGGACTCTGATCATGACTTGTTATCAATTGGCGCCAAATTGTTCAACTGAGGGCCTGTTCATATGGAGGAGAGTTATCCCTGGTAAGAGGGTTACCTTCTTCCCCGAGCCATCTTTTGCCAAGCGTTTAGATGAGAAAGTTGTCCCTGTTGACCGAGACAAAATCTGGCCCTCTCGGTTCAAAAGACTGGCGAGAGTTGTTTTGAAACATCGATTATGACTGCTTTTTCTAAAATCAGGAACGCTGAATCGTCGACCAAGACCATTTTTTTGGAAAATTTACTGTCGTTTTCGATTTCAATTTATCTGCAATTTTGTTTTTGCTGATTTTAGCGTTTGCGCATGCTCCGTATCTGTCAACTTGTCCCTGGTAGGCGAGGCGAAAATAACCAAACTGTTTATATGGAGAAAAGTTGGCTCGCTCCCCAGGATCACCCTACAGTTCAAAGCGAGTGACCCTCCACCCAGGGCCACCCTACCCCCGAGCCAACTTTGCTATTTCTCATGTAAACGATTCGCAGTTATTTATAAAGAAACCTTTGAAAAGCTCCCTCGCCCGGGGTGGCTCGGTTTGGAGGGTAACCCTCTCTACCAGAGACAACTCTCCTCCATATAAACAGGCCCTACATTTCTTTCGTATGATTTGAGTGTCAAGAAACAAACCACGCTTCAGTTTATAGTTAATGTCAGGTAAAGTGAATGGTTTTTCCTTGTCTCATACATTATCACAGGGTAATTATATTCATAATCTGTAACAAATTAAAGGGAAATAAAAATCAAACCTGGTTTGAAAAACTTTAAACCAAAGATAAATTTAAACCACAACATAATTCCTTCCGTACATTTTTTTTTACATAAATTGTATTTTTACTGAGACGAAGGGCCACATGGTCAGGTGTTCAGTGTAAACCACAATTTCTCGAACCTCCCGAACTTAAAAAGTCATTTCTCTTTGATTTGCTTCACTTCGTTGAACACTGCAGTTTTACTTCCGATTTCTCGAACTCCTGCTCTCTTCCTTTTCAAGAAATCTCACTGTTCTTTTGTGTGGATTATCTTTCTAGCAATTCAAATGGCTTTGCTTTTAATTTCGGGGAAGAAATCTGCCCCTTTTAATTTAGGCGTTGTTAGACCATACCCGTATTATCGGTATTGGACTGGAACTAGCTTGCAATGGAGGCTAATGCGGGTAATCTTTTCAAATGCAAATGACATGAAACTCTTTTTAATGATATTCCCTGGCATCAGCTTCCATTGCGAGCTAGTTCCAGTCCAATACCGAGAATACTAATATGGTCTATTGCTAATGCCTGGATATTTGCTTCTCTTCGATAACAATCGATCGATTGTCATCGACTGTAATCGATTCTAACATCGATTGTCGATATAATCATTAATATATCAAAATTCTCGAATCTGATTAGATCTTAGTACACCAAATTTTTTACCAAATTGGAGCACGAGCTGCTAAGTGTTCAATGACAAAGAGGCCAGAAACGCAGGAGCTCGATTTGTATCGCTACAGACAGAATTGGAATCCACTAAGTTCCAGTTACCATTACTTATCGATTCGTTATTTTCCGAGAAATTGAAAGTCAACTCTGAGAAAGCAGTCTGCAGCTACTGAGCGGGTAATTCACACCAACTTTCATCGAGTTTTCCAAAGTCAACTTCTGAAAGTTGGTTACGGCTGAAATGTTCTAGGATATAGCTCGAGAAGACACGGGAACAAGCTTATACTTATTTTTACTGGCTGTTTTCGCGTAAGCATTAATTAATCATTTTTCCGGCTCTTGAGCCCGTGTCTTCGAGCATCACTTATGCTCTATGCCGGATGTGGGAGAATATTGTGTTCTGCTTTTCCTCCCACATTCGGAGAAAACAAATGGAAAAAGAGCATGCATAAATTTGTTTGGGAATAAGACCTTTCTCGTTTTGCTACAGAAACTAAATGAAGGAATTACTTAAGGGAGCTACGTCACGGGAGGACGCACCTTTGCAAAAAAGGCCATTTCTGTGAGAGGGGGGGGGGGGGGGTTGGCGGCCGGGAGTCTTTCAAAAACGATTATTTTATTCCTTTCATTCGAAAGCAATTTTGTAAATCCAAAAAATGAATGACCGTATAAAATATCAACCTATTTACTGAGGGACTACGAGGGCAAACTAGCTCTTCTACCGCCCCGCACAAACGTTCTAAACAACGGCTTCGCAATTCAGCTATAGTGTTGTGGTGATGTGGAACAGTTTACCAGGCAAACACAAACTCTCACTAGCTTTAAATCGGGTTGCAGCGGCTTCTTTTCTGTATGTGATTAATATTTTCATAAATTAAACACCCGGCATTCATGGAAAGCAGGTAATATTTTTCTGCCGATGTTAGGCTGAAAGTATTCTTGTGAATAATTGGATTATTGCGTGTGACATTTCCGTTTGTCAGCTGTAAACCATACATATGTATCACATGTACCGTTCATCGAAATGTTATTAGCATCGAACATTTGGCTAGTTCTGTTTGTTTTTTTGTTCATTTCATTGGCTAGTTTTCCCGTTTAGAGAAAGGACAAATTTTATACGGTTTAGTTAAAAACTTATAATTGTATTGTATTTACAAATTTTTAACTCACAAAATTACAATCTTTTCAAAATTAATCTCGCCTCTGGTTTATTCTTAAAATATTCTTAAAATTTCGCAAATTTCAGCCTCGATATTCATATAAAAAAATTTCTTGTATAAAAAGAGTGTAATTTATATATTTAATATAAGGCCTGATGTCTTTTCCAAGATTAAAAAAGACACTTGAACACTTGAACTTGAACTTGAAATAAATGTCTTGACATGGCCACTCGAACGTAACGTTTGTAACAGGAAGTTTTTACTGAAAGCGCCCACATCGCTCGTTTCAGCTAGCGGAGTCCCCCAAAAACTCTTCTAGAAAGCACGAGTGAAGTCAAAAGTAATTATTCAGTACGCTTGGCAGCGTTTGGTTGAAGTCGTTGATACGTCCAGAATATTTTACTGAGGCACCATAAAACTGGCGGATTTGCAGGCATTGGCAGCGTGAAGGCCCGGTGTACATAAAGGTGAGGTACCGAAAATTTAGTTTTAGCATCTGTATTGAACAAAAAACGGCTGATTTTGGCAGTACCGTAATAACCGAAGGAGACAAAGCAGCGTTTTCATGCATGATTCACCCAGTAGCTACACACGGCATTCACTGCCAAGACCTCGACTGCGTGTTGCCAGCATGTGTGAACTTGAAACTTGGTAAGATGAAGAATGACATCGCAAACAGGACGATGAGATGCGGCGGCCGTGGAAGGCGGTCCAAGTTAAGTCGCGAGGCTAGAACGAAAGCTACCTGGTTCCAAAAGGAAGATTTCCAAAGCTTTCTGCAAGATGACACTGTAAGAACTCCAGGCTACACCAATCATCAGGGGATGAGTGATATCTTCTTGAAAGAAAATGGTTTGAACGTTTTGGATACACAACAACATCCTGGCAATCAACTTCAATCTCATAAACCTCAGCCTTTTCATACTTCGGAGAGAGTAACAAATCAGTGCTTCCAAGAGTTCCTTAATACACGTACCCCATTTTCTGGAACGAAAAATGATGCTAGGCAACGGGAAAGGGAGGCTGAACAAATATTCTCAGAAAATTGCCAGGTCACTAACAACCTACACGTCACAAATAGCAGCAATGAATACGAACCAACTGAGATACATAACGCACAGAACGCATTTCATGACAGCAATAGTGAGGAGCTCGAAATTGAAACAATTCCATTCGGAAGAGATTCCTCTTCCGTTTGATGACTTTACTTCACTGGAGTCTTACATTTTTGTTCAGAATCATCACAGTGCCGATGAGGAAACTTCCTCAAAAAAGAGCCTACCAGAGTCTATCTCATGTAAAAAAATTGAAAACACCTCTAATGTCAACAGTAAACCACAAAGCGACGGAGAACCATCCAACAAGCTGTTTGAAATACTTTCTCACTTGTTTCAGGCCTTTGCAGGTCCTATGTCAGCAGAGATGGAGCAGCGTTATGTTCGTGTGCTAGAGAAAGCTTACACAGAAATTCGATCTGCGCAGACATTTCATCACTGGTGCAAGAATCCCGAGTAAAAAACTGCGAAACATGATGTAATTGTCACGTGATGTGACGTCACCATCCCACGTGACGTATACCAAAAAAAAAGTGGGTTGAGAATCAGTTCAGGAGGCAAGTCTTAGATCACATTTCGAATATATAGGAAGAATGATAAGCCGTCAAAAAAGATTTAACTTGTCAATGTTTAATTGATTGATTGATTGGTTCGTTCGTTCGTTCGTTCGTTAATTTATGAGTAGCGTAAGTTGTTGAACACGTGAAAGCTAGCTTACCGTATTTACTCGAATAAGCGCCGCGGCGCTTATTAAATTTTTCGCCTCTCCAGTGCGGCGCTTATTCGAGGGCGGCGCTTATTTGAGGGCGGCGCTTATTTAAAATTTGGACGCCACAAAGAATCTAATATTTTGCAGTTATCGAAAATAGCGTCTTTTGAGTTTCAGTATTAGTCTCTAATACTGAAACTCAAAAGAAACAATCACTTTGAACCACAAAACATCGCTTTTTTTGGAAAGAAATCTCCAAGTTTGTTTAAAAGTTGCTTTGTACTGAATTTCTCGCCACATCGGGACTGCGGCGGTTATTCGGGGGCGGCGCTTATTGACTTTTTTGTCCCATATGCGGCGCTTATTCGAGGGCGGCGCTTATTCGAGTAAATACGGTAATTCTAAACGCCTGATCCGGCGGCCCGTTAAAAAATAGCTATACTTTTGTCTAGTTCCCAAACGAGCTTGTTGTATGTTTCTTCTATTTAATTCAGTTGACTCGCACTATTTGCTCTGGGTTTCTCTTTTATTTATTTTAATCACACAATTTTACAGCATGTAACTCTGATCTAAACAGGTCAAAAAAAAAAATTCCTGCGTAGTAAACGTCTTTGAAACAGGGTACGAGATTATAAATAAAAACGTCGCGTGTTCTTATAAAACTTACAACAGAAGAATAATTAACAAGTTTTCTTTCAATTTTAAATCATTTCATTATCATGACTTTCCGGTCAGTCGTCCGTTCTTCGGCTACAAAGGGTTGCATTTACAATCTCCGGATCCCTTCAAAAATATTGCCTTTTTTGCTTTTTGAAGGTGTGATTTTTTTTTCGTAAGGCTTTGTCAGCTGGCATTTGATGCGGTTTTCATCATGGCGTTCACAGGTTTTCTCTCCAGTGCAAAGCAGCATCGAGAGTCAGCATCAGACAGCCACATGCCATGCCATCAGTACACTCGTACTGATGGCATGGCATGTGTATCCGAGAGGGTTTTTTTCTATCTCTACCATGTCTATGAGGGATTCCATAACTGTGAGCACCAAATCGAAGCGAAAGCGCAAAAAGAGAGCCAAGGAGAAACCCTATGGTTGTTTAAAGAGACATATCTGATTTCCAAAATCTTAGCACAAAGACACTGACCAGACGCCATTTGGATTCTTTGCCCACGGCATGCACCTGACGTTATGCAGGAAAGCTAACAAACTCACTCGCTTTAGTGGCATGCCGATGGCTCTGGCAGGCTTTATAACGAAGTGGATTGAATTGTACGTGGAACAGAGAAAGAGCTGAGATAAACCTCGAGACTCATAAGACAATGCTATAAAAATGACTCCCATTCCCAGTTTCGTTATTATTTTTCCGTCCCAGAACATCAAATCCCATTTTCCCAGTACAGAAAAAAGGCCAAATCCCAGATTATTTTCTCCTTCACCAAAAGTGTAGCTAATAGAAACGTTATCGTTTCCCTTTTTCCTTGAATTGCAAAGCCACGACAGTATAAACAAAAAGTGAATCAATCGTAAGTTCACGAGTTGAGGCGAATCGAAGCTTATGACATTCTCATCTCATCGATTTATAAAATTGCCTTGCGCATTGCATTAGGCAATTCACATCAACTTCCTTCCAGTTCTCCAAAGTTAACCTCTGAAAGCTGGCTACTGAAAGTTCCCGGATATAGCTCGAAAGGACAGGAATAAGTTTTATCTTATTTTTGCTGACTGTTTTCGCCTAAGCATTTATCATTTATCATCCCGGCTCTTGAGCCCGTGTCTTCGAGCATCACTTATGCTCTATGCCGGATGTGGGAGAATATTGTATTCATATTCACAATAGCTTTTCCTCCCACATTCGTAGAAACAAATGGAAATAGAGCATACATAAATTTGTTTGTGAATAAGAACTTTCTCGTTTTACTACAGAAACTAAATGAAGGAATTACTTAAGGGAGCTTCGTCAGGGAGGGCGCACCTTGAAAAAAGGCCATTTTTTTTGGGGGGGGGGGGGGGGGGCTCATTGCGAGCTAGTTCCAGTCCAATACCGAGAATACGAATATGGTCTATTATTGCTAATGCCTGGATATTTGCTTCTCTTCGCGAATGGTTTAGACATTCGTTGGTTTACCTACAAATAAGTGGCAGTCGGACTGTTCTTTGTACCTGAAAACAGAATGAGTGCAGAATGTTTTCAAGGACTTGGAGTTACCGGGAGAAAGACACAGCCCCTTCAGTGGCAGAATTGGTTCAGCCGAATCCTGGTCATCAACTTCGTCGAGATGGGCCATGTCCCAGACTCCCAGTAAGAGGAGTTGAAAGCACTCGTTTTGGTGCCTAGTCCAAGGAACTGCTACTGATATCCTCCAGATCCTCGATACACGACACCTCGGTAGTTTGATTGATGGGAACCCCCACCATTCCTATCCCACAGTCAAGATCGAGCATATTTTCGGGTTTTCTACCGACATTCGCATACCCTAGCCTGGGTACAATAGAGACATGACCGACACCGCAAACCGCGCAAGAAAAACCTCTGGCACCCAGGGTAACATTCGCAAGTCTACAGTGCAAATTAGGATTTAGACATTTAAGGTCGCGGGGGACACCTTAGGCTCATCATTATGCATTTATTTAAAGCGTATGCACGGAGTACAACGCCTGATATCGACAACTTTACGAGATATTTATGACTGGACAAAAATATGGGCGCGTGCGCGAGATTTGTAAAAAGTCCCTGTTTCTTTGATATTTTAACCAATTTAAAACAACACTTTAGCAATATACGTCCATGTAGAATGTAGGAGGTCTTTGGGCTTATTTTCATTTAAATTTGAATATTTCTGCAACTCAGAGTAATCACAAAAATATTCGGCATAAAAGGTCGTGTCCTTTTTAAAAAAAGTGTGGAATATAATTACCATAATTACATCTCTCCTTGGCAAAATGATCGTATTTAGGTCGGTACACCTTCGGAAATCTCAAAGCTTGGACTTTTCCGACAATTTCGTGTCAGAGAATACAGCACGGACACAGAACTAGAACTTCATGACTTGCCACTGCAGATAGGTAAACTATGAATACTGTAGTGTGTCATAACAGAAGCGGAATTTTAAAAGAGCGCTTTTAGAAAGAGGTAGAAGGCATTAAACCGCCATAACTTGCTGGCTTCTGTTAACGTTATGACACTCTAGAGGTATTGACTGATTAGTTTTTGACAAGATCACAGTGTGCTGTCTTCTACTCGTTTCGCAAACTCTGCCACAAAAACATGTTTTTTCCCAATTTGGCACTAACGAGGCTATAACATCGCCGTTAAATGCAATCTACCAAATAATAATAAAATAAATAAATATGTGAAGTGGTCGCACAGCCAACCAAGAGAAGCAGACAGGCATGCCACTGAGGAAAAACACGCAGGAGGCAGACAGGGAACAAAGGGGCGAGGAGAACCGGGACAACCGAGAAACAAACCAGCAGGGCAAGGGCAGGCCCGAACCGGGACCCCGGAACACCCAGCGCCCAAACCCCGGCCCGCGCCCCGAAAAAAAATAAAGATGACTTTCACAATCTTTCATCATTTCTTTATGTCTCTGTAAAATTTGAGCTTAATCGCACCCATAATAGCGGAGAAATAAGCGTTTTAAAAGATGCAGGTCAAGCAAAATTTCCCAATTTGTTCATGCTGTTGGTATCCTCCGCGACCTTAAGTCCATGTTAGGGGACATCGGTGCATCCAGTCAATATCTCGCGTGGGCGGTTTTTGCCATTTGCGACTATATTTAGTCACACTTTTTAGAAAACAATTACAAAATAGATACTGCCCTGTCATTGTTTATATTTAGCTTTGTCGTCTTCCTTGCATTCAAAAGGCCCTGTTAACGAGGAAACGGAACTTTGTTTTCTAAATTGTTTCCTTAACGCGAAGCAAATATTTTTACAAATATTCAGGAACTTTTTATTGTTTCTCAGAAACACAACTTGTTCCCGCAAACGGAAAACCATTTAGTTTTACAATGTTCCCGCAACAGTGTTTTGGCAACATTGTTCCCTCGATCGTTTGCGGAAGCCTATGGAGCTTTAGTAGACTTGCCACAAGTCGACTCTTTTGAGCGACGAAGTCGCGATAAATGATACCCTTACTAATTTTCGCGCGAACTTACTTTCGCGTAGTAATTTCCGCGATTGCAAGAAAAAAAGAGCAAAAATGTAACTACAAGGAGTCTCGACAAACGTTAACTTCGGTGACTGTACTAAAGAGGTTTTGGACGATTTACAAGCTACTCCCACTTGACAAGTAACTTGTTTGTTAGGATCTCTTCCGTCTCTTTTGTTTTGAGTCAATCTTTTAATTTAAAAGCCACCCGCAAACAAGGAAGCATTGTTGCCGAAACATTACTTCCCGTACTGTTCATTCGTTTGCGCGCACATACAACATTTGTTGCGGAAGCAAATTTTGTTTCCGAGAAACGAAAAAAGAATGTTTCCGAAGTGTTTTGATACTTCCGTAAGAAATGCTTCCCAGTTTCTGCGCTAAGGATACAATTTTGCGAACAATAATTCTTCCCTTGAGGGACCTTTTTGTATTTTTCAAAAACAATCGATCGATTTTTATCGACTGTTATCGATTAACATCGATTGGCGAATAATTATAACGAGAATAGTTACAGACTGAATTGGGCTCCTCTCAGCCGCTGTTACCATTACTTAACGATTCGTCAATTTCCGAGAAATTGGAGGTCAATTCCGAGAAAGCAGTCTGCATCTACTGATCGCGTCAAGGACAAAGAAACTGTCAATCACATAAGCAATCAAACGGGAGAAAAAGTCGCTTTTACGGCGATCGAATACAAAGCCCACAATGACTGAGTTTCGACGAGAGTTGTTGATTTGAAAACGTAGATAACGTGAACGTGTTGTTCAAATACTGGTAAAAGGTAATTCACTAAGATTTTTACTTACCTTTTACTCGTGCGACAAATACATGTTGTAATCACTAAATCATTGTTTTAGCGGCCATTATTATTTTTGTCCGTTTATCGTCGGTTGCGTTTCCTAATTTTGGGTCGGTCGGTCGGATTAGAAAACAACTGTAAAAAAATGCAAAAATCAAGGGCAATCTACTGGAATAAGCCTAGGAAGTCTGGTTCCCAAGTATCATTGCCAAGGAGGCTGGAAACAACGAAACGTGGTTACAAAATCAACATGGCGGCAATGGAGGAAAAACAGATCGATGTCGTGGTTAAAATCTGCTAAGAAAAGCGAAATAAAGATAAACCACCAACGCTTCTTTGCGATCCAATAGATTTCTGCCTGTAAAATAGGTGACAAAAAAACGGCGGTGTCACTATATATCGCTTGAGTAGAGCACACTGGATGTCCCACTCGCCTATTTGCCCATTCTCTTTTTCTCTTTTAGTTTCACGATCTTCGTTTGAGACGTATGTAGTGCGTGCTAGAACTGTTATTATTATTATTATTCTGATTGTGATTTGCTTATTCCTTCATATTCTCGACGTAACTCGTCACGCAAAAAGAAAAAAACTTAAGTTGCTATTCCGTATCAGTACTTTTTTTTTTTTTTTTGAAATTTCGCACAATTGAGTTTTAACCGTTGCAGTCTGCGTAAAGTACAAGTTCGGTTTACCGGAAGAAAAACAGTTCAAATTAAAACTGACCAACACACCGCAAATTGAGTACAATTGCAAGTTACCTTGAGAAAAATGACCCAAAATGAATACTTGTCTCTGTTTGGACTTTTAGTTGACCCTTGCACGATTTTTTCCTGTCGTTTCCAACTGTGAATTAAAGTCAGGTTGATATTTTTAATTCAGCTATTACCGTACAAGTCGATGTGAGTTAAATAGTGCCACCCCCGCGATCATGCCAGTGACATCATACGACGCCTCGATGCCATGTAAACTGACGTGAAGTGCTCATGTACTGATGTAACCTGCGATCAGGCTCTAAATAACGCCGATCGCAGGTTAGTACTGATGGAAAATACCAAAAACACGGAAGATACCAAGACTAACCTGTCTTAATAAGAGATTAATTATTTTTTGGTCGTTAAACAATTAAGAGTGATGCAATATTCGATCATCATTTCATCATAAGCATTTGCCTTGGACTTTTAATGTTTTCTCCTTTGGTATCGTAAAAAACTGCTACATCAAGATTATATCCGAACATTAGAACTGATCAGCTAAAGCAAAATTCGCAGCATTTCTTATTGATATTTCTGTTTCTTGCTGTGTTGTTGAAGAAAAAAAAAATATCAAATCGTGGTAAGTCGCGCATCGGCCGTTCCGGTGGTTTAACTTGACGTAGGGTAGAACTTCCTTTGCATTCCAAGCAGCTGACGTAAACGTAAGCGGAAAAAGAGTCGTTGTTTATTTGCCCCAGCTTCCCGTGTCGACTTTTATCACTAAATCAAGTCAAATCCGAAATTGTTTTGGGTTTAATTTATCACGCTCTCTGATTGGTTAAAATAACTCGCGCCATGCACTTAACCAATGAGATACAAAAAGTTCAACAGCGCTTGACCGGTGTAATTGTAAACGCGTATTGGAACAAACGAGTTGTTTATATCGGGTTCGTTTTGTTGTTTACGTTTGTTGTCAATAGAAATTGTTATGGCTAATTTGACTTTACGATTCTCAATTGTTTTTTTATCATGATACTTAACAATCTATATTTAGAAACTTATGGGATAGGGTATAAATATGACCGAGCTAAATGTGTGAGATTTAAAATATACTAAATCTTTCATCCTGGAGGGTGACTGAGCAGTTATCGATTCAATTCTCTGTTTTTGAAGGTAACGTACACGATTTCTTGTTTGTGCATAATCTCGGTTGCATTTTGTACTATTTTGTACGCGGTGGCGAAGTCACTGTTACCCTTTTGGAATCTATCGATAGTCCTTTGCAGTTTAATATCCATTTTCTACAATTTCCTTTGGGAGAATTCAGTTCATAATCGAGACCACTTTCAAGAGGCGCTCAGCTGAAAGTCTTTCTAATGCGTAACAAGTCGGAAATTGTTTATATTCAAAGGGAGGGAGAAAGTAAGCCGTTATTTGCACACTGAGTCACGCAAGCTTTTTAAAATACTGAAAGGCAAAGAGAAGGCAGCTAGAATCGAATCGATCACTGCTGGTATGACAAAGAGGAATTCGGTGCAATACTACGCAACAACTCTTCAGCATATTTGATTAGGTTCGATGGTCGCAGCTAAATGTGCCACAGCAGGTTTTATTTTGGGATCAGTATTCGATCCGTCAGTAAAACTCTTTGATTTTATCCTCATTTACCTGATGTATTAAGATTTACCCATTTAATTTTGAATAACGAGTGATTTGAACCACCATCGTAGGAGACGACTAAGACGCCGAGTTGTCAATATTATACCGTATATACGCACTGGCTTACAATATCAATCTGAGTGCAGCAGCATTTTTTTTTATCGGCAAATGTTTCAGTTCTTTTCGTCCCTTAACCGAGTAACGCTACATTCTATCCTTCATTGAAGCTTCTATCTTACACAAGAGTATTAAAGTATTCGCCTAACAAGCACTGTTTCCGGGGTACCGGTTACCGTGTGCCATGGAGAAGTTGAAGTTTGTTAATTCCAATCCCGGAAATTCTCGGAAATTGAAAAGACGATAAGTGATGTTGATTACTGGTCGCGCAAGAAAGTGCCTAGTTCGAATTGCAGGTTAAATTTGTTCAATTGAGTGTCGAAAATAATCTACCATTGCTTTGACTAGTTACTTTACTTCGCCCTGCTTTGATTGATTAAAAAAAAAACTGACGCCACCATCCTCAACCAATCAGACACAAAAACAAAACCGATCGTGACGTGGTCACGTTTTCCCGCGCCTGGCGCTTGTTACGTGTGTTTACTTTAAATTCTCATTGGTTCGTTGTGCTGTTACCGTTTGTTGTGATTGGCTATTGTAATTGCTTTTCGCTTCTAAGGACACGCGCCCTCTTATGTCCGACACCAACACGGGGCGCCTTAGCGGTCCTTGGGGTTACTGTTGCTTGCTGGTGCTTTCTAACTAAAAAAATATCCTTGTAGCAACTACCATAAGCAATATATGAAGAAAGATGTCAATACATGTGATACTTTTATTTGTTTACGTTGCGTGCAACACTAGCTTATCATGATATTTGTACGAAATTAGCTTTGCTAGCAGTTTTCATAAATTGTCGATTTCTTGTTCACTTAAAGTCGAATCTCCACTAGGACCACCTCTCTAAATCAGCCACGTTATTTTTGTAGCCGGTCCATAAGTCGTTCAGTGCTTCCCTCTTTCGAATACTGCAATTAATTTTACCCCCGATTTCTCGAACTCCGATCCCTAGTTTTCGAACCGATCTTCGTCTTCCTTGGAGGTTCAAAAAATCAAGATTCTACTTTATTTTAGAGACCAAAATATGCAAATGTCCATAGCGTTATTTACACCTGTAATCCTGTTCCTCTCTCGTAACAGTTTTGACCCCAAAATACACACTAAAAAGGCCAACTATATAATAGCATATTTAAAGTTTCAAGGGGGATCCTGTTAGTGAGACCTGAGTGAGGGCATTTTGTAAGGTTTTGCTTCCCTTTTCTTACACCTAATGGAGGGACGCAGCGTTTTTGCACTGTGGGCCTCACTTTCCTTTAAAAATAGAAAAAAGAGCGGGGGTTCCGTGCCCTAGATCCACTCCACAGTAGCTTTTCCTTATACGTTGCGTTTTTCTTGGTTACTCAGATGTTCCCTTGCGACACGCTTGAACCTCAAGACAGTCAAGACACATTGATGAGCAGCCATGCAGCAGGCTTGGATGAACTCATTCATCCACCTGGTTGTTCAGATCCAAATTGTCTTCTTCCATCATGCATCAATATAAAACTGCGGAGGAATCATCTGCAGACATGCAGGAAGAAAGCAGGGCGCTGCGAAATTTGTAGGCTGCTAAAAAGCAATGTCACAGATGCGTTGATCGGCCCTCCGCCTGGTCAGTTTGTTAAGCATCCGAAACGGAAACCTAAGCAGACCCCGACTCAAGCTTTACCCCAAAATGAAGACGTCAACATTGTCAAAGTCGTAAAAGCTGGTAATAGGCAGGAAAACAACTTGCCAGAGTCCCAGTCCAGCCTTATGAGTAAGCAAATAATGCCAGCCACTCGAGAACAGGTTTCATGCAGTGCTATGCTACCCCATGGCGTGACAGCTGTCAATTTTCAACATCAACAACAAAAGCATGTGGGCACATTGCTGCTAGGTAGTAAAGGGAACGATGATAGTTCAGCAACCCATTGCGACAATCAAGTCATTCAATCGCCTTTGCAAGTGCTCTGTAACGCTTTACAAGCTCTCAACACGGTTATTCAGATGGTAACGGCATCGCAGCTGGAGATGCATGTAATTCCGATTTTCAGGCAGGCTGTAGATGGCATGGAAGCAGCAGTTCTTAAACGCCTTGAAAGAAACATTGGACCAGGGCGGCCGCCTCTAATGCTCAACAACAGCCCGATGGTGTTGGGGTACTTTGAAAACGACACAACCAAACCCAATAATCAATGGGTGGCATCAGCCAGTCCACTGTTACTGCCTTCATCACCACCACCACCAGCACCACCACCAGCACCACCACCACCATTATCCTCCACTTCCTCCTCCTCCTCCTCCTCCTCTTCCTCCTCCTCCTCCTCCTCCTCTTCCTCCTCCTCGTCACCGTTGTCGTCTCCGCCATCATCATCAACAATCATGCCATTCTCGTTTACCCACGAGCGAAGTTATGAATATGTCCCCGGCGGAAACAATCAGTGGGCAGAACACATCCCAGTACAATATCCTTGTGAAGCAATGTCTATCTCAAGCCCGGTTGCAGAAATGTATGGAGGTGACCAAAGAGGCGAATCCCATTTTGATCTGCAGGATGTCATTTTGTTGGATTTCGTGGAAGAGTTGCTTGAATGAAGCCTGCAATCTGGTAAGTACCCAAAGTGCACGGGGAGAAGCTGCTTAAGACCGTTCACAGGCCTCTATTTTTTCGATCGATGAGCGCGGTGAAAGAACGGCGAGAGATTTGGACGCCAGCGCAAAACTTTCGCGCTTACCGCACACTCGCTTCGCTCGCCGATTCTCTCGCTTTTTTGTGTTGAAAAATAGAGAGGCTGTGGAGAGTCTAAGCTTTTTAGCATAGACCATTAGTCGGAATGTGTGTGCGGAGCAGAACACTTCTCGTTTTTTGTTTATGGTCAAAACATTTTTGAGCCATTCTTATAATTTCTTACACACATGCTTTCTTGTTGACAAGAAGACCGCCCTGCATTATTTTAATTTAAGCCAGCTATAAAATTACTCTTGATTACTCTCCGTTATTGCCGTTTGTGAATCAAGTTGAAGCGCGCAACAAAGTAGTTTTACTGAACAAATTGCCAAATATACTCAGCGTTTGAAATTTAGTCTCGCGCCGCTAATTGACCACTTACAAATGACAAGGCCCATTTAGACCATTGAGTTAAGCTTAATAACTAAAGACAAGCACTGCCCAACTGAGACAGGTCACATGCAATGTCTAATAACGTTGTACCTAATAAGAGCCCATCTCTTGCTCGAAGACTGAACAATACCCTAGCAGTATTTTCTATTTTTTCCTTTATACCAAAGAGGCACGCAGTGGTTATATGGTTCTTGTTTTGGCAAGAAGTCAGTGATTCGTGAAATGCACACAAATCAGTTTAGTTTTCCAAGTCAAGTGGCTAGAACAAAATAAGAAAACAACACTCGATTCGATTGGCTGAGTGAGTCAATGGCTATTAACCCACTTCAGTGACGAACAGGATCTGACGGTTGTGCTAGGCGTCAGTGAGAATATTATAGTAATCCTCAGAGAAACCACAGCGTGTGTTGCTGTTCTGTACAGGATTGAATTGGGAGATATAATTAACTTAATTTGCCTTTGCATTTTCTCAGCAGCACAGCAAGTAAAATGCTGACAAGTAAAATAACACACAAAAGCAACATGCTTATTCGTCACGCATAGAGCGTAAAAAGAACGTAACAATCACTTGCGGTAAACCAAGACGTCGGCATTTAGGACGTTTCCTGTTGACAGAACGCTTTACCGCAGGCGATTGTTCATTTTACGCTACATGCGTACCGAACTTCGATCGACCGCTAATAAACCTTCAGAACCTTTTCAGATTGAAATCATTTACTATATGAACGCCTTCCAAAATGCACTCATACTGCAACAACAGCAACAACTACAACGAAAATGAAAATCGTTACTTCCCGAGCCATTACACCTGTTCGACTAAAAATAATTTTAAAACTGCATGAGAAAGATTATTTTTAAGAAACCTGGAAGAAACCTGGATAATATAAGTTTTAATTGCAATTTATCTTTCTTAGTACTATGGTTAAGTAGTTCTATAGTGAATGTATCGAACACAAATAAAAGTTTTCCGTCCATACTAATTCGGATAAATTTAAAAACGATACGCTACATCGCACGCAACGTTGCAACGCACGAGCAGAGCTATTGTAAAGCTTATTAAACCTTTTGTTTTTGACAAAGGTCACATGACTATTTGACGTCAGCGTTTTCGAAAAGATCCGTTTTCGCCGTCCACACTACACCACCTATCCGTTGTTTTTAAATTTCTCCACTTTGAGACCGTTTTCGAAAAGCTCCGTTTATGGTAACCAAAAACGCCGTTTCAGTGTGGACGGTTGGCCTATCCAGAGGGAAAAAGATGCGTTTTCAAATTTATCCGGATTAGTGTGAGCCGGGTTTAGGAAGACTACGTAAATATGATACGATTTCGTGTATAAATATAGATTGATGATGACGATGAACTGTTCAGCTGGCTCAATCCCTCCAAAAATTTTCTCACCTCGCTATTACGGACAAAAGCTCTTGCGCCGGCAAATGCTGCAGGATAATTAACTAAAATATATTCGTATCCCAGCGTTCTCGCGATATGACGGACAAAAACGCGTTGTTTTGAAGGCACGGTTGCATCGTACGCATGAATACACCAGATATGACATCAATGCAAATCAGCTCCATCCACCCCTCGCAAAACGGTCACAAAACGAGTTCAGTACTTGCCAATCGACTTCGCACTAATACATTTCTTACACTAAACGATATATAAACATCGTACCTGTACGGCCATCTCTGTTTTTCATCAGTACAATCGGTGATTAAATAGCTTTAGGCTTTTTCAAAACACGAACACATTTCCGTAAACAAATCTCTCACATTTGTAAAGAAGGGGTTAGAGGTCCATTAATTGAACATTGAAATGGCTTTCGTGCAGACAAGCAAATTTGTTTCCCAGGAATGAAGGAAGGAAGTCAGAACATATAAATAACTTTTTACTATGGTTTTGTTCAATAACTGCACAAGTCAACTTATCGATTTATATTGCCTTAAGCTCCCATTAAATAGTATGGGGAGAGAAGTTGTTCTTATTTATAAATGGCTTTCAAAATTTAAACAAGTTAGTATTTTTATATCCCTTATCATAGTATCCTCCACTTGGGGGGGGGGGGGGGGGGACTTGAACTCCTGCATGCACGATACAAAGTTCTTCTGAGCATAATAGAACACTATTTCAGAAATTAATGCCGGTATAATCTGATTTGTCACTCCGGTTCATTCCTGTCTTATTGTGAACCACTGCACTACTCGAGGGAGAAGGCAGTGAATTGCCAACTTGGCTCGGTCGGCCAGGGGATGGCCTAAAACATTCCTCAGTAGATCGAGTTGTGGATATAGCAGAGTCAACCAAAAAACGATCCTCAAATGAGAAACAGCAGAAGGGTGTTATAGGGTTTGCGTAGTCGTCATCGATTAAGTAAATTATGATAGTTGTTAAATTAACAATTAAACGTTGACGATTTTCTTGTTTCTCATGATCATTTAATTAGGGAAAGGAGACTCAACGAAATCAGGACCACAACTATATCAACACCAGGACATACAGATGCGGAATTCTAACATTGCTTGGAGTGGTTGCACACAAAATGGTCCTTGTGACAGTCAAGCTGATACCCGTGTACAGGCATCGAGTTCAGGGATTCCCTCTAATTTTGCTGTTGGCAATCTTCAAGAAAACCAGAAGTCGCATTTAGAAAGCGAGCGTGAGGACGGCAACAGCATCGTTCCCTTAAAGCCAATATATGCATGCAGTCTGCTGGGACAACGAAATGGCTTCAGATACAAGTTTAATGGGAGAGCTTTACAACGAACTTTGGCGATCACCGGTTTCAGGGTTCCATTTGGAAAGTGCGTTAGACGTAGCTATAGATGATAGAAAGCTGTCTCTAGGAAACATTGATTCTCATATTTACTCCATGCACCAATCCTAGATGCACCAAGACTAGATGATTTCTTTGAAGTCATCGGTGAAATGAGTCTTTTCGGATCAAGTGTGGCAATGAATGCGTTCTTAACAACGCCATCAACTGATAAAATGGGCTATCTGTCCCAGTATTACAGTCCTGACGGCCTATATCAGCTGCCCCGCCATTGGTCATATCTCCAGCGTTTCGTTTCAGAGCTCTGACTTAAAAGGCCTTCAAACCCCATCCCGTGGTTTGGCCACAGCAGTGAGAAGACTGTGTAAATTACTTTCAAAACCAAGATCTGACCATTTGAATTTCGTCTTTGTTCGTCTCCTCAACAACGCGTTAAAGGAGATGGAAGACGCTATTCAACATCAGTCCAACCGTCCCAGAAGGAACAGCTGGAGGCAGAGGAACTGGGAAAACGAATCAGGTAGTGATGCTGAACCAGTGAGCACTTGGCTGAACCGTTCCTTCACTTCCAAGTCCCAGCCTTTGTCAACACTTTCCAACAAGAGAGGTAGCTGTTCAAAAACTGTGGATTTAACTGGCTTAGACGCGGACTACGAGAAGTCCCAGTCTTTGCCAGCACTTCCCGACAAGGGAGGTAGCTGTTCAGAAACTGTGGATTTAACTGGCTTAGAGGACTGCGAGAATAGTCCCGTGATTCAAAAGGAACCATTGATTGGTCTGAAAGATCGTGTCGGATGATGAGCAGTTTCCTTTCTTAGTTTCTATCTAATGGTGCCAAAAACAAGAAAGCTAGGATAAAAATGGAGACTTTATAAACTGCATGTGTTTGCTCCATTTTTTCGACGTTTTTGCTTGTTTACAAGCAAAAATGGTAGAATAGGGGTTAGTAGACAAAATTTGGATCCACATATTTGTAAACTCTCAAGGGACTTTTTTAATTTCTCAAGGGACTGTTTTAATTTCTCAAGGGATTACTTTCCGCTGTGGGTGATCACTTGCGATTTCGTGGAAAAAACGTGACTTGTCACATTTACAAACGTTATATAACAATTTTAAAAGTGACATGTCAGCTTTCTTATCTCAACGCACGTGTGTCTGAAAGGCGATCTATAAAAAGCGTCGCACAAACAATGGATTGCGTAACTAAAACACGAATAAATAATCACTAGCACTTACATCGCGTTGAGAGCAATGTTGCATGAATCGGCTTTACAACATGCGATAGTATCTACGCAGTTCGAGTGGAATTTCAGTCAAAGACAGCAAAATTCTTTCGTATTTCATCTTCAAATATAATTCGAAAGCATTCACTGTATATGTGGCTTTTGTTTAATCCTGGGTCTTGATATCCGACCCTCGCCGAGCCTAGACAAAACGCAGCTTGAGTGTAACGATTTGTTTACGCAATGTTTTCTCCGACAGTAGTCGGAAATATCCGTATTTTTTTTTCGTGCTTTTTCATGGAGCAATCGTAACGATACGGCCTTGAACACATTGAACGGCGGTCTACCTATAACAATTCAAATATAGCGTCGCAAAAACAAAGCGTCGAACGCATATTTTGCTGTTTCATTTGCTAATTTCGCTGCCGTAATCGACTGCCTCGAAAGGTCCTTGCAGTTTTAAAGTATAGAATTGTCAGATCTCGCTGAAATTTGCACTGTTTATTTGTGTAATGTTAAGGAATATGTGTATAAATACCCGGCGCGAACGAGCCATTTTTGACAAAATTATATGGCTGCATTTCCTCCGCGAAGATAGGAAATTGTTAAATTAAACTACAAAGAAACTGTAATGATAAGTTCGAAGAACAATGCACAGGATAAACCTTCGACTCATACTTGATGCAAAAACGTCGATATCTCGAAGAGACTTTGATTTATAACAATGTTGCAATTACAGTATTTCCTCCAATAATCGTTTTCTTTGAACCAATTATTTGAAACAATCGTTCTCATCCTGACCTTATAATTTTAGAAATTTTAATATAATTTTTTAACTACAAAAGATACGCTCTTTTGTGTCCAGAACTACTGTTTTCATGTTGTTTCATATTAGATGCTTGGTTACAACATGTGAGATATTGATTGTTCGTGTGTTTGTGTTAATTGTTCTTTGCTTTCCAAAGTTCTGTTATCCGTCTTCTTTTTTGTTACAAGTTTTAGACGACCCCATACAAGGAAACTTAGAAATAATCTCCCTTCTTCGGTCTACAAAAACGGAATAATCACCCAGATTGATTACTGAGGGAAATACGGTGTTAAGAATCAATATATGTATTACGTGTTGCTACTGGATTGATGGCGTGAGACTATTTGTAAAAAATGAACATAGTAACGAAAAATTTATACAGTCATTACTTAAAAGCATAAATTTATAAGCATAAAGTACTTTATGCTATAGCTTTAGTTTAAATTAATATACTTTAAATGAGACTGAAAACAACAGCTTAACTAAATTCTTCGAGGCATATCACATAATCTAGCCACTTAAAGATAAAATAGAAATTGGTACCCTGATCTGAAGAGCGGAAGCTCGGGGTTTGGGTTGTCAGATAGGAGACCAATAACATCGATCTCAGCTCGCTAGTACAATTTTGTGATCTATTATTTTACACGGCGCTATCGAAAGTTCTAGAAAGACTCTTTATATGATAATAAGGATGAAACCATTTCTTAGGAGCTAAGTTAATTGTTTGATAACATGACTAGATAATTTTTCAAGATTACTTCCTACTGCATAATGGCAATGAAATCTTCAAACTAGTATTATCAACCAGGGATTAAAAATGGTAATTACTGGCATAAGGATTATTCCAAGTGATATCCTCACCAGCCCCAGTACATGAAAAATGTATTCATAAATAGATTTTAGGAGGTTAGAATATCTTTAAATATACACTTTTGGGGGTTAGTCACCTTGCCAGCTGGGAAATGTGGGTATCTTGAAATGGAATGCTCACAGAAGAAGCACAGAGAAACCACTAGTGCTGATGCTATTCCTGTAAATATACTTACTTAATGACCAATTTTAGTTTTAATTCAAATGAAAAATCTGTAAGCTGCTGCTGATGTTTTAATAAACGAGAATAAACTGACACAGTAGCATGAGTGTTTGCTCTTCTTCGAGGTCTCTTTTATTTCTGGGCGCTGACACTTTATTCTCGCAGCAAAAGAAGTAGACAAGCAAGCCGGCCAGGTAGCCAAACATTCAGCCAACTAGTCAGCCAGCCGGCCAGCCGGTCAGCCAGCCAGTCAGTCAGTCAGTCATTCAGTAAGTCAGTCAGTCAGTCAGTCAGTCAGGCAGTCAGTCAGTCAGTCAGTTAGTCAGTCAGTCAGTCAGTCAGTCAGTCAGTCAGTCAGTCAGTCAGTCAGTCAGTCAGTCAGTCAGTCAGTCAGTCAGCCAGCCACCCAGCCAGCCAGCCAGCCAGCCAGCCAGCCAGCCGCCCAGCAAGCCAGCCAGCCAGCGAGCCACGTAGTCAGTCAGTCAAAATATTACTAACTAAGGTTAAAAATGATTTATTAATAACTGTTTTATTGTTGTTCTTAATATTGGACTGTTTTAACTGTTCTTAATATTGGACCGGGTCAGTAAAATCTCTGTGTCAATGCTTGATCTGCATTGACAAGACCTAACTCCGTAGGTATATTCATACAGCACGACACTCGCGCTTTGTACAAACTGCACTTGTTCAAAGAAAAATAAAAGCTTCGTAGAATTCTTACTTTCCCTGTTTCCACCTGTCACCTCTTTGACTGACTTTACCCGGCTTATTCCCTCGCCCAACAGACACCTCGCTACTACGTACATCCCTTGATCACGTACAGAAGCTTTAAGCCGGGTTTACACGAGCAATGTTTTTGTTTACATATATACATTTGATCGTGTAGATGACACAACAATTATTTGTCAGCAGTCCAAAGTTTAGTTCACCAGTAATGATCTTGGACAGCAGAGATAGGCACAGTGATACGCACGGACAGTGCTAAGCAGGAGTTTGGGAGATTGGGGACCACATATGCTGACGCAATATTTGCCACATTTTATTCGTATTTGACAACTTTTATTTGTCACATAAAAGCTAACTCGCCAGGTTGTCAATGCAACAAAGATATTTGTGGTTTACATGGAGAACAGTTAACTAAAGGAAGTGCGTCATTTTAATGTTCCGGGTCTTTCTTTAAGTCACAGCCAATGTTTCAGACCGGAAGTGGTAAACGGAAAACTCGGAAATTACAACATACTACAAATATGCAATAAGATGTTTTAAAATTATATGAACCATATTAAACATGACACTCTCAAGTGCTTAACAGTGTCCCGATGCCTCACTACTGATATTGAATAACCTTTGTTGCATATAAAGATTATTACCTCGTAGAAAGGTGTTTAAAGTCCAACCCAAGAGCTCTACCACACAGTTTACCTCTCCCCTGTATCATTTTGGACCTAATCTTTATCACGTGACTACAGGTTAGTCAGAAATTGTCACTATTCTATATAAATTGTATCAAACTCAGTTTTTCGTTGTTGTAAGATTGCTTACGTACATGCATGGCATAAACGCATTTGTTCCCCCCAAAGTATTTATTCTGTCTTTTTGCAAATATATGGGAAGCTTTCATATCAGGGGTTTAAAATTAAAACCATAAATATAACAGCTATACGCGGGTTATGCCAAAATTCTTTATTTTAGTTTGAGTGGTACGTTAAAGTTTTCCTTTAGGTAGTATATCTACTTAATAAGTCGTGAAATTCACTACATCACTTGCAGAACGAAATGATAATACATTACTAGCTTTGTGATTTAAGACTAGAAGCTTCTAGAGAGCCTCTTTTTAGTCAGCTAATGTAATTATTAGAGCGACAATTTATCGGTATAAATCCTTATTTCTGGCTTACTTACAATGTAACCCTTAACAGTCTCGAAACTATTTTTCTTATTCTATGGAAGATTGAATGATCAAGAGTTGTTTGTGTCAAGATAGAGGTATATATGAGAAATATATCTCACGATATAATTTAACTCCATAATATCAGCATGTCTAGTTTAAAGTCTAAATAATAGCAAGCCTTAGTACTGCGCATTTCTAAATTGAGCCTTCTACAATCTCCACGGAGTATGAAATAGGATACAATTACTCTGGCTTGAAATCAAGATAAGCGAAATTTGTTTGCTAGAAAGATGTATATACATATAGTCAAGGGCTTTGTTTCGGGTTTGATTTTTATAGACAGGTTTCCGAGAGTAAAGCTTACATCTAAATGATTTGCTCTGAGAGAGAATGTTTATCAGACCCAACAATATTCCTTAGCAAACAAACAGCCTAATACTGATAGCAAAACGTGCATAGTAACTGATGTATGTACCCCGTGCGAATGTTTATACCGAGACACAACATTTCGCCTAGCCTATTACAAGTTAAAAGCTGGCCTGTACGGAAAATTTAGACCTCTGGAAAATCGTACTAAAAGAAGCTATATCCCTGACTCATTGTAACTTTAACAATCAAGTACTGACCATTCATGATCACACACTCACGTATGAAATTATCCACCCCTCTAAACGTCTCTCCACTACGATGCATTGAACTGAACTTTCCCCTTGTTGCACAATTAGTGATTATTTACAAGAGGAAGCCATTTGAGCTGTGCTTTACTTCAGGTTTCATTCTGTTGCACTGTTTGCATGAGCAAACTAATTTTCGAGCAACCATTAGTAGTACCAAAAGGTGTACAAACTAGGTCATAAAACAAAACTGATTTGATAACAAACGTCGAAAGAATTAAAAGCCTTTATTTGCCGCATTGTATAATTGTAGGCCGAGAAACATACCAACTGCAGATTTTTAAAACATTTCGAAATGACAGTCACTGCTTAAATCGACCCTCTAGCTGAAAGAGAAACTAGTAAATGGAACGATCCTCTTTGTTGGAAAACTATGAACAGGAACTTTTATTATAAGTTTCAGGCAGTATACAAAGTAAATAAAAAGCTAGCTGTTATAGAGCCTTCAGTAATCGGAAATCTATTGGTAAACCGGCAAGGATACTTTTGGTGTATATAGCGAGCTTAATATCAGCAAAGAGCAGGAAGTCTGAAGAATAACATTTAGGAAAACATACTTCACAAAACAGACGAAATGTTCTCGATCATGAGTTGATCTGAAGAAAGCTATAAAATATTAAAACAAAACAAATTCAAAAGCATCGCAATTCCACTATTTCGACTTGTTTGATGCTTTATTTACTATGTCACAGACGCAGCCATTTTCTAGGCTTATTCCTTTGTATTTGACTAGTTGCTCTAAACACCTCCCGACCACTTCAATCCACCTCAACCACCACGATGCTCGACGGCATGTGTCACAGGCTTACATAGTGCAGTGGATATTCGAATAAAGCAAATCTTTAATAATGACAGCAATAAAAATTTGTTGACTCTAGGGCAGAAGCGATCGGGAGCAACTAAGGACGAAAACCGAACAACATGTAAGCATTTTGGCTTTTCGCATCAGTCTCTCTGGTTTTATGTAAGCCGCTTTCAGTTGAACCGAGTCACGCATTGACTTGCAATTGACGAATTAGTTGTTGACTTCAAGTGAAAACATTTCTTACACAAAACGATATACAAACATTGTACATGCATGATCATCTTGAGTTTTTCATTATTGATAGACATTAGAAGCTTAAGCCATCATCATTTTTCGATTTAATAGCCTTTAGGCCCTTCTAAAACACGAATAGTTATTTCCGTAAACAAAACCTCATTAATCGGGCGTGGCCGATTTAAGGTTTACCCTTTGGTCGTCCTAGAGCGTAGTCTCCTGGCGCGGCCAAAAAGACGGGGATAGCTCGGGGTTGCTACAAAACCGCTACGGGTGACGCATACCGCAATGGTTTTCATTTTAGTTTTGACAGGAAATCGTTGCAGGCACACTTGGTCGACTTTTGGGTTAATGTGTAATCAGATTGTGTTTTTTTGCTTCGGCGGAAGGACAGAGAAAAAAGCTTACGGTGCAAAGTACAGTATGGGGCCCAGTTCTCGGCCACTTTTGACGTAAACTTGTATTTCTTACCTCAGAAGAACCGCAGGAACTTGAAATTTCTCCCAGAGCTAGCTACATTATTCAGCTTTTTGGTGTAAAGCTATCGACCGGACAAAAATTAATTTTCCCGAGCAATAATAAAAATAAAAGCTCCATTTGTGGGCCCAGTTCTCGGCCACCTTGGCCCAGTTCTCGGCCACTTTTGACGTAAACTTGTATTTCTTACCTCAGAAGAACCGCAGGAACTTGAAATTTCTCCCAGAACTAGCTACATTATTCAGCTTTTTGGTGTAAAGCTATCGACCAGTCAAAAATTAATTTGCCCGAGCAATAATAAAAATAAGAGCTCCATTTGTGGGCCCAGTTCTCGGCCACCTTGGCCCAGTTCTCGGCCACTAAAAAGCTTGTGCGTAATTATCTGTAAAAAAATGCTCAATTAATTTTCACAGTCATAAAATCACTCTGTAAACCTATTTATACTATATCGATCCCAAATTATTTTTATGATGCTTTGTTTACTTTAGAAAAGAAGGATTTTAACGCGCCTAGTTGCCTATGTGCAGGTTCTGGCAAAACCGCATTGTGTGACCCGTGCATTTAGATGGTTTATTTTGCAGTGAAAAGGTCTTGAAAGATTTAGGTGTTGTAGAAATAATAGACAAGACAAGAGTCAGCTCAAAACTTAGAGATAAGATTGAACTTTATTTTTAAAACATTTATTTCTTTCATTCTGGCAGCAGCAGATGAAATTATATTAAAAACCAAGCGCTAAGCTGTGATAGCGAGCAGGGTGGCCGAGAACTGGCAAATACGCAAACGTCGCAAGAAAAAATTTCGAAGTAAATTAAGACCAAAAAATACAACGGTTCAACGAAAAGTTAACTAAAGCAGAAAGCTGAATTATTCTACGTTTCACATGCCAAAAATTAGCTCGTATGGTGGGGGCTTTTGGATAAAATACGAATTTAACTACATCCATGAATTTGGAGCCGTAAACAAACAACTTTTTCGGGAATGCAAATTCACCTACCTCCGCGTAAACTCGACGTGTGAGCTTTCTATATCGAATTGAACGATCAAACTCAAGATACTTAAAGCACATGAATCAGTCTATCGTTTGAAGGAAATACCTTTTTCTTTTGATTCAACTGGAGTGTGAAAAAACGCGTTAAACACAAAGTGGCCGAGAACTGGACCCGGCCGAGATACTGGGCCCCATACTGTACTGATATTCACCATTGTGAAATTGCACTTACTTTGACAAGTTAAAGTTATTTTTGTAAATGAAAAAGGTAACGTCATTGATGTCACGCAGTGTTTTTTTTTAGCAAACTAGATGGTTTGCTGGTTTCTGACTATGAATGGGGGTGTGATCTTGCGGTATATTTTTTGAGCCTGACTCCGCCGTAAAACTTTTTTTTTTATTTAGCAAGAACTGTGTCGATTTTCATTTCTGAACAATTGGTCGTCAAGTCGTTTGTCACAAAGAGTAGAATGTTTGTACAGCATGTTTTGGAATTATTTTAGATTTGGTTAGTAAGACGCTTCTGAAGACCTGAGCAAAACATTGGGAATGTACAGTATTAATAGGAACTTGAATGGAATTTTTCACAAGTTGGATAAAGGTATCAACTGAAAAAAATGGAATTCAAAATGAGAACTTGGATTTTGTTGTAATTAAATTTTATCGCGGATTGGATGTATAATATCACGGCTTTGAAAGTCTTCAAATAATTAGAAAGGTTCCTTTCTTCCTTTTGATCTTATTGTTATTTTTATGTATTGATTATTCGAAAGTGGTTTTCGTTGATACGAAAAAAAAACGGGTTTTCACTGAATTGCCTGAAGTATTTTTAGACGTGATAATATTGGCTTAATCAAATTACATCGTGCACGAAATATTTGTTATTCTTTTGTCTTGAAACTTTGAGGAAATTGAAATTTTTGTTTGACAGTAGTGTATGAAAGGCATTTTATAGAACTGAATAAAAAATAAGAAACATTGATAAAGGTTATTTCAAAGATTTATTTTGCCTGATTTTGAAGGGTTTCAGGAGTTTTAAAGAGTGCTGGTAAACGGCTGTATGTTGTTTGTGATTACGGATCTTATTTAGTTTCGAACGCTCTAATTTTTGAAAGGTTAAAACAGGTTAAAACCGGGCGGTTTCATGAGTTTTTTGGGTAGAAAGGTACGGTGGTGGTCAAAAAAAAATGTTTAGAAAGGAATGACTGTAGTAGCACGTAAGTCGGAGGTTTGCGTGAGTCACGGGGTATAGTATGCGTGAGCTGGATTTCCGGCGTCATAACGGGCCGGCATGTTTTGTTTACTGAAAGATACACTCGACGTTTAATAAGCTTAGTCGGCTTGGGAAACTATTTTAAAAATGAATGTTGTAATAGTTAATTAATAGTAATCTAGAATTAACCCACTCTCGATTGGAGTCTGTTCTGGATTCGCGCTACCTTTTCGCCGCGAAGGAATTTTGTAAAATTTCGCTAGTGGAAAGAGGTACTGAACAGTATCAATAACTCAAAAGGAGGAAGTTCTTTGTAGCTCTGAATTAAGACGTATGATAAAATTTTAGAATAAGAAACTTTCGATATATGGTTTTTATATTGGTTCTGTCAATTTCCTTTTGTGGCAGATTTTTTGAGAATCAGCTTTTCTTTCGTGTGATGACAGACACAGGACAGAACGAGAGGTGGATGAGAAAGATGCCGAAGATGAATAGGCACCGAAAAACGACAAGAACCGTCAAGGACTTATCTTTAGAGGGCGGGGAGTTTTGGCATACTGTATTTCGAGGACTGGACTGGACTAGTAAAACGCGGACTAGTAAAACGCGGACTTGTAAAACGCGGACCTTCGACCTTATTTGCTTCTGACTTCTTTCTGAGGTTACTGTTTTTTTTGAGACATTATGTATTGAAGAGAGCCGTAAGATGATTGTGGCCAAGGAATTCGAAGTGTCTAGAGGCGTTTTACAAGTCCGCGCGATCCGCGTTTTACTAGTCCGCGTTTTACTAGTCTAGTCCAGTCCAGTCTACAAGTTAAAGACACATTAAGACCACCCCACTGTGAATTGCCATAGCACAGACAAAATTATAGTCAATATCTTATGTGTTTTTAAGAGAATTACATAAGAACCAAGGCATGTCTTGTCTTGCCTTACATTGACATGCAATAATTTGGAAATACTAAGCTCGTAACAGTTTAAGACAGAATCCATCAGGAATTTGAGTAACATTAATTTTAGTTACGCAAAAATTGAGCACCAGAATAATTTAAATCCTTGTGTTCTTTTCATACCTTGTTAAAGGCTTGACATGTGATAACACCAACATAACACCAACAACAGTTCTTTATCAGTGGGGATTGAAGAAAAAAATGGAAACATCATCACACAGTTGACCCCCATGCAAAAACACTCCAGGATGTCACGGGACTGTTTGGTGTCCGTCTGCCAATTTCTAACTTCAAATTCCAATGTTAAATTCACATTAAATTTTCAATATTTCTTAGTTGTCTAAATTTTACTAATTCTTTTAAAAAAACTATCACCTGCCAAACATCCCCAAAAATCACTCAAAAAATTACAAAATACCGCAATACATAGATACATGGGATGAGTGAAGTTTCCTTGGATTCCCTGAAACACCAACAAGATATTTCCGTTTAAGGTGGCTGATAATGGGTTTCAGTATTTCCCAGTCCTTATACTTTGGTTCAGGACTAAAAGCCTTCATCAATTGCTATTACAGTAATGGTATGAAACAAATGACCAATCATTCATCAACAAGTTGTGATCATTTTCTTGACAATAGTAGTTCCCCGGTAAACAGTTGTAGTACTGTCCCATCAAAGTGCAATGCCTGGAAAATACCGAAAAGCACACGACCTTCAGGTGAAACCGCACCTTACAGTATTACCAATACACTGCACTTTGCTAAGTCTTAAAACTTTACATTGTCTAGTCGTCTACTTTAATCGTTTATTTGTATTGTGTGAGATACATTTATAAATTGAAACCATCATGTCATTAAGTAATAATGCAATCTCGACAACGTTCTAGATATTATATTATGCACACTAATACAGCTCATGCAAGCCCTGTGACTTACACAAACACAGTCGGACTGAGTGCTACTTAAGTAACTGCTTCGTGGTTTCTGCTGTACTGAACCCTGCCTTTCAAGGCAAAGCGCCCGATTTTAAGCTTCTCAAGCTTCTCAATGTTCTTGTTTTGTAAAGAACTGAGCGGTTAGACATTTTAATTAAACATTGAAAAGGCTTATGTGCTGGCAAACTAATTAGTTATCCAGGAAGGAAGGAAGGAAGTAATTGTTATTTTTCTCAGCAACTCAACAAATCAAATAATAATAATAAAATTGAAGGAGGAGTAAGAATTTTTCTTATTTGTTTGTAAAAGTTAAATATTAAACAAACGAATTTCCTCTTTTCCTCTTTTGATATTCTTTTCGTAAATTGTGTTAACTACTTGCTCCGGAAAAATATTGAAATGAAAATGAAATATTTATGCATTCTGTGATGATGAAATCTCAGCTGCACATATACTTGACTAGACTTATATCCTAAATATCCTCTGGGAGAATAGGGCCATTGATTCGTTTCCTCCATTCTGTCTCTTGAAACTTTGACTGCTTCTGTCTAGGTGGCAAAACCCATCTTCTGTCTTTTTTCTTCCACAATTCTCCTCCATGTCTTTAGGTCTCCCTCTGCTCCTCTTTACCTCTGGTACCCAGGTTAGAGCAATGCGCGGATTCTCTTGGTGGTCCATGCGCAGTACATACCCTACCCAACGCCACCTTCGCCTCCTAATCTTTTCATTTGACACCCTCATTGGCCAGTATAATTTCTAGGTGTCCTCTGTAGACACCTGTAAAGAAATGTGTCCAGATGGTCTCTTCTCTCTTGGCCATTCTCCAGGTTTCACACCCGTAAAGACCCATTGCTATGACGTTGGACTTGTTGGTCGTTGGACTTGCCCCTCCGTGCTTGGTTATTTTTGCTCCTAGTTAGTCAAAGCTGTCCACATCTTCTACTTGCTGCCCACCAACTACGACTGCAGTGCTGTTGTTTGCAATTTTCCTAATGAGTTTGGTTTTCGTGGTGCTAATTTTCAAGCCCCTTCCCTTCCCCTTCCTAGGTCGTCTACGAAGTCTACATCCTCTAGTGTAGTTGTCATCTTCCACCTAATACCTGTCCCTGTATGGACAACTGTTCTCCTCATCATCCAGGCTATCACCAAGGGAAACAAAAGCCCAGACATATTGCATCCTTGCTTGACCTGACTTCACCTCGAACCAATCTGTCCTTCCTGTCAAAATAAACAAAGTTATAGAGTCACAGCTGTGACATTCTCCGTTATTTAGTCTTGATCAACTGCGCTACTCTAGGGTTTTAAGAACGCCCCTGGAATAATCCTTTGAAGTAACTGTTGCACGTTTAAATTCTGAGCCTACAACTTGACTAAAAAATGCCGCACCCTTTTTAGCAGTGTGTTAGGTCAAACGAAACCCATGTACATAGCTAAGTGGCAAACCACAGAATGCTATTATGGGCTTCATGTAGAATCTAACTCGTTCAGAATAATTTGGGTTTGTGTCCGGAACTTAGAAGCTAGGAAAATAACAATTAGGCTTACATTAAAGAAAAAATGTTCACGGTTTGAGAAATGCCTTAACTAATTGTGACCCGGATTGTAAAATCAAATTTTAATTAATAATTTGAACATATATAAAAAATGCATTAAAAATTATAAAGGACAGAAGCCATGCATCGGGATCATGACATAAATAACTCTGTATAAGCTTTGTATGAGGAGGTGATTTAATGAGAATATTTTACTGAATGAATAATTCCTCTTTAGTTCTCGTAAACAAATTAAATTAAAGCAGATACACAGAATCTAGCATAGCCCAAACATAGATTATAGAACATACCATGACCCAACTTCCTTTAAAGCCAATATATTCAAATGTGGAGATAGTTTTAACTATCTCCAGATTATTAACTTTAAAAAGTTAATAATTGATTGTCGTTCTTCTTTAGCCAGAAGAAACTCAATGAAGTCAGAACCGCAACTCAGTCAATACCTGAACAAACTGATGCAGAATTCCAACACTTCTTGGAATAGTTCCACACAGAATGAATCTTCTTGTGGTATTCAAGCTTATACCGAAATAGAATCGACTTCAGACGCCATCTTTAATTTTCCTGATGGCAATCTCCAAGGAAACGAAATGTTGCACATAGAGAGAAAGCTTGAGGACGGCAACAGCAGCATTCCCTCAAAGCCAACATGTGATGAGCATTCCATGGTGGACAGCGAAATGGCATCTGTAGCCGAGCTTTTTGACGAATCCTGGCCATCGTTCGTCTCAGACTTCCATTTGGAAAGTGTGCCAGATGTAGCTGAAACGAAACTGTCTCCAGAGAGTATTGTCTCAGATATGTCACTTCTGAGTCCAGATAATGCACCAAGTCTAGATGATGTCTTCCAAGTCCTTGACGAAATTGACGCTGTCAGGTCAGCACTGCCAATGGATGCATCCTTGTCAACGCCATCAACTCATCCAATGGTCGAACTGTCCCAGTCGTACAGTTCCGATGGCCTACACCAGCTTCCCACTTCTCATATTTCAAGCTCAGATCCGTGCAATTCGTTTCAGAGTTTTGACTTTAACCTCATGAAAGGTCTTCAAAGCCCATCCCGTGGTTTGGTCACGGCAGTGAGAAGGCTGTGTGAATTGCTATCTGAACCAAGAAATGACCATTTGAATTTTGTCTTTGTTCGTGTCCTCAACAACGCGTTAAAGGAGATGGAAGACGCTGTTCGACATCAGTCCAACCGTGCCAGAAGGAACAACGAGAGAAACAGGAAATGGCCAAATAAGTCTGCAAGTGATGCCGAAAGAAGCTTTGAACCAATGAGCACTGGGCCGAGCCGTTCCTTCACTTCCAAGTCCCAGTCTTTGTCAGCTCTTCCCAACCAGATGAGTAGCTGTACCGAGACTGTGGATTTAACTGGCTTAGATGACTGGAAGAATGAGAACTTTCAGCTGCGGATTGAAAAGGAATCATTCATTGCTCTAGATGACACCGTGTCGGAGTTTGTGCATGAGCAATTTCCTATCCTACTTTCTATGTAATGCTGCTGAAATTGACAATGCTAGGATAAAATAGAAGAATTAATCGAAAATACAATCACGTACACCAAGGAAAAATAATGCACTTATACATGTATATAATTATCTACACTTTATACTATAGTTTTAGTTTGATACACTTAATATACGAGATAGACTTAATGAGACGGGGAAATAATGGTCAGTTATATATATATTTATCCTGTAGCATATCACATGATTTAACCACTTAAAAAACAACAACAACAAAAAAACAGCAAAAAAAAAAGTTACAACGCAATTGCTAGGCTGAAACATAAGTCGTTTCCTCGGCCAAGTCCATCCAAGTCCCGGGGGGGGTTAAATTTGAATGTTTCAAATATTAACTCCCGATAGAGTTAGCAAAAATGTGGCTAGTTGACCTGAGATAATGTAATTCTGAATCAACTTGCCAAATATATATGTGAAAGGTGGATGAACTGTGCTGTTCAGGTTACTGTAAATGTACATGTGTCTCAGTTGTGTTGACCAATTTTCTTTAAAAGGAGTTAAAAATGATAAAATCAGATTAACTTGTAGTAGATGAAGACAAATCTCTGACCTTTCGGATAAATAAACAAATGTATCACGAGTGCTTCCTGTCCTTTGACGTGATCTTCTTGTAATGGTTTTGCGCTGGATTCCGGAGCAAAAGGGATGGTGAACGTTTATTATATTTATTATGTATTTATTGCACCAGGACAAGAAGCTTTATATTCTCACAGCATATCTCTCCAACAAGGAGTATGGAAGAATATCGGTGAATTGTTTATATGGCGACCCATCTCATCTAGGGCCCGATTATTTAAAGCACGACTAAGCAAATCCAGGGTCAATCCTGGGTGAGCGTGAATTTTGATTTCAGTGTTTTAATTTTTAATTTGTATTTTTTCTGTCCTTCAGTTTTGACCTCGACTAATCTCAAACTTCACAAAACAAGTTAAATACTGTAAGTTAAATATTGTTATACAAGAGGAATTGAACCTTCGATCCGCTTTTAATCCTGGGCTTTCGAAGAAACTGCCCAAGTGGGTAGCTAAGTAAACGAAATGCTGCACCTAGAGATAAAGCTTGAGGATGTCATTTTTTACGAACATTTAACTGATCGGCTGTGACGGAATACCGTATTTATTCGATTAAGCGCCCAACCTCGAATAAGCGCCCACCTCGAATAAGCGCCCACCCTGAAGGAAGGGAAAGTTAATAAGCGCCCAGCCTCAAATAAATGCCCACCCCTACCTCCAAGAAAAAACTGAAGTGCACAAGAGCAGTATTGATTGACTAAATACTACTAAGAGACTTCCCCAAAGACCGAATTTTCTTAGCGTTTTATAAAAACTTTCAACGAACAGTTAAAATTCCGCTTTCCGCTTCCGCTTTTAATCTTCTCGCGTTGTTATTATATATTATTTTGTTGCAAAAGCGCCCAGCCTCGAATAAGCGCCCACTCTCAAGGCCTCAAAATTTAATAAGCGCCCAGGGCGCTTAAACGAATAAATACGGTAATTTTGTATTCCTGAAGTCAGGGAGCCTCTCGGCACTGAATACGAACAATGACCGAGCAATTCCGAACAATGCCGAACACTTAACTGATCAGCTGTGACGGAGTCATTTCGTATTCTTTACGTCAACAAGTCTTTTACACTGAATACGAACAATGACCGAGCACTTCCGAACAATTCCGAACACTAAAGTGCTCAGCTGGGGAGAAATTATTTTGTATTCCCTACATCAGCGAATCTTTGACATATGAACAACGAAAATGACCGAGCACTTCCGACGATTTCCGAACAATACCGATGAGCGGTGACAAGGTTGTTTTGTATTGCTTTCTGAAGATAAAAATCTCTAGTACAAATAGGCAAATAGTATGACTAAGGTCCCGCTTTGCAAGGGGTACTTTATAAACGGATATTTCTGTAAAAAAAAATATTTGTAAACCCATCAGTTTTTTGACGCTCAGGAAATGCAAACTAGCAAACTTGAAACTTGTTGAGTTCCAATTTTAATAAAGAAACAAGAACATTGAGAAGCTTGAGAAGCTTAAAATCGGGCGCTTTGCCTTGAAAGGCAGGGTTCAGTACAGCAGAAACCACGAAGCAGTTACTTAAGTAGCACTCAGTCCGACTGTGTTTGTGTAAGTCACAGGGCATGACAGGGCTTGCATGAGCTGTATTAGTGTGCATAATATAATATCTAGAACGTTGTCGAGATTGCATTATTACTTAATGACATGATGGTTTCAATTTATAAATGTATCTCACACAATACAAATAAACGATTGAAGTAGACGACTAGACAATGTAAAGTTTTAAGACTTAGCAAAGTGCAGTGTATTGGTAATACTGTAAGGTGCGGTTTCACCTGAAGGTCGTGTGCTTTTCGGTATTTTCCAGGCATTGCACTTTGATGGGACAGTACTACAACTGTTTACCGGGGAACTACTATTGTCAAGAAAATGATCACAACTTGTTGATGAATGATTGAACATTTGTTTCATACCATTACTGTAATAGCAATTGATGAAGGCTTTTAGTCCTGAACCAAAGTATAAAGACTGGGAAATACTGAAACCCATTATCAGCCACCTTAAACGGAAATATCTTGTTGGTGTTTCAAGGAATCCAAGGAAACTTCACTCATCCCATGTATCTATGTATTGCGGTATTTTGTAATTTTTTGAGTGATTTTTGGGGATGTTTGGCAGGTGATAGTTTTTTTAAAAGAATTAGTAAAATTTAGACAACTAAGAAATATTGAAAATTTAATGTGAATTTAACATTGGAATTTGAAGTTAGAAATTGGCAGACGGACACCAAACAGTCCCGTGACATCCTGGAGTGTTTTTGCATGGGGGTCAACTGTGTGATGATGTTTCCATTTTTTTCTTCAATCCCCACTGATAAAGAACTGTTGTTGGTGTTATGTTGGTGTTATCACATGTCAAGCCTTTAACAAGGTATGAAAGAACACAAGGATTTAAATTATTCTGGTGCTCAATTTTTGCGTCACTAAAATTAATGTTACTCAAATTCCTGATGGATTCTGTCTTAAACTGTTACGAGCTTAGTATTTCCAAATTATTGCATGTAAATGTAAGGCAAGACAAGACATGCCTTGGTTCTTATGTAATTCTCTTAAAAACACATAAGATATTGACTATAATTTTGTCTGTGCTATGGCAATTCACAGTGGGGTGGTCTTGATGTGTCTTTAACTTGTAGACTGGACTGGACTAGTAAAACGCGGACTAGTAAAACGCGGACTTGTAAAACGCCTCTAGACACTTCGAATTCCTTGGCCACAATCATCTTACGGCTCTCTTCAATACATAATGTCTCAAAAAAACAGTAACCTCAGAAAGAAGTCAGAAGCAAATAAGGTCGAAAGACCGAATTTGAACATATAACGGCAAATGTTCTAATGTCACGAACGTAAGAGTCGTGTAGGCCCGTCACCTTTATTTACCACATACTGCCCCCAAATTAAAACAGTACCCTCAGAAAGAAGTCAGAAGCAAATAAGGTCGAAAGACCGAATTTAAACATTTAACGGCAAATATTCTAATTCTGGACGGGCCCCGTTCTACCTCGTGCGAGCAATACAAACGACTGCACTCAACAGACGTCAAGTAGTGGAAAGAAAGAAACATATGCACACAACTCATAGCATCAATCCCGTTGTTTTAGTAGGGGTTTGCAGAGCGAACATGTGCTATACTGCAAAAACATCTCCACGCTAAAACAGACCATAGAGTGCTCAAAAAAGCTAGAAATATGCTGTCGAAGAAACACACAAGAGCTTCAAACACAAATTGTTTCGCTCGCTAAACCGTTTAGTTTTATCCGATTTACAAGCGCTTGTTTTACAAGTCCGCGTTCTACAAGTCCGTGCTTAACAAGCCCTCGTTTTACAAGTCCGCGTTTTACAAGTCCGCGTTTTACTAGTCCTCGTTTTACAAGTCCACGTTTTACTAGTCCGCGTTTTACTAGTCCGCCTTTTACAAGTCCGCGTTTTACCTGAGTCCGCGTTTTACTAGTCCGCGTTTTACAAGTCCGCGTTTTACTAGTCCGCGTTATACTAGTCCGCGTTTTACAAGTCCGCGTTTTACTAGTCCGCGTTTTACTAGTCCAGTCCAGTCCTCGAAATACAGTATGCCAAAACTCCCCGCCCTCTAAAGATAAGTCCTTGACGGTTCTTGTCGTTTTTCGGTGCCTATTCATCTTCGGCATCTTTCTCATCCACCTCTCGTTCTGTCCTGTGTCTGTCATCACACGAAAGAAAAGCTGATTCTCAAAAAATCTGCCACAAAAGGAAATTGACAAAAACAATATGAAAACCATACATCGAAAGTTTCTTATTCTAAAATTTTATCATACGTCTTAATTCAGAGCTACAAAGAAGTTCCTCCTTTTGAGTTATTGATACTGTTCTTACAGTACCTCTTTCCACTAGCGAAATTTTACAAAATTCCTTCGCGGCGAAAAGGTAGCGCGAATCCAGAACAGACTCCAATCGAGAGTGGGTTAATTCTAGATTACTATTAATTAACTATTACAACATTCATTTTTAAAATAGTTTCCCAAGCCGACTAAGCTAACTAAACGTCGAGTGTATCTTTCAGTAAACAAAACATGCCGTTATGACGCCGGAAATCCAGCTCACGCATACTATACCCCGTGACTCACGCAAACCCCCGACTTACGTGCTACTACAGTCATTCCTTTCTAAACATTTTTTTTTGACCACCACCGTACCTTTCTACCCAAAAAACTCATGAAACCGCCCGGTTTTAACCTGTTTTAACCTTTCAAAAATTAGAGCGTTCGAAACTAAATAAGATCCGTAATCACAAACAACATACAGCCGTTTACCAGCACTCTTTAAAACTCCTGAAACCCTTCAAAATCAGGCAAAATAAATCTTTGAAATAACCTTTATCAATGTTTCTTATTTTTTATTCAGTTCTATAAAATGCCTTTCATACACTACTGTCAAACAAAAATTTCAATTTCCTCAAAGTTTCAAGACAAAAGAATAACAAATATTTCGTGCACAATGTAATTTGATTAAGCCAATATTATCACGTCTAAAAATACTTCAAGCAATTCAGTGAAAACCCGTTTTTTTTTTCGTATCAACGAAAACCACTTTCGAATAATCAATACATGAAAATAACAATAAGATCAAAAGGAAGAAAGGAACCTTTCTAATTATTTGAAGACTTTCAAAGCCGTGATATTATGCATCCAATCCGCGATAAAATTTAATTACAACAAAATCCAAGTTCTCATTTTGAATTCCATTTTTTTCAGTTGATACCTTTATCCAACTTGTGAAAAATTCCATTCAAGTTCCTATTAATACTGTACATTCCCAATGTTTTGCTCAGGTCTTCAGAAGCGTCTTACTAACCAAATCTAAAATAATTCCAAAACATGCTGTACAAACATTCTACTCTTTGTGACAAACGACTTGACGACCAATTGTTCAGAAATGAAAATCGACACAGTTCTTGCTAAATAAAAAAAAAGTTTTACGGCGGAGTCAGGCTCAAAAAATATACCGCAAGATCACACCCCCATTCATAGTCAGAGACCAGCAAACCATCTAGTTTGCTAAAAAAAACACTGCGTGACATCAATGACGTTACCTTTTTCATTTACAAAAATAACTTTAACTTGTCAAAGTAAGTGCAATTTCACAATGGTGAATATCAGTACAGTATGGGGCCCAGTTCTCGGCCGGGTCCAGTTCTCGGCCACTTTGTGTTTAACGCGTTTTTTCACACTCCAGTTGAATCAAAAGAAAAAGGTATTCCCTTCAAACGATAGACTGATTCATGTGCTTTAAGTATCTTGAGTTTGATCGTTCAATTCGATATAGAAAGCTCACACGTCGAGTTTACGCGGAGGTAGGTGAATTTGCATTCCCGAAAAAGTTGTTTGTTTACGGCTCCAAATTCATGGATGTAGTTAAATTCGTATTTTATCCAAAAGCCCCCACCATACGAGCTAATTTTTGGCATGTGAAACGTAGAATAATTCAGCTTTCTGCTTTAGTTAACTTTTCGTTGAACCGTTGTATTTTTTGGTCTTAATTTACTTCGAAATTTTTTCTTGCGACGTTTGCGTATTTGCCAGTTCTCGGCCACCCTGCTCGCTATCACAGCTTAGCGCTTGGTTTTTAATATAATTTCATCTGCTGCTGCCAGAATGAAAGAAATAAATGTTTTAAAAATAAAGTTCAATCTTATCTCTAAGTTTTGAGCTGACTCTTGTCTAGTCTATTATTTCTACAACATCTAAATCTTTCAAGACCTTTTCACTGCAAAATAAACCATCTAAATGCACGGGTCACACAATGCGGTTTTGCCAGAACCTGCACATAGGCGCTAACTAGGCGCGTTAAAATCCTTCTTTTCTAAAGTAAAACAAAGCATCATAAAAATAATTTGGGATCGATATAGTATAAATAGGTTTACAGAGTGATTTTATGACTGTGAAAATTAATTGAGCATTTTTTTACAGATAATTACGCACAAGCTTTTTAGTGGCCGAGAACTGGGCCAAGGTGGCCGAGAACTGGGCCCACAAATAGAGCTTTTATTTTTATTATTGCTCGGGCAAATTAATTTTTGACCGGTCGATAGCTTTACACCAAAAAGCTGAATAATGTAGCTAGCTCTGGGAGAAATTTGAAGTTCCTGCGGTTCTTCTGAGGTAAGAAATACAAGTTTACGTCAAAAGTGGCCGAGAACTGGGCCAAGGTGGCCGAGAACTGGGCCCACAAATAGAGCTTTTATTTTTATTATTGCTCGGGCAAATTAATTTTTGACCGGTCGATAGCTTTACACCAAAAAGCTGAATAATGTAGCTAGCTCTGGGAGAAATTTCAAGTTCCTGCGGTTCTTCTGATGTAAGAAATACAAGTTTACGTCAAAAGTGGCCGAGAACTGGGCCCCATACTGTACTTTGCCCCGTAAGCTTTTTTCTCTGTCCTTCCGCCGAAGCAAAAAAACACAACCTGATTACACATTAACCCAAAAGTCGACCAAGTGTGCCTGCAACGATTTCCTGTCAAAACTAAAATGAAAACCATTGCGGTATGCGTCACCCGTAGCGGTTTTGTAGCAACCCCAAGCTATCCCCGTCTTTTTGGCCGCGCCAGGAGACTACGCTCTAGGACGACCAAAGGGTAAACTATAAATCGGCCACGCCCGATTAATTAGCGTCCGTACGCCCACGTGGATATCCAGCTATCTTACAAATAAAGAGTGAACGACAATTTCACAGACGTTGCCACAGTTTGGATAAACTTGTTATGCGACTAACGCCTTATGACTGCTTCAGTTCGCCCAAAAAGACTGAAAACGACGTAAAAGCAATGCGTGTCAGTTTAATTTATAGAGCCAATATTGAAAATTACTAAATACTTAGTGGTGTCGCGAACGTAAAATGTTATTAACATAAACATACAACGGTGATTAGGAAAACGAACAGACAACACTTGCGGTAATACCGTAAAATCCCGGTTCTAAGCCCCCCTTGGTTATAGATCCATCTATTTGAAAAACAAAAAAAGTACATGCACATGCGGTTATAAGCCCCCCCCCCCTCCCCCGCACTAGGATATAAGCTCCCCTCTGCTGAATGACAGTACTAAACAGGGATAAATGTTGCTTTTTTAAGACTTTTTGAATTTAAAACGTATTTCGATCAAAAATGCCGTGACTCGTATCGCTACTTTTTTTTTATTGCGCTTAAGCGGCCCCCGGTATATAAACCCCTCCGGATCCATTTATAATTAAGCTCCCAATCAAAACCCTTTACGAAGTTGTATAAGTCCTGGGCTTTTAACCGCGATATTTTACGGTATATTTGCACAACGTATGTGATCAATATAGTAATTGGCAAAATTAAAGACTGTCAAAAAGCGAGTGCACAAGAAGTATACAAACATACTTCAAGAATATTTCACGCGATGAGCGCGTAAACTTTAACTTTGCAGTTTGCTGCACTAATTGGCCACTTTTAAATCTGTATTACAAATCACATGCTCAGTTAAGGTCGCGGGGGACACCTTAGGCTCATCATTATGCATTTATTTAAAGCGTATGCACGAAGTACAACGACTGACATCGACAATTTTAAGATATATTTATGAATGGATAAAATTTGGGGGGGGGGGGGTGTTTTTTAAAAATTTTTTTTTTTTTTTTTTTTTTTATCAATTTAAAAAATTTTTTTTGATTTTTTTTTATTTTTTTTAGGAATTTTTTTTTTTTTTTTTATTTTTTTATTTTTTTTCCACAAAATTTAAAAAAAAAAATATTAATTTTTTTTTTTTTTTTCCATGGGATAATATTTTTTTTTTTTTTTTTTTCTTTTTTTTTTTTTTTAAAAAAAAAAAAAAAAAAATTATAAATAAAAAAAAAAAAAAAAAAAAAAAAAAAAAAAAAAAAAAAAAAAAATAAAATTAAGCGTAAAGTGAACACGCACTGTAAATATTTAAGACAATCACATTGGATGAAGCGGGTAATATCTGTTTATTTGTTTGTTTGTTTGTTTGTTTGTTTGTTGATGTCATTTAAAATCAAAGCACACACAAACCAGGGATCTACAGTATGGTTCTTATTTTGAGGAGTTATTCGGTGAATCGTGAAGTGTACGGAGATTAATTCAGATTAGTAAACAAATCAATGACGTGAATATCGCAGTGAAGGGTATGAAACTGGACGTGCCAGCTGGCATGTTTTTTGAACATACTTGCCCGGGGGGGGGTACTCTCCCAAATTACCTATACGGGTATGCGCCGCGCAACGGGGGTCGTGATTTTGGGCTCCCGATCCAGAACGGGGTATCCATTTTAGAGACAATTTCAAGAACGGGATATGATCAACGCGCGAAATTTTCAAATTAATAGCAGCCAAAACGGGGTGTAAAAAAATTGAACTGTTTATAGAACGGGGTATCATTTTGGATGCAAATTCTTTCTAAAACGGGGTGCTACTTTGGATACCCGGGCGGCACATACCCACCCAAAACATACCTGAGTGCCCACCCCGGACATACAAGCAACCGATTGATATGTTTTATTGATATGTTTTACAACATAGCCTGCGGCCTCGGGTGGTATCCAAGACCTCGGGCACAGTTTTTCCCAATACGGACCTCCCGGCTGGTGAATAACCTATATATATCCGCGCATAGGAGCGGCTGAATTTGGTTTACTGTGGAAAATATGAAGTTATTTAGTTCCCTTTTTTCTATTTTTTTTTTTTAAGAAGCGCTTGTTGCTAACAAGTAAATTTATCCCCTCCATAGCGAAATACTTATATATATATATATATATATATATATATATATATTCATCACTGCTGACTGCTCGTGGGTGTTTTTAGTTGACAGTATTGTGCGTACCTTCTATCGACCGTTGGTTGGCCTTCGCGCCTTTGTAGATTTGAAACATAACTAATTTAAATGACTAACCGCGGCTGCAGGAAGAAAAAAACATGGGAAACTGACGGAATATATTTAACATATATAATTAAATTTTTATATTTTTACGTGGCGACAGGTTCAAATTAACAAATGGTAAACGTTATAGCGTACACTATTTAGTTATGGATGTACGCGGGAGATTGCTAAGCAAGAAAGAAGCGTAAGAGTCGCACGAGGCACTAGCCGAGTGCGACTCTACCTTCTTGAGTGCTTAGCAAGCCTCCCAAGTACATCCATAACTCAATAGTGTACGCTATGGCGTTTACCATTTGTTTTATAGCACATCTTTGGGCGATTTATTGCAGTTTTTTTTAAGGTAAAAGTGCGCGCGCCTATGTAAATAATTGCGTGTAGTGCTCGCGTAAACGCTGACGAAAACCTAAATGAAAAAACAAGCAAACTTGTTGAATTTTTGATTTCAGACGTGCCTTACGCCTAAAAGTCTTTCAGCATTATGGGGAGATGGATTTTCTTATGTTTAGCTTTTCAAATTCACAGGAAAATCGAGAAAATATGTATATACTCGTGAAGTAGCAGAACTTTCTTGTGCCATGTTGCATCAGATCAGTGCGCGCGCTCAGGTTGAAGGCATACGTCAGCGTACACCCATGGGCAAATAGTAGACGGTAAATTAACCAATCAGTGCGCGCGCTTTACCTTAGTTGTGCTATAAATATATATTCTTTTTATTTGAAAGACAAAGAAACCTCTTACACTGTTTGAAAACACTTAAAAATATTAAGTAGTTAAACAAATCGCTTAACTTGGACTAGCCGTTGAGACAACATACTCATAGGCGGCGGAGCAAGGTGCAGGGGGTGGGGGGGGGGGGGGGGGTTGGCTTAGCCCTCCAAACAAACATTTTTGAGGGGCTCAGCCCCCGCCCCAGGTTTCAGTGCTGAAGGTATCGTTAGCGCAGCATGAAATTGGTTCATCAAGATATTCAGTCCCCTGCCGTCTTTTCACAAATCGTTTCATCAGGATTGTGCTTGGCGAAATAATAAATTCTGGTGTAGGACTTTCTACGAAACTGTTCTCCCAAAAACGCTTCTAGGAGAGGTCCGCAAGCTGTTAGTTTTGATTGCTGGATAGACCTTATCACGGTTTACGACGCCATCTTGACGAGTAGGCAAAGCGGGTAGAAATTACAGTGTTTGTATGGAATCCGACGGCAAATATCTTTAACAAAAAATTGAATTCTGGACAACTTATGAATTGTAAAGTTAAGATACTAGGCAAAAGTTTTTATTGACCAAGTTTGAAGGATGTAGCGGGAACAGAAAGCATTCAGTTACGTTTTTAATTTCCCATACATTTGTCTATAATTTTTTCCCGCGAACCGCGTCAACTTACCGAACCGGAACGTAAAACTGCAGAGAAAATACCGACAAATGTATGGGAAATTAAAAACGTAACTGAACGCTTTCTAGCCCAGAAACGTCCTTCAACTGGCCCGGCGAATAAAAACTTTGGTCTATTACAGAAAAAGAGTGTTATACTTAAGAGCATCAGTGGACAACAGATACTTTTGCTACTCTAATGGTCATGTTAGTCCCCTTTGAGCAGGCTTTATTTTCTGTGCAGCGTTTCATTTCTGTCAAAAGATCTTAGAAAACAAGGGGGAAAAGGAAAAAAACATTGAATGTAGCGTCTAGAAACATCTCACCTCAAGTGACAATTTGTTCTCGAAGTTTACCGACAGCAGCCGATAACTTCCGAACCATTTTGAACGCTTGACTGATGAGGTGATGGAGTTCATTCGTACTCCTTGCGTGGGCGAAACGGACCCCATATCGATCTTACAAGAAACGGACAATGGCCGAGCACTTCCGAACAATTCCGAACACTTAACTGATCAGCTTTGAAAGAATTATTTCGTATTCCCTACGTCAGCAGGTCTCTAGCAAATGAACGACAAAGACCGAACAGTTCCAAACAATTCGGAGCACTTAACTGATGAGCTTTAAAAGAATTGTTCTGTATTCCTTACGTCAACGAGTCTCTTACAGATGTCCGACAAAGACCGACCACTTCCGATCAATAACGAACATTTAACTGATCGGCTGTGACGGAATAATTTTGTATTCCTGACGTCAGAGAGCCTCTTACACTTAATACGAACAATGACCGAGCAATTCCGAACAATTCCGAACAATTATCTTCTCAGCTGTGACGGAGCATTTCGTATTCCTTACGTCAACGAGTATTTTATAGTGAACACGAACAATGACCGAGCACTTGCGAACAATTCCGAACACTTAAGTGTTCAGCTGGGGAGGAATTATTTTGTATACCTTACGTCAGCGTATCTTTGACAGAAGAACAACGAAAATGACCGAGCACTTCCGACGATTTCCGAACAATACCGAAGAGCTGCGAAAAGGTTGTTTTGTATCGCTTTTACGATAAAAATCTCTAGTACAAATAAGCGAATAGTATGACTAAGGTCCCGCTTTGCAAGGGGTTCTTTTTGAGCGTCTAGGCTGCTATTACTAAAGAATAAACGTAACTTTTTGCTAAACGGATATTTCTGTAAAAACTATTTGTAAAACCATCAGTTTGTGACGCTCCGGAAATACAAAGTAGCAATCTTGAAACTTGTTGAGTTTCAATTTAAATAGAAAAATTTGCATTCGTTCGCCCACGCGGGTATCCAGCAATTTTACAGAAACAAGAGCGAGCGATAATCTCACAACAGCTGGCATAGCAGGAAAAACTTGTTACAGATTAAATTAAATCAGCGACTAATGCCATTTGCCTCTTCATTTCGGTAGATTGTTCTCTTTCAATCATTTCCACCAAAAAGTCTCAAAAGTGATGTCAGTAAAAGCAATGCGTGATGATGAGGCAGATTGTAAAGCCAGTATTGAAAATTACTAAATACTAAGTGGTGTAGCGGACATGAAATGTCATTAACATAAACATATAACGGTGATTAGGAGAACGAAAAGATAGCATTTGCGATAATATTCTCTATTTTTTTTAGCCTGCGAGAGTAGACGGCTTTTTCGGCTCGAGCTACACCAGCCGAGAAAAAATCTTTTCAGAAAGCCGTCTGCCCTTGCAGGCCACTAATTTTTCGATGAGTACGTAAACTTTAATTTTGTAGCGCTAATTGGCCACTTACAAATTTGAATAACAAACCCCATCCTAGTAAGTGTAAAATAAACACGAACTGTATTTATTTGAGGCAGTTCTGCTAGAAAAGGTGGCATCGGATATATAATGATAGTGAAGAGCTTAACTCCTGCATGCAACACTTGTTCTATTGTATGTCAGTTAATAAAAGCACACTCACAAATCAGGGATCTATGGTTCTTGTTTTGAGGAGTTATTCAGTGAAACGTGAAGTGCACGCAGATTAGTTCAAATTAGTTGACAAGTCAAGTGGCGCGAAGCCGCAAAGTTGGGTATGATACTGGATCGTGATTGGCACGCTTTGAAGCGTAGCAACCGTTATGCGTGGGCGACCAGAGTCCTTGGAACTTTGAACTGAGATCTCGTTCAACAACATGTGCTGTTTTCCTTGCGCGGGAGAGGCTGAATTTGGTCAACTGTGAAAAGCATGAAGCTAGTTAGAATTTCTGTTTTGTTTTGTTTTATTTTATAAGCAGCGTTTGTAGCGCTTGCTGCTGACAAGCAAATTTATCCACTCGAAAGCGAGGCACTTCATCGTGGGTGTTTCCTGTTTACAATATTGTGCATAACTTCTATCGACCGTTAGTTGGCCTTCGGGCCTTCATAGCTTAGAAACATAACTAAATAATTTGAGTGATGACATCTGCGATTGCAAAGAAGAAAAAACACCGGAAACTGCTTGCGTGTCTGCACCTGTTCAACTACCTTAGTCTTGGTCAAGAACCTTAAAACACTACCGTCAAATTTTAATTTTCCTACGCAGAGACGTCTCCGGTTTTCTTCCTTCGTCTGCATACGGGCTAGTGGATACATTAAGTAGGCTTACACGTGCCAAAGAATCAACGTCGTTGCAAATGCATTTATTTGCCTTTTGATGGCCTTCGATAGACTAAGTATTATCATACCACTTCTTGAGAACAAAACCTAGGGGCTTTTCTTGTCTGCAGAACCTATAAACCGTTTTGGAGAAAGTATAACGTGTCTTAAAATAGGTGGATTCGAAGTTGTAAGAAAAAAAAGGCAAAAAGATAACGTTTTCTCGTATATTTGGTCAGGCAGGGCGTCGTTCGTTTCTTTGCAGGATGTCAACATGTATTATTTCAAGAAAGGTAATTTCATGTTCGACAGCAAAAACATTTTGTCCTTAGGATTTTTTTTGTATTGACTAGGAAAAAGGGAACAAAGCACACACGCTACGGTTAACACGAAAAGCAGTTAACGAACGGAAATGCGTCATGTCAATGTCACGGTTCATTGTTTCCAATGGAAACAGCGTTTCAATCCGGAAGCTCTTAACAGTAAACTCGGAAATTATAACCATACTACAAATATGATTACAAAAAATGTTTCAAATAAACCTATGCGAGGTTTGTGGGTGCGGCCGAGACCCTTATAGAGCACACTCTTAAAATACTTAGCACCGTCATGGGTCTCGAACATTCGCTATTGATACCGAGTAACCTGCGTTTGCATATAAAGATTGTCACCTTATAGTCAGGTGTTTAAAGCCCAACCGGACAGATCTACCAAACAGTTTACACCTCAAGCTGCATACTTTTTGGCCTGATCTCGAACACGTGACTTCAGGTTGGTCAGAAATTTCACTGTTATATAAATAATATCGAATTTAGTTGGCACTGTACCCTCTTCGGTATTATGAAAATTGTGTACAGGCCCTTTACGCGTGTGATTTTATTAATATTTTCTTGAAAAAACATCTTTTTTTGGCTAATGTTGTTTGCTACTTTAATGATTACTTGTACATCAAAATGTCAAATAAGAGCTTCCAATTTTAAGCTCGAATTTGCAATTGAGGGGCACAATTTTAAACAAGTCATGAAATAACACCCGATATAGAGTACGGTTATGACCATAAATCCTTAAATATGCACTGTGGTTTTATAGGATGAACACATTTACAAACAACACTATCGAAGAGAATCAAATGTTAAGTTTGCATAATCGAAATTAAACGAAAATAATCGAAATTTCCTTAGGGGTAACACTGATTCACCTGCACAATTTACTGCACTCATCACATGATGACAAACTGACCCTTGAATTTAATATATTTTCACAACTTTGATGCAATTAACTGCAGTTTGTTTCGAGAAGATTTCATTCTTTCTCCTAAGTTTGAAAGTAATTCACTAAAATGATGATATACATACACGGAAAATGCATTGTTAGAGTTTCGTAGACAGGATTTCCGCGAGAATGCTATCACAGTTTAATCGACTTGTTTCGAACTCAGTGCATTTAACTAATAACCAGACCCTCTTTTGAAAACACGATAATTTCTCGCCCAGAATTACAAGGCCTAAAAATCTTACAAATCTTACCAAACTGGAATATTTGCTTGACTAAAAGGCACCAACATATTGAAGTGAATCAATTTTATACGCCACCCGACAATCTGAATTATGGACCAGAGTCAGTACCCTAAGTGGGACCTTAAACCGAACTTTGAGGATATTTTCCCTTGTGGTAGCTTACTTCAACGCGAGGCTAATACAAACCCTTTTACACTTAAACGGAAAATGTGGATTTTATTGACATGAAACTGGTTTTAACAGCTCATTATATAGCTGGTCCATTCATGTAGAATAATAAGTTAAACACAAAAGTACAATATACGTTTCAAAAGGCAGTATTATTACAAGTGCTCTCAGTGATCGGAAAACTACTGAGTTGACAACGCTTAGCCAAACTTTTGATCGCATATTATTATGTGTATAACAATTCTTCTTCAATAAGAAGTAACACTCACTCTAGAAAAAAAAAATACTACACAAAACTTACATGCTAGGTCATTCAACGTAGCAGAGATGCGCGTATAAATAACTAATTTTATTTAAAACTCGGGTTGATGGGGCTGGTTAGGCACCTAGCAGTACATGCCGATGAAATAAAATAATAAAAAATACTATAACTGAACTATAACATATAACCGAACAACAATGATATATATGAAGCAAAATAACTCGTACCGGTTCTCGGCGTCATTTTCCTGCTAAGAAGTACACAAAATGTAGTCGATCGCTGAGGACAAGCCCTAGAACGTTGATAAACCAAACAAGTAGCCCGGACCTTTTGTCTTCAATAGCTTTTCAATCGAAGCAGCGTTTATTTTTCAAGCCGGAAACACTTAACAGTAAACTCGGAAATTATAACCATACCACAAATATGATTACAAAGATGTGGAACAGTGTAAAAATGTTGTCTTGAATTTTTTTTATAATAAAAACCAAGCGTTTTCGACAAAAGTCATCTTCTTGGTTTATGTCCATCCACGATTATATGTCGTTTATAATACAGTGTACTTAATTCTCGAAGGGAGCAAACAAATTAAGTGCTATATTTCCAAGTTGTTCCTCATGGAATAACTTGGCAAGGTAGAAACTAAAACAAAAACAATCCCTAAAATTGCCAGAATGATGGATTCGTTTACATTTTTCATCAAGCCCCATGAATCTGGGTCTTTTCCATAACCCTAAAACTGCACAGGAGAGCACCCTTGTTTTACTCTGTTACAAACCTTTCCATGTTTTTTATAGTAATTCCACCAAACAAAACGCGGAGTCGATCCCATGTGTTATTCTCCCGGGAAACAAGAACAATATCACCACAATAAACGAATTATAGCAATAGTGGACACTGACATTTATTGCCTCTATATCACTAAAGGGATCACGGAGCTTTACTGCAAACGTAAAAAGCCAAAGAAAGAACTGAAAGGAATTGTAGTACTAATAGTGATACGAATGGATTTTATATCGGTTTAATATCCAGAAAAATATATTAGCAAATAAAGGGATTGAGTTCACTATCCATTAACACATCTCGAAAGCAAAATAACTCGCAAAATAACTCGTACCGGTTCTCGGCGTCATTTTCCTGCTAAGAAGTACACAAAATGTAGGCGATCGCTGAGGACAAGCCCTAGAACGTTGATAAACCAAACAAGTCAGGCACATAATGTCCGATCAGATAGGATAACTCACTTCAAGAGAATCGCAAGTCAACTACAAGTTTAGAAGAATTGAATAAAAATAATGTCACTGACATGTGATAACACCGTATAGAACACAAATTTCAACTGATAACTTTCCAAAATAAATATAAATATAATGGTAGAATATGTAAACCAAAACTATCTGACCCGGCCGACGAAGCTATAAGTCTGAAAAGTCCACCATCATTGCTGTTTGTAAAGAAGCGACGAGTCGGCCGTGGAATGTCGGCGAATTCAACGTTGAAAATCCAGTTTATTCAAAAGAAGACAAGCTCTTCTTGGGCATATTTTCATCCATTTGTGGTAGTGCTCGAACTTCATAATTCTGATCTTGTTCGCGTTCTTCTAACCTTCGATCGCATAACACGAAGCAAGCACAAGGTGAACCGTCATTAATCGTCATCAGATCTTCAGGATCTTCCCAGTAGCTCCTATTGCAGAACAGGAAAGAAGGGCCTATACTTTCGCTATTATAACCATTGAATTCTCATGACCCACCAAGCTCTTTTGATTTGATAAGAAAAAGAATGTGATTTTGTTGCTAACTGCTAGTTTGACTGTGCACGCGACCGGCCACGATTTGAATACCCTCGTGGCTCGTAGAATCGATTTCCTTAGCTAAAAATCCATTTGCAGGCTCAAAAAGAATGGATGAATCTTGCTTTAAATCTTCCCAGTCAGTTCCTTCTGTGCTCTAAAGTCAATTAAGAACTTGAATTCTTCTAAAAGTATTTGGTTTGTGTAAACTGCTGGTGTCTGTGAAAAGCAGAGTTAAGGTTGATCTCGAAATTTCGAAACATTTGCCATGGTTACTAGGCGAATATCCTTAGGGAGGGTGGGGTAGGTACTTAGCTTTTCCCTAAAACTTCACAATGGAGCTGGCTCTTGTTTGACTTTTGCAGGTTCCCCATGTTTAGCCAATTTCATCAAACAGCCCAGAGTCACTGATCTCTTGCCACCACTCAGATTCTAATCTCAACTGCGGCTTACCTATGTGTTATCAGTCCGCGAAATAATGAACCGCGTCACACGGTCGAATAAAGCAAATGATCGTTTGCACGACTGCAACTGTTTATCTCGGCCTTGGGTAAATAATTGCTCAAAACAGTACATGTCAGTAAAGGCTCCCTTCAATTTCCAGTTTTGTTTGTGTATACATGGCCTGCGTGCAGACGTCCTGTTTGATTCCTTCGTCTGCATGCAGACTGGTGGATATATGAAATAGGCTAACATGTATTACTGCTAAAGAATCAACGTCATTGTCACTATCATTGTGAATGCACCTACTTGCCTTCGATTTTATTACTCTAGATGCTGCAGATTTCTCCCCCAAAAACGAGAAAACGGGGCCCTAGAATATATTAATCGTTTCCTAAAGTTTTGGAGAAATGACAACCAGTTTTCAAATCGATGCCTGAGTTATGGGAAAGCTGGTGAAGGCATGATTATTGGGGCATACAGCTCCAACATCATTTGCTACTTTCGAGATGTCAACGAGTATCATTTTCAAAAACGTTCGTGTCCTGAGACAGCAAAAACATTTTGTCTTAAGGATGTTGCTGTTTTAACTCGGAAATAAGTAACAAAACACTCACGCAAAGAAAAGCAGTTAGCCGACGGATGTGCGTCGTTCCAATAGCCCGGACAGTTTTGTTTTCAATAGCTTTTCAATCGAAGCAGCGTTTCAAGCCGGAAGCACTTAACAGTAAACTCGGAAATTATAACCATACCACAAATATGATTACAAAGATGTGGAGCAGTGTAAAAATGTTGTCTTGAATTTTTTTATAATAAAAACCAAGCGTTTTCGACAAAAGTCATCTTCTTGGTTTATGTCCATCCACGATTATATGTCGTTTATACTTAATTCTCGAAGGGAGCAAACAAATTAAGTGCTATATATTTCCAAGTTGTTCCTCATGGAATAACTTGGCAAGGTAGAAACTAAAACAAAAACAATCCCTAAAATTGCCAGAATGATGGATTCGTTTACATTTTTCATCAAGCCCCATGAATCTGGGTCTTTTCCATAACCCTAAAACTGCACAGGAGAGCACCCTTGTTTTACTCTGTTATAGACCTTTCCATTATATTTTTTTATAGTAATTCCACCAAACAAAACGCGGAGTCGATCCCATGTGTTATTCTCCCGGGAAACAAGAACAATATCACCACAATAAACGAATTATAGCAATACTGGACACTGGCATTTATTGCCTCTATATCACTAAAGGGATCACGGAGCTTTACTGCAAACGTAAAAAGCCAAAGAAAGAACTGAAAGGAATTGTAGTACTAATAGTGATACGAATGGATTTTATATCGGTTTAATATCCAGAAAAATAAATTAGCAAATAAAGGGATTGAGTTCACTTTCCATTAACACATCTCGTATGCTCCATTTACGAATTTTTAACATCGTCATCCCATGGTCGACTATTTCTTTTAACAAAACATTCAATTTAATTTTAGCTTTAGGTTCTTTAAAAAGCCGAATGGTTTCCGTAAACAAAGTTTTTAGACACAAAAGAAAGGTTATAGGTCGGTTTTAATGAACGTTAATATGACTTTCAAGCAGACTAGTTGATTAGTTATCCAAAAGGGAAGGAAGTCAAGGACACGTGATTTGAAAATTGCTATTTTACCTAGCCACTGACCAAATCAAACAATCTTTGAATATTGGCTTTACTCGGATGCAGATAAACCATGCATTACAAAGGATAATAAGGATGATTGAGTTGTTATTCACATAAATGGCTGTCACCTCTTTGCAGTGCCACGTTAAGTATTTTTTATCTCCTATTGATTAACATGCAAAAATAAAGGTTTCAGTCGTATCTTACACCGCCTTGTATGCCACAGTATTGCTCAACGAAATCTTAGCGTTTTCCAGGCATTTGTTCGTGTAAGACCGAGTCAACCGCTAAAAACATCGCTGCACGCTTCTATCTATGATCCGAGGCCCACATCATTGAAAAACTGAAGAATCTTTTCCCAGTATCTTAAGCCCCGGCATCTTTCCGGTCCTATCCCCCACCCGGTCCTATTCCCCACCCGGAGGCAAGGAACTAAGCCCGGGTGGGGGACTCCTACATGAAAGGAACGGGGATGTTCGTCGTCTCTCTCAAGGCCGTTGTAAATTACGGATTTTTGTTTTACTTTAGGGTGTTCAAGAAGAAAACGCCAATATTTTTAGCTGTCGAGATCTCGTTTAGGGGTGCACGTGATTAAAAAAAATTCTGAAATTTCTGCTTAATGTGTACTTAATTTAGTAATGTCGTTTTTAATTGGTCGAGACTTTAAAAACATTAACTGCCTTTTTAAAACAACGGAGAAAGTTCTGCTCTCTGTACCTTGGTTACTCACGTCTATTGTGCTCTAAAGCTAGACACGTCGTGTTTTTATCTGTCAAATAATTAAATTAATCTTAACGGCTCTTTAAAAATGCACGAGAAACTCCTGCTGCGTTTACCATGCTCAGAGTCACGTCGTTTTTTAATTAGTCGAAAACTCCTGCTCGTTTTTAATTGGTTTAGATACTTAAAACAATGAACTGCCTTATTAAAATACAGGGGCACCCAGCAGACCGTTTCGGTGTAAATTTCGGTTCCTAAATTTTTCTGAAGTTTGAAAGTTCAGCTAGCGTATCCGAAAAGATAACTTTTCTTAGCGTTTAAAAATAAGGCTTTAAATCGCACAAAATGGGCACTTGTAACGTAAAAACGATGTTCCGACACCTATAGTAAAATTTTCTCGTTGGGTATCCCATGTGGGGAGAGAAATAACAATGATTTAGTTTTATTTTATTTATTTGCTTCGCTGGTAATAAACATAAAAAAAGTCCAACATAAAAGTTATTGTTTTGGTTTTGAAGTAGCTGGTTAATGTTCCAGCCCATTAGCCACCCTGAAAATACCAGAAAGACTCCTGCTCTGTGTACCTAGGTTACTCACGTATTTTTTAGTTGTTTGAGAAATTAAAATATCTGAGAAACTTCTGCTCCGTTACTCGCGTCCGTCTTTAGACGAAATTACGACAGCGACATGCAGACCATTCTTAGTTGCGACATGACAACCTTTGAAGTTGAGACGGGAGACATGTACACCTTCCGCCGTAAAAAGGCCTCATCCAAGGGAAACGACTTTTGGCTCGAGTTATCGGGAGGTTCGAGAAACCGAAATCCACTTATATGTATAGCTGTAAGTTTTCACTGAATGGATGGTTACTTCATTTACATTTTTATCTTTGGAGCTCGTAAGTGAAACTCATATACAAAGGTGCCAAACAAACATGACCTGACAGACGTAGCTCCCCTAACATTAACAGGCGCAGGCAGTGTAGAATGCAGTGGAAAATACTATTGCATGCAATGGACACTAGCACTGTACATAAATATGGAGGTAATGAAGTTAATTAAAGTAACCTTTTTTTTCCTTATTCATTATTCATTAGGAAAAGGAGACTGAAATGAAGACAGAACGACAACGTCGACAAAAGCAGAACAAAGTAACTTCTAATTCTACTTCGAATGGTGGTCAATGTGATAATCGAACTGAGGCTTCTCGACAAGATATCGAAAACGCATCAACTTCAGAGGCCTCTTACAGTTTAGCTGATGGCAGCCTTCCCAGAAGCCAACTCTGCCGTGTTGACGGAAAGATTGAAGAGGACAACAGCATCTATCCCGCGAAGTCAATATGTAAGCAGTCCGGGATGGACAACGAAATGGCTTCAGGCATAGATTCACTGGACATCCTTTTCGATGGAACTTGGCGATCACCGACTTCCTCTGACTTGGCAAGCGTGTCAGACGTTATTGAAAGAAAGCTATCTTCAGAAAGCATGGATTCAGATGTCCTAAACTCGAGCTTGGATTTTGCACCAAGTCTAGATGATGTATTTGATGTTATTGATGAAATAGATTCTTTTGAGCCGGGTCTGCACATGAATGCGCCCATGTCAACGCCATCAACCCATGTAACGCCCCAGATTTACAGGTGTAGTAGCCTTTATCAGCTGCCCAGTGGCTCACGTCCGTGCAATTCATTCCAGGGCTTTAACTTTGGTCTCGTGAAAGGTCTTCAAAACCCTTCACGTGGTTTAATCACAGCCATGAGAAGGCTTTGTGAGTTACTTTCAAAACCAAGATCAGATCATTTGGAATCTGTCTTTGTTCGCCTTCTTAACAGCACCGTAACCGAAATGGAAGACGCCACACAACCTCAATCCAAGCGTCCCAGGAGGAACAATGAGAGGCTATCTGTCCCTTATAGACAGAGAAAACGGCCAAACAAGTCTGCAAGCGATGCTGAGAGAAGCTTCAAGTCAGGCAGTCGTTCCATCACTTCGAAGTCGAAGTCTCTGCCAGCTATTTCCACCAGGGCAGACAGGTGCACAGAAACTGTGGATTTAACTGGCTTAGAAGAGAGCGAGAAAGAACAGCGACAAGATAGTAAAGAGAGTCAAAAGAAATCTTTCATTGCTCTTGAGGACACTATGTCAGCCTTTATGAGCAGTCTGTCTAATATTGCAGCCAAACAAGAAAGCTAGTAAAAAAAATAGAAAACTTTATATATACCGAATTTATGTAGTTGTTTAATTATTTTGGCGTTTCTATGTCCGTCTTATGTTTTTTCTATTATCCAGTCTTGCTGCTTTAATAGCTATGTGTGTTAAATAGTAGTTCCTTGAAATAGTTCAAACCACAAGCTCTATCTTCAGCGCTCTCTCGAGTGCAGCCCAAGTTTATTGCAGAAACGAGAGAGGTAAAGATCGCAGGCTTATTTTCCCTGATAGATGAGAGCTAGTTCAACAAGTCCAAATCCAAAGGAAAGGCTAACCAACAAGAAACCAAACAAACACTGAAATGAACAAACAATAAATGAATTCATTAATTCATTATTGTACTGATATCAATCCATAAGTATAACCCAGCACGGAGCAAATCGCTCAATACCTGCATGAACATATAGTAGACATGTCACAGCTTTTGCAAAAATTGTTGTGCAAAATGGTAATGGTAATAATACAGGAAGTTTGCGAGAAACTAACATGTACATACGCTAAAAATTGTATTATAAACTAAATAATCGAAACTGGAAGTACTACGACAAAGACACTATAAAGTGATACAAGCATTTGCAGTAAAGGAGAGATTTGCAGTAGCATAAGTGATGTAAGTATTTGTACAAACAAGCATTAAACGTTTTAACAGTATAAATCAGATGTTTGACGGTAGTAACATAAAGGTTCTACGGTTTCCCACTCCCCCCACCCACCCGCCCACCCACCCACCCACCACCCTTTTCCCGACCGTGTTTTTGGATGACAGAAAGGCATATCAAAGTGTTTCATGACTCCAACTATGTCTGCGGTTACTATCAATAGAAAAAGGGAAATTTGATTATAAGCCAAGTGAAGGGGATGATCGAATAAATGAATTGAGACACTGGGAATCGTTGCCAATGAAAACAAATTTAGTGGCTCAGGCGGGACTCGAACCCGCGACCTTGGGGTTGGATGACCATTGCTCGAGCTCTACCATATGAGCTACAAAGCCACAGATGGGAACAGCGCGCGAGTGAATCCCATATGAACTTACATGCGGACAGGAGATTCCTGCAGCGAACATTTGGAACATGTAATACATGTGAAGAACAAATAAATGCGGATGAACAGTGTTTCGATTTTAGTTTGGAATCATCCTCAGTCATAATGATCGAATGAGGGCAAAAATCAAGACCTAAAAAAATTCCCAAGGGCTTCCCACCTAACCCAAAAAAATACCTACACCAAACATTGACCCGCAAAAATCAACAGCTGTTTTTAATTTATTCAAAGAACTACGCAGCCAAGTTACCAAAAAAAATCCCGGAATCGAATTTTTTAAACACAAAAAAATCCTAGGATCATCCCTGTTGTGGTTTCGGGTCCGTGGAATCAGGATTTACGAACAAACATTAGGAGAACAAACCCAGATCAACACAAGGATTTTATTCTCTACACACGAGGAGCAGGCATGTAGTGCGTATGTACATAGGTCCGCATATCATGCCCAGAAATGGCATAACAAACTATAACATCCTTCTCCTTCTGAGAAAGAAGGCAAAAAGAACAGTACTAGACAGGGTACTTAAGTAAACAAATAAATAAATAAAAATAAACTGAAAATATTATCATATTGTCAAGTGTCCATTGTCCGAATAGAGTCTTCAATCAAAAGCAAACAGAAACTCAGGTCTAAAATGTGCATATCACAGTTCAGTTTGTAGGTTCAACTTGTCAGGTGGTTTCACCATCCTGGAAGAGTGGCGGAGTAGAATCTCTCTGGACACATGCTCTGCTGGTGATGTGAGGCAAGATGTGCTGGGGGTTACTGAAGTAATTGCATTGGTTGAGGTGATTCCACTTGGTTGAGCACTGGGTGCTGTGGTGCAGCCTATATCTGGTGATACTGCTTCAGGTTCTGTCATGCCTGTGTTGTTGTTGCCTTGTTTTTTGACCTTCTCTCCAGTAGGGCGGATGTGCCAGCGGTTTCGCCTTAAGGTACTACCGTTTGCCATGGCAACAACATATGAGCGAGGGGCCTGGACAATGCTCTTAATTACACCAGGATCCCATTTATGGCTGTGTGGGTTTCGTACACGCACTGCTTCATCAGGGTGTAAGGCAGGAAGGATCTTTGAGGTTTTGTCATACTGTGACTTCTGCTGGTCCTGCCTTGTTTGAAGTTTGACATTTACGTCACCATCTGCTGACAAAGAAAGGCTGGGCTTAGAAACTGCTGGGAGGTTGGTTTGATACACTCTCGAGTTCAACAGTTCGGCTGGAGATGGGATGTTATAATCAAACAGCGTGCTTCGCATGCATAGCATGGCAAGATGAGGGTCTGCACCAGATTCTTTGCATTTTTTTAAGAGCATCTTCACAGTTTGAACAGTTCTTTCAATGAAGCCATTAGCTTGTTGGAAGTATGGACTTGTCGTAACATGAACGAAACCATATGTATTGCTGAATTCCTGAAAGTGGGCAGATGTGAACTGTGTGTCATTTCCTGTGACAAGTTTGTTTGGGATTCCATGCTCTTCAAATATGGCTTTCAAATGTGCAACAGTTGTGTCTGATCGCATGTTGTCCAATTTCCTCACCAATGGAAACTTGCTGTAGTAGTCTGATACCAGCAGGTAAGCCAAATTGTTCCAGGAAAAACAATTCAGATCCTAGCATGTGCCATTGTTTAGGTGGAATGTCATGGGGCACAAGAGGCTCTTTCACATTTAGGTTCTGATTTCTTTGCAAGGAGCACAGCATTTGACCATTTCCTCTATGTCACGGTTTATGTTGGCCCAAAACACAGATCCTTTGGCACGGTGTTTACACTTTTCTGCGCCTTGGTGTGCAAAGTGCAACTGCTGTAACACGGCAGGCTGTAGGCTTGTTGGGATCATGATGCGTGTGCCCTTTAGGATGATACCGCGGTCTGCAACAGTTAATTCATCACGGTAATTCCAATAGGCATGAAGATGTGATGGACATTCTGATCTTGTGTTGGGCCATCCCTGTGTGACGACTGTGCGGAGGGAGAGGAGCACTTCATCTTTAGATGTTTCTTCTTTTATTTGGTCAATTCTTGTTGGGCTGGCATTTAGATGTAGGTGGAGTTCATGGACTGACACGTCAAGCCCTTCAATTGTGTCCCCTGGGCATGGGCTGATTCTAGACAATGCATCTGCCAGTGGTACTTCCTTTCCTGGGACATACTTGATGTTCACGTCGTACTTCTGAATCCTGAGCATCATTCTTGCAATGCGTGGTGGAGCAGTTGAGAGGTATTTTTTGAAAATCGCTTCTAATGGCTTGTGGTCTGTCTCAACAGTGATGTGTCGCCCATATGCATAGTAATGAAACTTCTCAAGGCCATGCACAACAGGTGGGCTAGCATTTTTCTCTCGATGTTTGAGTAGCGGGTTTCGTTTCAGTCAGGAGCTTACTTCTGTATTCGACAGGCCCTCTGTCCTGGATAAGGGTTGCCCCAAGACCGCGTAGGGATGCGTCAACTTGAATAGTCACTGGTTTCGCACTGTCGAAGAACTGAAGCGAACCGGCAGATGTGATTGCATCTTTGATTTTGTCAACAGCAGACTGGTGCTCAGGGCCCCACTGGAAGTCACTGCTCTCCTTGGTCAGGTCTAATAGGTTGGATGATATGTAGGCTAAGTTAGGTACAATTCGCTGAGGAACTGCGTCATGCCAAGGAAGGATTGCAGGTCGGCAAGGCTTCCAGAAGAGTCCATCTTCTCAATTGCTTCCATTTTCTGTGAGTCTGGCCTTAGGTCACTGGCACTGATGATGTGACCAGAGAGCGGTATCTCGGAACATCTTATCTTGCATTTATCTGCATTGAAACGGAGGCCAGTTTCACGTGCGCGTTTCATGACGGCTCTGAGGCTAGCATCATTATCGCTATGGTCACCTTTGTACCCACAGACGATGATGTCATCAGCTATGCCAGTTACTCCGGGTAAATCGCCAAATGTTTCGTCAACCTTCTTCTGGAAGATGTCCTGGGCACAGATCAACCCAAATGGAAGTCGCAGAAATCTGTACCTGCCATGTGGCGAGTTAAAGGTGGTGTAAAGTGAGCTTTGGTGATCCAGTTGTATGTTCCAATACCCGCTGCGGGCGTCAATGATAGAAAAATACTTTGCACCATCCAGTTTGGGAAGAACCTCATCTAATGTTGGAGTTCAATGATGTGGGCGTGTGATGGCTCGGTTGAGGTCTTTAGGGTCTAGACAGAGTCTGAGTGCATCATTACTTTTTGTGACACATACTAAGGAATTGATCATGACCCAGTCAGTGGGTTCATCAACCCTGGCAATTATGCCTTGCTCATCAAGTTCCTTTTTGAGTGAATCACGCAGGGCCTCCGGTACATGTCGTGGTGGATGACAACAGGCGGAAAAGTAGGGTCTAGTGTGATGTGAAATTTTCCCTTGAAACAGCCGATAACCTTGAAACAATCTTGATACTGCTGGAGTATTTCTGTTTTGGCAGCTGGGTTACCCACAGGTTTTTGTGTGGAAGTCAGGTCTTGCTGGGTAGTGATGCTGTAGTTCAAGGTGACTAGGTTCATGTCACTGCAGGTTGGCAGGCCCAGTAGTGTTCACCACATGAAATGGGTAGGTGTTGGAATAACCACTGTGTGACAGGGTGAGTGAGCATGTGCCATAGTGCTGTATAGTTTGACCACCAAAGGCAGTGATGGTTTTGGCAGAAGAAGTTAATCCAAGAGGAGCACCATCTGAGTCGTAGGCTGATTCTGGATACGTGTTTACAGGGATGACATTCCCTTCAGCTCCTGTGTCAATTTTGCATAGTAGGGGTGTAACACACTGACCAGATTTAACTTGGATCCGTAGTACTGCTTGGGTGTCGGTCTTTGATAGACTGTCTATTCACAGGAGTGAAAGTACAGTTGGGAAGTACATGGTGTGCCTCCCGTTGGTGCGTCAACATCTGGTTCAGTGGACTCCAGAGCATTTATTCCTTGTCTTTGCTTGTGTTCTTGGCCAGCACGTTTGGCTTGTCTACTGCTAGTCTTGGTCTTTTGGGTGGAACGACACACCTGACTCCAATGGTTCCACTTGCCACAAGCCTTGCACCTTGTTCCATGTGCTGGACAGAGTGATTGTGCAGACATGTCATGAAAGTTCCCACAATGTCCACATCTGGTCTCTTGCGATTTGGGGGGATCCTGTGCTGGTCGTTCCCACGTATTTCCAATATGTCTTAAGGCGTTTACTGTGGTGTCTTGGCTGCCACGTTTATCTTGTAGCTGGTTGCTTGTCGCCTCCTGAGTTCTTGCAGTGTCAATCGCCTTGTCGAGTGTGAGGGTCGCATCGTGTTCCAGGAGCTTAGACTGTACACGCGGGTTGTTAGATTCGAAGATTAGCGCGTCGATGATATGCTCATTAGGGCTTGTGTACTTGCACTCTTTCACTAGGATGCGAACCTTTTTGAGAAAGTAGTCGACAGTTTCTCCCGGTTCCTGTTTTAAGGTGCGAAGCTTGTATCGCGACAATCTGAAGTTACTTTTGGGAGCTACGTATTCCTCGAACTTTTTCCAGTAAGTGCTGAGCTTTTTCTTTTCATCGCCTGTGAGCGACCACGTGGAGACCAGCTCGATGCCTTCTTCGCCTGACCATATTAACAGATAACTAACTTGCTCTTCTTCGCTTTTGTCCTTTAGGGGACCAGAGAAGTATAGTTAACACACGTTTTTGAATTTTCTGACTGCTTGGCGCACATCCGATGAAGACCAATCCATGCGTGGAGTTGGTAGACCGGCGAGTTCCGCCATGTTTGTTTTCGCTGTGGTTTGCGATGCGATGTGTACATGTTCTGCTCAAAAAAACCGTGACAGTGCACCGGCCTGGTGCCTGAATTCGCTTGGAAATCCTGACGAAGTTATTGGTCGACCGCTTCTGACACCATGTTGTGGTTTCGGGTCCGTGGAATCAGGATTTACGAACAAACATGACGAGAACAAACCCAGATCAACACAAGGATTTTATTCTCTACACACGAGGAGCAGACACGTAGTGTGCATGTACATAGATCCGCAGATAATGCCCAGAAATGGCATAACAAACTATAACAATCCCCGTGAATTCAGTGAAATCCCAAGTAACACCCCTGGGCCTTCTAAACGTTTCTAAAGGAAGCCAAAATGAAAAGCATGGGTCCATCGTTGGAAATATAGCCCACGCTGGCTTATAATCAAATTTTCCTTTTTCTACTGATAGTAACCGCAGACATGGTTGGAGTCATGAAAAACTTTGATTAGCTTTTCTGTAATCCAAAAACTCGGCCGGGAAAAGGGTGGTGGGGGTGGTGGGGGGGTGTGGGGGGAGTGGGAAACCGTAGAACCTTTATGTTACTACTGTCAAACATCTGATTTATACTGTTAATACGTTTAATGCTTGTTTGTACAAATACTTACATCACTTAAGCTACTGCAAATCTCTCCTTTACTACAAATACTTTGTATCACTTTATAGTTTATTTGTCGCAGTACTTCCAGCTTCGATTATTTAGTTTATCAGTAATACAATTTTTAGCGTATGTACATGATATGTTAGTTTCTCGCAAACTTCCTGTATTCTTACCACTACAGGTATTTAGCGATATGCTCCATGTTAGGTTATACTTATGGATTATATCAGTGCAATAATGAATAAATAAATTCATTTACTGTTTGTTCATTTCAGTGTTTGTTTGGTTTTCTTGCTGTGTTTACCTTTCTTTTGGATTTGGATTTGTTACCACCTTTCGACTGTCAGAGAAAAAAAGCCAGCCTCCCTCGTTTCTAGAATAAACTGAGACTGCACTCGAGAGAGCGCTGAATTTAAAAGGACCCTGTGATTTGAGCCAATTCAAGGGACTACTTTTTAACACACATAACAGCTACAGCGGCAGAACTGGAGAATACAAAAAACACATGACCGCCAAAATACTTAAACGATTGTATAAATTCGGTATATAAAGTTATATATTTTTTCCTCTAGCTCTCTTGTTTGGCTGCAATATTAGACAGACTGCTCATAAAGGCTGACATAGTGTCCTCAAGAGCAATGAAAGGGTTTTTTTGACTCTCTTTACTATCTTGTTGCTGTTCTTTCTCGCTCTTTTCTAAGCCAGTTAAATCCACACTTTCTGTGCACCTGTCTGCCCTGGTGGAAATAGCTGGCAGAGACTGTGACTTTGAAGTGATGGAACGACTGCCTGACTCGAAGCTTCTCTCAGCATCGCTTGCAGACTTGTTTGGCCGTTTCCTCTGTCTATAAGGAACAGATAGCCTCTCATTGTTCCTCCTGGGACGCTTGAATTGAGGTTGTGTGGCATCTTCCATTTCGGTTACGGTGCTGTTAAGAAGGCGAACAAAGACAGATTCCAAATGATCTGATCTTGGTTTTGAAAGTAACTCACAAAGCCTTCTCATGGCCGTAATTATACCACGTGAAGGGTTTTGAAGACCTTTCACGAGACCAAAGTTAAAGCCCTGGAATGAATTGCACGGATGTGAGCAGCTGGGCAGCTGATAAAGGCTACTACACCTGTAAATCTGGGGCGTTACATGGGTTGATGGCGTTGACATGGGCGCATTCATGTGCAGACCCGGCTCAAAAGAATCCATTTCATCAATGACATCAAATACATCATCTAGACTTGGTGCAAAATCCAAGCTCGAGTTGAGGATATCTGAGTCCATGCTTTCGGAAGACAGCTTTCTTTCAAAAACGTCTGACACGCTTGCTAAGTTCGGAGAAGTCGGTGATCGCCAAGTTCCATCGAAAAGGATGTCCAGTGAATCTATGCCTGAAGCCATTTCGTTGTCCATCCCGGACTGCTTATATATTGACTTCGCGGGATAGATGCTGTTGTCTTCTTTAATCTTTCTGTCGACGTGGCAGTGTTGGCTTCTGAGAAGGCTGCCATCAGCAAAACTGTAAGAGGCCTCTGAAGTTGATCCGTTTTCGATATCTTGTCGAGAAGCTTCAGTTCGATTATCACATTGGCCACCATTCGAAGTAGAATTAGAAGCTCCTTTGTTCTGCTTTTGACGACGTTGTCGTTCTGTCTTCATTTTAGTCTCCTTTTCCTAATGAATAATCAATAATGGAAAAAGGTTAATTTAAATGTCATTACCTCCATATTTATGTACAGTCCCCATACAATAGTATTTACCACCGCATTCTACACTATGTTTAGGGGAGCTACGTCTGTCAGGCTATGCATGTTTGGCACCATTGCATGCATATGAGTTTCACTTACAAGCTCCAAAGATAAAAATGTAAATGAAGGGACCATCCATTCAGTGAAAACTTACAGCTATACATATAAGTGGATCCCGTTTACCCGATTGACGCGAACATCCCGATAACTCAAGGTACAATGATGTGGGCCTCGGATCTTAAATAGGAGCGTGCAGATAGCGGTTGACTCGGTCTTACACGGACAAATGCTTGGAAAACGCTAAGATTTTGTTGTGAGTAATCGTGTATTAAATATCACGTGTCAAATTAAAATAAAGTACTGTAGACAACGCTGATGTTTGTTTGGGCGACACTGTGGCATACAAGGCAGTATAAGATACGAATAAAACCTTTATTTTTGCATGCTAATGGGAGATAAAAAAATACTTAACGTGGCACTGCAAAGACGTGCAATTCATTTATGTGAATAACAACTCAATTACCCTTATTATCCTTTGTAATGCATGGTTTATCTGCATCCGAGTTAAGCCGATATTCATAGATTGTTTGATTTGGTCAGTGGCTAGGTAAAATAGCAATTTTCAAATCACGTGTCCTTGATTTCCTTCCTTTTTGGATAACTAATGAACTAGTCTGCACGAAAGCCATTTTAACGTTCATTTAAAACGACCTTTAACCTTTCTTTTGTATTTAAAAACTTTGTTTACGGAAACAGCCATTCGGCTTTTGAAAAGCCCTAAGCAGTAAAATTGAATTGAATGTTTTGTAAAAAAGGAGAAGTCGACCATGGAATTGAATGACGATGTTAAAAATTCGCGGAATGGAGCGCACAAGCTGTGTCAATGGAAAGCGGACTCAATCCGTTTATTTGCTAATATATTTTTCTGGATATTAAACCGATATAAAATCCATTCATATCACTGTTAGTACTCCAATTCCTTTTTTCCTGGGCTTTTCACATTTGCAGTAAAGCTTCATGATCGCTTTTGGTGATATAGAGGCCAAAAAGTTCAGTGTCCACTATTGCTATAATTCGTTTATAGTGGTGATCTTGTTCTTATTTCCCGGGCGAATAACACATTAAATCGATTCCAGGTTTTCGGTTTTGTGGAATTACTGTAAAGGACATGGAAAGGTCTGTAACGGAGTAAAACAAGGGTGCTCTCCTCGTGTGCAGATTTAGGGTTATGGACAAACTCCAGGTACTTGATGAAAAATGTGAAAAGTCCATCATTCTGGTAATTTAAGGGAATATTTTGTTTTAGTTTCTACCTTGCCCTGTTATTCCATGAGGAACAACTTGGCAATATAGCACTTAATTTGTTCGTTCAATATGAAACAATAAATTGTGCTATATTGCGCAGTAATGCTGACTCGAAAATTAAGTGCATTGTAATTTAAACGACATATAATCGTGGATGGACTTAAACCAATAAGATAACTGGTGTCGAAAACGCTTGGTTTTTTATTATAAAACAATTCAAGACAGCATTTTAACCCTGTTCTACATTTTTGTAATCATATTTGTGGTAAGGTTATAATTTCCGAGTTTACTGTTAAGTGCTTCCGGCTTGAAACGCTGCTTTGATTGAAAAGCTATTGAAGACAAAAGGTTCGGGCTATTGGAACGACGCACATCCGTCGGTTAACTGCTCTTCGTGTAAAACTTTGCCAGAGTGTTTTGTTTCTTATTTCCGAGATAAAACAGCAATATCTTTAAGACAAAATATTTTAGCTGTCTCAGGACACGAACGTTTTTGGAAATAATACTTGTTGTCATCTCGTATATAAGTAGCAAATGATGCCGAAGCTAGAAGCCCAAATGTTCAGGCATCGATATGAAAACTGGTTGTCATTTCTCCAAAACTTTAAGAAACGTTTAATACGTTCTGCAGGGCCCCGTTTTCTCGTTTTTGAGGAGAAATATGCAGCATCCAACGTAATACAATCGAAGGCAAGTTGGTGCATTCACAATGACGTTGATTCCTTAGCAGAAATACATATTAGTCTATTTCATTTATCGGCACCAGCCTGCATGGAGACGAAGGAATCAAACATGCAGGATGTCTGCACGCATCCACGAACAAAATTGAAAAATTGAAAGAAGACTTTACTTTTTATTGAAGGAAGACTTTACTAGCATGTTTTGAGTGATTGTTTACCGAAGGCTGAGATGAACAGGTGCAGTCGTGCAAACGATCATAATTTCCGGTTGTTTTTTTCTTTGCGAGGACAGTATGTCATTTACATTAGTTATGTTTTTAACCTATAGCTACCAAGGCCTGAAGATCCACTATTACACTCTATAGAAGGAAACGCCCACGCGCAATAAAAAAAAACATCTCGCTTTGTCAAATCAATTTGCTAGTCAGCTACAGGCGCTGCTTAGAAATAGTGTTAGGGCAAATTGAGCCTCTCCCTTGCACGAAAAGCATAAACAGTTCGTTTGAGCATTTGACAAAAGTACAGAATGTTGACTTGTCCACATTTGCCTTTAAACTCCATGCATCAAGTTTTTGAATGAACGAAAGAAGAAACAAATGAACGAACGAATGAATGAATGAATGAATGAATGAATGAATGAATGAATGAATGAATGAATGAATGAATGAATGAATGAATGAATGAATGAATGAATGAATGAATGAATGAATGAATGAATGAATGAATGAATGAATGAATGAATGAATAAAATATTCATTTAAAAACAAGGCACAAACATCAGTATTAGCTTAAAAAGCCAAAAGCGAACACGCTGTTTAACATGGTTGCTTTGCATGTTGGAAATCCGAATATTTGCCATAGAATTCCCATGATCGCATCCAGCGATAGACGCTATAAATTTGAATGTTTGGTTTTGCTATAATTTGCTTTATTCGACCCTGTGACGTGGTTCGTTATTTCCCGGGCTAATAATACATAGGTAAGCTGCAGTTGAGATAAGAATCTGAGTGGTGACAGGAAATTAGTAACTGTGGGTTGTTTGGTGTAATTGTTTAAATATGAAGAACTTGCCAGAGTCTGTAACAGAATAACTCAAACAAGAGCCAGCTCTATTGTGCATTTTAAGGGAAAAGTACCTACCCCACCCTCCCTAAGGATATTCGCCTAGTAACCATGGCAAATGTTTCGAAATTTCGAGATCAACCTTAACTTTGATTTTCACAGTCGCCAACAGTTTACACAAACCGAATATTTTAAGAAGAAATTTAAGTTTTTACATGACTTCAGGACACAGAAGGAACTGACTGGGAAGAATTGAAGTAAGATTCGTCCATTCTTTTTGAGCCTGCAAATGGATTTTTCACTAAGGAATTAGATTCTGCGAGCCACGAGGGTGTTTAAATCGTGGTCGGTCGCGTGCACAGACTAGCAGTTAGCAACAAAATCACATTCTTTTTCCTATCAAATCAAAAGAGCTTGGTGAGTCATGAGAATTCAATGGTTATGATAGCGAGAGTATAGGCCTCTCTTTCCTGTTCTGCAATAGGAGCTACTGGAAAGATCCTGAAGATCTGATGACGATTAATGACGGTACACCATCTGCTTGCTTTGTGTTGTTCGATCGAAGGTTAGAAGAACGCGAACAAGATCGTAATCATGAAGTTCGAGGACGAAAATATGCCCAAGAAGAGGCTAGGTTGTCTTCTTTTGAATAAACTGGATTTTCAACGCAGTTGAATTCGAAACATTCCACGGCCGACTCGTCGCTTCTTTACAAACAGCGATGATGGCGGAGTCAGACTTATAGCTTCGTTAGTATACCTATTGCAATTGGCGACGACTGCCGAAAACAACTTATTGTGAGTCTAGGCATGATTGTTTTCATCAATCCTTCATTCTAGGTCAGATAGTTTTGGTTTACATATTCCACCGTTATTTACCATTAGAAAGTTATCAGTTGAAATTTGTGATCTACAGGTACTGTGTTGATATGTTATGTCGGCAACACCATTTTATTCATATTTCCTTTTTTTCAATAGACTTGCGATGCTCTTGAAGTTATTTTACCTATCGGACATTCCATGCTTTACTTCTTCGGTTTATTAACATTTTAGAGCTTGGTCCCAGCGATCGACTTCTGCTTAGAAGGAAAATGGCGTCGAGAACTTGTACGAGCGGCCCTGCTTCGTTGATTTGTGTTTTTTTTTTATACACAGACTTTCTTACTACTCAGCGATTGGAGTGTTGTTATGCACCAATATATTTATTGCGATCAAAAGTTTGTCTTTAAGCGTTGTTAACTCAGTAGTTTTCCGATCACTGAGTGCACTTGTAATAATACTGTATGACTGCCTTTTAAAACGTATATTGTACTTTTGTGTTAAATTTACATTGCTAGAACGTTGGCTAAAGCAGTCATATCAAAGGGCTATAATATTATTACTCTATGAGTTTAATTGGCCAGCCTTCTATTTTGACAAGTGCTTTAATGATTCTTAATAAAGGAACTCGCAATACTTCGCAGTAAGTCAATGTATCCTAAATATCATGAAAAAGTAGACTATATATTGAAGGCTATATTGTACATAGGTTTTTACGAGTTAAGGGCGACCAAAATACAGTTTCGCTCAACACGGTAACAGGCAAAGATAACACAATTAAACCGCAGCTACAAGTAGTACTGCCACATGGCGATTCTTCGTGTAAAAAGTCATTGTTTATGAATGTATCATGAATGAACCAGCTTTATTCTGAGCTGTTAAAACCAGCCTCATGTCAATAAAATCCACATTTTCCGTTTAAGTGTAAAAGGGTTTGTATTAGCCTCGCGTTGAAGTAACACTAAGCTACCACAAGGGAAAATATCTTCGAAGTTTGGTCTAGGGTTCCATTTAGTGTATTGACTCCGGTCCATAATTCGGATTGTCGGGTGGCGTATAAAATTGATTCACTTCATGATCAATCTGTTAGTGTCCTGTTAGTGTAGCAAGTATTGTAGCCATTCCATTTTGGTGGTTTTTAAAAGTACTAAATCATCTTCAATGTAAGCTTTTAGGCCTTCTAACTCCGGGCGAAAAACTATCGTGTGAAAGACGGTCCGGTACCGGTTATTAGTTTAAAATGCACTGAATGCAAAACAAGTCGGCTAAAGCTGTTATAGCATTCTTGCGGAAATCCTGTCTACGAAACTCTTATTATGCATTTTCCATGTATATATCATCATTTTAGTGAATTACTTTCAAACTTAAGTGAAAGAATGAAATCTTCTCGAAACAAACAAACTGCAGTTAATAGCATCAAAGTTTACAAAAATATATTAAATTCAAGGGTCGGTTTTTCATCATGTGATAAGTACAGTAAATCGTGCAGGTGAATTATTATTACCTCTAAGGAAATTTCGATTAATTTCGATTATGCAAACTTAACATTTGGTTCCCTTCGATAGTGTTGTTTGTAAATGTGTTCATTTTATAAAGCCACAGTGCACATTTAAGGATTTTATGCTGATAACGGTACCGTCTATATCGGGTGTTATTTCATGACTTGTTTAAAATTGTGCGCCTCAATCGCAAATTTGAGCTTAAAATTTGATGCTCTTATTTGACATTTTGATGTACAAGTACTAGTTAAAGTAGCAAACAAGATTAGCCAAAAAACGATGTTTTTTCAAGAAAATATTAATAAAAGCACACATGTAAACAATTTTCATAATACCGAAGAGGGTGCAAGGCTAACTAAATTCGTTATTATTTATATAAAAATGAATTGCAAATTTGAGCTTAAAATTTGATGCTTTTATTTGACATTTTGATGTACTACAAATAATAATTAAAGTAGCAAACAACATTAGCCAAAAAACGATGTTTTTTCAAGAACATATTAATAAAAGCGTACGTGTAAATGACCTGTAAACAATTTTCATAATACCGAAGAGGGGACAGTGCCAACTAAATTCGATATTATTTATAGAACAGTGAAATTTCACCAACCTGATGTCACGTGTTCAAGATCAGGCCAAAAAGTATGCAGGTGAGATGTAAACTGTTTGGTAGATCTGTCCGGTTGGGCTTTAAACACCTGACTATAAGGTGACAATCTTTATATGCAAACGCAAGTTATTCGGTATCAATAGCGAATATTCGAGACCCATGACGGTGCTAAGTATTTTAAGTGTGTGCTCTATAAGGGTCTCGGCCGCACCCACAAACCTCGCATAGGTTTATTTGAAACATTTTCTGTAATCATATTTGTAGTATGGTTATAATTTCCGAGTTTACTGTAAAGTGCTTCCGGATTGAAACGCTGTTTCCATTGAAAACAATGAACCGTAACATTGAAATGACGCATTTCCGTTCGTTAACTGGTCTTCGTGTTAACCGTAGCGTGTGTGCTTTGTTCCCTTTTTCCGAGTCAATAGAAAAATATCCTAAGGACAAAATGTTTTTGCTGTCGAACATGAAATTACCTTTACTGAAATGATACATGTTGACATCCTGCAAAGAAACGAACGACGCCCTGCCTGACCAAATATACGAGAAAACGTTATCTTTTAATTTTGCCGTTCTTTTCTTACAACCTGGCATCCACCGATTTCAAAACAAGTTATACTTTCTACAAAACGGTTTGTAGGTTCTGCAGAAAAGAAATGCCCCTAGGTTTTGTTCTCGAGAAGTGGTATGATAATAATATCGAAAGCAATCAAAAGGCAAATAAATGCATTTGCAACGACGTTGATTCTAGCCTGTATGCAGACGAATGAAGAAAACCGGAGACGTCTCTGCGTAGGAAAATTAAAATTTGACAGTAGTGTTTTGAGGTTCTTGGACCAAGACTAAGGTAGTTGAACAGGTGCAGACACGCAAGCAGTTTCCGGTGTTTTTTCTTCTTTGCAAACGCAGTGTGTGATTCAAATTATTTAGTTATGTTTCTAAGCTTTGAAGGCCCGAAGGCCAACTAACGGTCAATAGAAGTTATGCACAATATTGTAAACAGGAAACACCCACGATGAATAAGTGCCTCGTTTTCTAGTGGATAAATTTGCTAGTCAGCAGCAAGCGCTGCAAAGCGCTGCTTATGAAATGAAACAAACCAAAGTTTCTAAATAGCTTCATGCTTTCCACAGTTAACCCGTGCAAGGAAACAGCACATGTTAACGTTGTTGAACGAGATCTCAGTTTAAAGTTCCAAGGACACTGGACGCCCACGCATAACGGTTTCTACGCTTCAAAGCGTGCCAATCACGATCCAGTATCATACCCAACTTTGCGGCTTCGCGCCACTTGACTTTACAGCTAATCTGAACTAATCTGCGTGCACTTCACGATTCACTGAATATCTCCTCAAAACAAGAACCATAGATCCCTGATTTGTCTATGTGCTTTTAATAACTGACATAAAATAGAACAAGTGTTCAGTGCCGGAGTTAAGCTCTTCATCATCATTTTTCGATGCCTCCTTTCCTAGCACGCAGAGTTGCCTCAAATAAACACAGTGCGTGTTTATTTTACACTTACTAGGATGGAGTTTGTTATTCAAATTTGTAAGTGGCCAATTAGCGCTGCAAAATTAAAGTTTACGTACTCATCGAAAAATTAGGAGCCTGCGAGGGCAGACGGCTTTTTCGAATCGAGTTTCACCCGCCGAGAAAAAAATTTTCTCGGCGGGTGAAACTCGAGCCGAAAAAGCCGTCTACTCTCGCAGGCTAAAAAAATACAGAATATTATCGCATATGCTATCTGTTCGTTCTCCTAATCACTGTTGTATGTTTATGTTAATGACATTTCATGTCCGCTACACCACTTAGTTTTTAGTAATTTTTAATATTGGCTTTACCATCAACAGCACGCGTTGCTTTTACGTCAGTTTTGAGACTTTTCGGTGCAATTGATTAAAAGGGAATTAAAAGAGAGAATTAAAAGAGAATTGATTAAAAGAATTTTTCCTGACTGTGCCACTTGTTGTGAGATTGTCACTCGCTCTTGTTTTTGTAAAATTACTGAATACCCGCGTGGGCGAACGAATACAATCTTTGTATTAAAATTGAAACTCAACAAGTTTCAAGATTGCTACTTTGTATTTCCGGAGCGTCACAAACTGATGGTTTTACAAATAGTTTGTATTGAAATTCCGTTTCAGTAGTTAAACTGGAACAGTTACACTTAATCTTTAGTAAAAGCAGCCTAGGAGCTCAAAAATTACCCCTTGCAAAGCGGGACTTTGGTAATACTATTCGTTTATTTGTACTAGAGATTTTTAACATATAACAATACAAAACAACCTTGTCACAGCTCATCGGAATCGTTCGGAAATCGTCGGAAGTGCTCGGTCATCTTCGTTGTTCATCTGTCAAAGATTTGCTGACGTAAGGAATACAAAATAATTTCTCCCCAGCTGAGCACTTAAGTGTTCGGAATTGTTCGGAAGTGCTCGGTCATTGTTCGTATTCAATATGCAAGACTCGTTGACGTAAGGAATACGAAATGACTCCGTCACAGCTGAGAAGATAAGTGTTCGGAATTGTTCGGAAGTGTTCGGTCTTTTTCGGTCATCTCTAAGAGACTCACTGACGTAAGGGATACAAAACGATTTCTTAAAAAATTATCAGTTATAAATTGTTCGGTCATTGTTTGTTTATTGTAAGATCAATATGAGGTCTGGTTCACCCACGCAAGGAATACGAATGAACTTCATCAAATCATGAGCCAAGCGTTCAAAATTGTTCGAAAGCGAAGTTGTGGGAAACTGTTGGTAATCTTCGAGAACAAATCGTTATTTGAGTTGAGAAGTTTCTAAACGCTTATTCATTGAAAAAGGTTTTCCTTCTTTTCCTTGAATTTCTAAAATCTTTTAAAAGAAATAGAACGCTACATAGGCAAGGCACAACACTCAAACAGGACTAACATGACTGATCTCCACTACGCTTGCAAATGTATCTCTTACTTTGTCCAGTGGACAACAGCCCTCCTAATTATAATCATTTCATCGTGCATTTTGGCGTATTTTGCGGGCTAAAATGGAGAATTTAGCGGGCTAAATATATACTTTAGCCCGCTGCCGTGGATTAATCAGAAACACGAAAATAACAAAGGTATATAGCCAATCAGAACTGAAAAAAAAAAAACATTCAACTGTTCGCGCCGTTTTCTTGCTGGTTGGCACAAGCTGGCATCACTTCAAGCTCGGTTTAATTTGAGTCGAGACGCTTCCATCTGCAATGACAAACTGTTTTAGAGCTTTATAACGACAAAATGGTTGAAGGACTGAACGGGGAACAAAATTCTCAGCCTTCTCAGCTAGATGAAGAGGAATTACAGAAACTCAAAGAAGAACCCAGGGGCCCAGGGGGGGGGGGGACTCCGGTTGTTAATGAGGGGAGAGAGATTTTTTGGGTTTGAAATTTTAGATTCCGGGATTTTTTGGGTTGGAAAATTTGGCAAGTATTTTTTGGGTGACTTGATTTAGAAAGGGGATTATTTGGGTATTAAAAACAGCTAAAGTGCCTTGGCGCGACCTTGGCATATTTATGGTATGATGAATAAACAAAACGAACGTTCTCTGTGTTATGTTATTGCCCCTCCTGGCAATTTAGGGGTATTTGACAAGGGTTTTTTGGGGGGTTATTTTTGGTCCAGGGATTTTTGGGTAATGTCGGAAGACTACGGGATTTTTGGGTCCTAAATGTTGCCTCCATTCGATCATCCCCGTCATTTACAAGCCGGAGTACCCCCCCCCCCCCCCTGGGCTCAGGGGCCGAAGTGTAAGTTTGTCTTTGTCGAGCGAAACTTGCTCAGCTGAATTTCAGGCATATTTTAAACTGCCAGTTCAGTTAACAGCACAATCAATTTTAACACTTCTAATTGACTACTTTTTCTTTGCTCAGCCGAAGGATGTAGCTGGGCTAGAAAGCATTCAGTTACGTTTTTAATTTGCCATACATTTGTCTATAATATTTTCCCTTAAACCGGAACGACTATTACATCTGCAGAGAAAATACAAACAAATGTATGGGAAATTAAAAGGTAACTGAATGCTTTCTAGCCAAACTACATCCTTCAAACTTGGCGAATATAAACGTTTGCCTAGTATCTTAACTTAATAATTCAAAAGTTACCCAGAATTCAATTTTTGTAAAAGGTATATGCCGTCGGATTCCTATACAAACACTGTAATTTCTACCGCTTTGCCTACCCGTCAACATGGCGTCGAAAACCGTGATAAGGCCTATTATTAGGCCTATTATTGCGTTCGACAAGAGAGAGCGCAAGCCTAATTTTGTTTTTGCGTCCTGTGTCTGTTGAGTTGGTATGCCTGTGTACTGTTATGCGGAATGAACCGAGCCAGATGTAAGAACACTAGAACGGCCCCCGCTTGATTTTTGCAGGGGCAAGTCTCGGCCGGGGAACTGGTAGCCACAGATGGCCTCGATCTCATGCAAAACAAGATGGCATCCCAAACTGAGCTCAGAAACATTTTTTGCTTGAAAAAAAAAAAAAAAGGCTAAAAACGTGTGGCAAAATTGTATTGTCGAAAATGTCATGGAGAACATTAGAGGGTTATCATCCAAGGTAGCAGAGTTGTCGTCAGCCACCGAACGTCATAAAAAGAGTGGAAGTCGATGCATAGTTTCGTACGGAGTTCGTTCGTAGGTAAACCAGCGTGTTTTCTTGCAATTATATGTTGCACAAAACCACAAATTGTTAGAATTACATGCAACGAGAGTGGGTATATAATACGGATTAAAATTGTTTTATTACTTCTTTGAATTTGTCAGATATAGTTATTTCCAGAAACACTAGTCGTTCTGACGAGGAAATCGTTGTATATTGAATGTTACATGCGTGTAGTGGATTACTGTATGAATTATGTCTGTATTTTTAAGCACTTTGTGGAATTTTAAATCGAAGTGAAACTATTGCCAGAAGTTTGCGGAAGTTTAAAACTCGTTTAGTGCCAAACGATAACAAGTCAAGTGAAATAAATAATTATTTTTGTGTACATAATAATTCATTCATTCTTTTTAATCTTTTTATGGAGTGGATGAAATTATCACTATTCTCTAAATTGCTCTTGCATTTGTGGCTTTGTTTATGCTTTGTGAGTTTCTTGTGAGTTACACGTGAAAGTGCCAGGAGCGACTTCAATTTTCTTTGCATTTATTCTGATTTCAATGAGCTTTTGCCATTCTGGTCATTATTTCAGGTTCTTTTTCTTCCTTGGCAAATAATCACGATGACGACTTATGTGATGAATCGCGTCATTTGAATGGCTTTGACAATATCATAGCATTGATCCAAAAAATGCAACTTTATCATATCAAGAACTGCTACAATCTACATTTTTTTCTCAATTAAATTTATTAATTCCTAATTCAAATAAGCGACATTCCAATTTATCCTGTCAAATTCACTATGGAGACAAATTATGTTCTTTTAACTCGTCACGCAATCTTTCTCACACTTATCCTCTTCGCGTTTAATGAGGTGTTAGCATAGAAACTAACTTTGGTATAAGGCATACTTCTAGCTAGGAGGCCGAACATCCCAGTTTTTTGCCACTGCCTGCCTACCTTGGGTCTATTTGATTTTACCTATAGGTCGAACGCACTCCCATGATCTCTGATTACTATTAGTAGTAATAGAGTTGATGTTCTTTGGCGTAAATATGTTTTTGGCCCTTCTCAGAGCTGAGAAGGGAAAACACATAACTATATTTACGTCCGTGAACATCAAGTTTATTGTCATAATATATATCTCTCAGCGAAATCCCTATTTATCACAAGCACAGGAAATACGAAACAGCAGCCCCAATCCGTTCATTATTCATGCACCACTGCAAACATTTTATCGAACAACACCTACTTGCAAACATTTTTTTTTTCAATATTTTTCATATTCCCCTCCAGAAAAATAATGGTCCGTCCCTAAACTGGTTGCATAAGTGATGCAATCTCGAAAGAAGTAAATGATGTATAATATAAATTTATGAACTATGGTCTGTATGTGTCACTGTGTAGTTCAAAAAAAGTGTAACAACTTTAAGCATTAAGTGTAATAAGTCTAAGTGCTACATTGTAAGTGGAGTATTGTAAGTAGGGTAATTTAAGTGTTGTAATATGTTCATACGGGTAATGAGCGATATGCTGCTGGGCATGTTGGGTTATACTTATGGGTTATATCAGTACAATAATGAATCAATTTATTTATTTGTTTATTTTTTTATTTATTGTTTTTTTGTTTTGTTTTCTTGCTGCGTTTACCTTTCCCCTTGGATCTGGATTTGTTAACAGCTCTCAATGAGCCAGCGATCTTTACCTCCATCGTTTCTGCAATAAACTGAGACTGCACTCGAGAGAGCGCTGAAGATGGAGCCTGTGATTTGAGCCAATTCAAGGGACAACTACTTAACACACATAACAGCTATTAAAGCAGCAGAACTGGAGAATACAAAAAAAAAACATCACGGACATAAGAACGCCAAAACGATTTGAACGATTGCATAAATTCGGTATATAAAGGTTTCTATTTTTTTCCTCTAGCTCTCCTGTTTGGCTGCAATGTTAGACAGACTGCTCATAAAGGCTGACATAGTGTCCTCAAGAGCAATGAAAGATTTCTTTTGACTCTCTTTACTATCTTGTCCCTGCTCTTTCTCACTCTCTTCTAAGCCAGTTAAATCCACAGTTTCTATGCACCTGATCTGCACTTGCTGGAAATAGCTGGCAGAGACTGCGACTTTGAAGTGATGGAACGACTGGCTGACTCGAAGCTTCTCTCGGCATCGCTTGCAGACTTGTTTGGCCGTTTCCTCTGTCTATAAGGGACAGATAGCCTCTCATTGTTCCTCCTGGGACGCTTGGATTGAGGTTGTGTGGCATCTTCCATTTCGGTTACGGTGCTGTTAAGAAGGCGAACAAAGACAGATTCCAAATGATCTGATCTTGGATTTGAAAGTAACTCACAAAGCCTTCTCATGGCTGTGATGAGACCTCGTGAAGGATTTTGAAGACCTTGCACGAGACCAAAGTTAAAGCCCTGGAATGAATTGCACGGATGTGAGCAGCTGGGCAACTGATAAAGGCTACTACACCTGTAAATCTGGGGCGTTACATGGGTTGATGGCGTCGACACGGGCACATTCATGTGCAGACCCGGCTCAAAAGAATCCATTTCATCAATGACATCAAAGACATCATCTAGACTTGGTGCAGAATCCAAGCTCGAGTTGAGGATATCTGAGTCCATGCTTTCTGAAGACAGCTTTCTTTCAATAACGTCTGACACGCTTGCCAAGTCAGAAGAAGTCGGTGATCGCCAAGTTCCATCGAAAAGGATGTCCAGTGAATCTATGCCTGAAGCCATTTCGTTGTCTATCCCGGACTGCTTACATACTGGCTTTGAGGGATAGATGCTGTTGTCCTCCTCAATCATTCCTTCAACATGGCTAGGGGCCGTGGAGAGAGAGACCCTGGGAACGAAGTTGCTGAGAAGGCTGCCATCAGCTAAACCGTAGGAGGCCTCAGAAGTCGATGCGTTTTCGATATCTTGTCGAGAACCGTCAGTTCGAGTATCACACTGGCCACCATTCGAAGTAGAATTAAAAGCTGCTTTGTTCTGCTCTTGACGACGTTGTCGTTCTGTCTTCATTTCAGTCTCCTTTTCCTAATGAATAATGAATAAGGGAAAAAAGTTTACTTTAATTAACTTCATTACCTCCAGATTTATTAACAGTGCCCATACAATAAGATTCTACAGTTCAATGGCGCCTGTTAATGTTAGGGGAGCTACGTCTGTTAGGCTATGCATGTTTGGCACCTTTGCATACGAGTTTAACTTACGAGCTCCAAAGATAAAAATGTAAATGAAGTAACCATCCCATTTAGTGAAAACTTACAGCTATAAATACAAGTGGATCCCAGTTTCTCGAATCTCCCGATAACTCGAGCCAAATGTTGTTTCCCTTGGATGCAACTAAGAATGGTCCGCGTGTCCCTGTCGTAACTTCGTTTTAAGACGGACGTCAGTGAGTAACAGAGCAGAGGTTTCTCAGATATTTTAATTTCTCAACTAATTAAAAAATGCGTGAGTAACCTAGGTACACAGAGCAGGAGTTTCTTTGGTATTTTCAGGGTGGCTAATGGGCTGGAACATTAACCAGCTATTTCAAAACCGAAACCAAAACAATAACTGCTTTGTTGGAATTTTCTGTGTGTTTTACCAGCGAAGCGAAAAAATAAAATTAAAGTAAATCATTGTTACATCGGGGTGTCCTTTTTGTGCGATTTAAAGCATTATTTTTAAACGCTAAGAAAAGTGTATCTTTCGGATACGCTAGCTGAACTTTCAAACTTCAGGAAATTTGAGGGAACGAAATACTATTACCCGAATTTACACCGAAACGGTGTGCTGGGTGCCCCTGTATTTTAATAAGGCAGTTCATTGTTTTTAATATCGGACTAATTAAAAACGAGCAGGAGTTTTCTACCAATTAAAATACGACATGACTCTGATCATGACTCTAAGTCGAAGCAGGATTTTCTCGTTGACAGATAAAAATACGACGTGTCTATCTAACTTTAGAGCACAATAGACGTGAGTAACCTAGGTACCAAAGCAGAACTTTGATTATCCGGTATTGTAAAAAGGCTGAGTTAATGTTTATAATGTCTCGACCAATTAAAAACGACGTGACTAAATTAAGCACTCAAAGCAGAAGTTTCTCGGGGACTTTAAATTTCGTATTTAAAACTTAACGGTATTTTATATTTTTCGACCAAGTAAAAAAACGACTTGACTCTAAGCAGTAGGTTTTCGGGCACTTTAATACACCGATCCAGAGTTTCAGACTGCCGGTCCAAATTCAAAGGAAAGGTGAACTCTCATTAAGTCAGACCATTGTTACACATCGCAAAAAAAAAAAAAACAGTAGCCTGACTTAATGAGTACTCACTTTTCTTTTGAATTTAGAACGGAAGTCTGAAACTCTGGATCCGTGTATATCGCAGTAAGGAAAGGGGTTTTAATTTTTTTTGACCAAATAAAAAACGATGTGACTCTGAACTGTGGGCCATTAAAATTAATATGATTTAATGCTTTGACAGATTAATAAAAAATAGTGTTCTCAACTGATCAAAAATTCTCGATCGCAAAATATTTCTCCGCCGATTTCTCGACCTCGTTGGGCGATTATTTTTGGACTGCTGTCCATTGTTTTAGGCGTTTACTGTCAATTTTTCAAAAGTGGGTTTCGTCTCGCTCGGCTGAAATGGCATCTGAGCTTACTTTGTCGTATTTCCTTAAAATTTGCTATGCTTTAACAGAACTGATCTGAAGTACGTTAGTTGGTTGCCAGCTCAGTGATTATAACAGCGAAAATGTCCGCTCTCCCGCTCTAATGCAAACCCTCATTAGTTTAGCCTGAGTGTGTTCTTTTCAACTTTTTTTTATTGAATTTATAACTTCTTGATCAGCCACAGCCATAACGAATACGGATCTGTCACCTTGTACCCTTTATAGCGAAATGCTAGTGAGTAGGAGGGGTGGTGTGGTCTGCGTGTCTCCATTTAGCCACACAGGGGTCCGTCGTCCGATCTGACGCCCTCGCAGTCTCGAGCAGGCAAAAAGGCCGGGCCGCGAAAAGAATCAGTCTCGCCGTCCGCAAAGTCTCGCATTACCATTCGACACCCCTAGTAGGAGAAGCAAAGAAAATTTTTGACTGTTGGTATTCATCCACTTTAATTTTCGACTTGATAGCTTTGTGCCCGTTAAATCTGCGGGAACTAATTAAACGTATGCCCTGCATGCTGATGACGCAGGGGATTTGTCACTACATCAGGTTCGATTCGCCGTCGAACATTTAAGAAACCGACAGTTTCGCCGTAGAGCTCTTATTTAATTCTTTCCTTCGCTGTCGCTATTTCGTTCGTCGCCATTTTACTTATTCCATGTCACTGTTTAAACGTCGTGTCGCTTATCGGAGTTTACCCATACAGGGCCTCTAAGCTTGGTTCCTTGCCCCCGGGGGGGGGGGGAATAGGAAGCGTGTTGTTAGAAAGACGGTCCGGTTATTAGTTAAAATTAATGCACTAAATACAAAACAAGTCGACTAAAATAGTGATAGCATTCTCTCGGCAATCCTGTCTACTAAACTCTAACAATGCATTTTCTTTGTATATATCATCATTTTAGTGGATTACTTTCAAACTTAGCTAAAACTGAATGAAATGTTCTCGAAACAAACTTCAGTTAATTGCATCAAAGTTGTGAAAATATATTAAATTCAAGGGTCAGTTTTTTCATCATGTGATAAGTACAGTAAATTGTGCAGGTGAATCTTAATTTCCTCTGAGGAAATTTCGATTATTTTCGTTTAATTTCGATTATGCAAACTTAACATTTGATTCTCTTCGATAGTGTTGTTTGTAAATGTGTTCATCTTATAAAACTACAATGTACATTTAAGGATTGATGGTCATAACTAACCGTACTTGACTTGTTTAAAATTGTGCCCCTCTCTTATTTGACATTTTGATTTACAAGTAATAATTAAAGTAGCAAACAACACTAACCAAAAAACGATGTTTGTTTTTTCAAGAAACAAAAAATCAATAAAAGCACACGTGTAAAGGGCCTGTAAACAATTTTCATAATATCGAAGAGGGTACAGTGCCAACTAAATTGGATATTATTTATAGAACAGTGAAATTTCTGACCAACCTGAAGTCACGTGTTCAAGATCAGGCCGAAAAGAATGCAGGTGAGATGTAAACTGTTTGGTAGATCTGTCCGGTTGGGCTTTAAACACCTGACTATAAGCTTAAGGTGACAATCTTTATATGCAAACGCAGGTTATTTGGTATCAATAGCGAATGTTCGAGGCCCATGACGGTGCTAAGTTCTTAAAGTGCGAGGGTTCGGCCGCACCCACAAACCTCGAATAGGTTTATTCAGTGAAACATTTTCTGTAATCATATTTGTAGTATGGTTAAAATTTCCGAGTTTACTGTAAAGTGCTTCCGGATTGAAACGCTGTTTCCATTGAAAACAATGAACCGTAACATTGAACATGACGCATTTCCGTTCGTCAACTGCTCTTCGTGTTAACCGTAGCGTGTGTGCTTTGTTCCCTTTTTCCGAGTCAATAGAAAAATATCCTAAGGACAAAATGTTTTTGCTGTCGAACATGAAATTACCTTTCTTGAAATAATACATGTTGACATTCTACAAAGAAACGCATGACGCCCTGCCTGACCAAATATACAAGACAACGTTATCTTTTTTTTTTTCTTACAACTTCGAATCCACCTATTTTAAAACAAGTTGTACTTTTTCCAAGACGGTTTGTAGGTTCTGCAGTAAAGAAATGCCTCTAGTTTTGGTTCTCGAGAAGTGGTATGATAATAATATCAAAGGCAATCAAAAGGCAAATAAATGCATTTGCAACGACGTTGATTCTTTGGCACATGTAAGCCTACTTATCCACTAGCCTGTATGCAGACGAAGGTAGAAAACCGGAGACGTCTCTGCGTAGGAAAATAAAAATTTGACAGTAGTGTTTTAAGGCTCGGGAACCAAGACTAAGGTAGTTGAACAGGTGCAGACACGCAAGCAGTTTCCGGTGTTTTTTCTTCTTTGCAATCGCAGAATGTCATCACTCAAATTATTTAGTTATGTTTCAAAGCTATGAAGGCCCGAAGGCCAACTAACAGTAGATTAAAGTTATGCACAATATTGTAAACAGGAAACACCCACGATGAATAAGTTCCTCACTTTGGAGTGGATAAATTTGCTAATCAGCAGCAAGTGCTACAATGCGCTGCTTATAAAAATAATGAAACAAAGCAAAGTTTCCAAATAGCTTCATGCTTTCCACAATTAACCAAATTCAGCCCCTCCCGTGCACAAAAACAGCACATGTTTTTGAACGACATCTCAGTTCACAGTTCCAAGGACACTGGACGCCCACGCATAACGGTTGCTACGCTTCAAAGCGTCGCCAATCGCGATCCAGTATCATACCCAACTTTGCGGCTTCGCGCCACTTGACTTGTCACTAATCTGAACTAATCTGCGTGCACTTCACGTTTCAATGAATAACTCATGAAAACAAGAATCATAGATCCCTGATATATGTGTGTGTGCTGTGCTTAATAACTGTCATAAAATAGAACAAGTGTTCAGTGCCGGAGTAAAGCTCTTCACCATATCATTATTCGATACCACGTTTCCTAGCACGCAGAACTACCTCAAATGAATGCAGTGTGTGTTTATTTCACCCTTTACTAGGATGTGGATTTGTTATTCAAATTTGTAAGTGGCCAATTAGCGCTGCTAAATTAAAGTTTACGTACTCATCGAAAAATTAGTAGCCTGCGAGGGCAGACGGCTTTTTTGAATCGAGTTTCACTCGCCAAGAAAAGACCTTTTTTTTCGGCGGGTAAAACTCGAGCCGAAAATGCTGTCTGCTCTCGCAGGCAAAAAAATAGCCAATATTATCGCAAATGCTATCTGTTCGTTCTCCTAATCACCGTTGTATGTTTATGTTAATGACATTTCATGTCTGCTACACCACCTGAGTATTTAGTAATTTTCAATATTGGCTTTACCATCTGACTCAACAGCACGCATTGCTTTTACATCAGTTTTGAGACGTTTGGTGGAAATGATTGAAAGAGAACAATCTACCGAAATGAAGCAGGCATACGGCGTTAGCCGCTGATTTAATTTAATCTGTAACAAGTTTTTTTTTTTTTTCTGCTGTGCCAGCTGTTGTGAGATTGTCACTCGCTTAGAACTTGTATCTAGTAAAATTGCTGGATACCCGCGTGGGCGAACGAATGCAAATTTTTGATATTAAAATTGAAACTGAACAAGTTTTAAGATTGCTACTTTGTATTTCCGGAGCGTCACAAACTGATGGTTTTACAAATATTTTTTACAGAAATATCCGTTTAGCAAACAGTAACGCTTATTCTTTAGTAATAGGAGCCTAGACGCTCAAAAAGAACCCCTTGCAAAGCGGGACCTTAGTCATACTATTCGCTTATTTGTACTAATATCACAAAAGCAATACAAAACAACCTTGTCACAGGTCATCGGTATTGTTCGGAAATCGTCGGAAGTGCTCGGTCATTTTCGTTGTTCATCTGTCAAAGATACGCTGACGTAAGGAATACAAAATAATTTCTCCCCAGCTGAGCACTTAAGTGTTCGGAACTGTTCGGAAGTGCTCGGTCATTGTTCGTATTCAATATAAAAGACTCGTTGACGTAAGGAATACGAAATGACTCCGTCACAGCTGAGAAGATAAGTGTTCAGAATTTTTCGGAATTGCTCGGTCATTGTTCGTATTGAAATTTGAGGGTAGCGTTTTAAAGCATGTTTCGGGGTCCAAGACTAAGGTAGTTGAACAGGTGCAGGCATGAAAGCAGTTTCCGGTTTTTTTTTCTTTGCAAACGCAGTGTGTCATTTAAATTATTTAGTTATGTTTCTAAGCTATGAAGGCCCGAAGGCCAACTAACGGTGGATAGAAGTTATGCGCAATATTGTAAACAGGAAACACCCACGATGTATAAGTGCCTCGCTTTGGAGTGGATAAATGTGCTAGTCAGCAGCAAGCGCTGCAAAATGTTGCTTATAAAATGAAACAAAACAAAGTTTCTAAATAGCTTCATGCTTTCAACAGTTAACCAAATTCAGCCCTTTCCGTGCTCAAAAACAGCACATGTTGTTGAATGAGATCTCAGTTCAGGGACACTGGACGCCCACGCATAACGGTTGCTACGCTTGAAAGCGTGCCAATCACGATCCAGTATCATACCCAACTTTGCGGCTTCGCGCCACTTGATCGTGTTGACTAATCTGCGTGCACTTCACGCTGAAAAACTTCTCAAAACAAGAACCATAGATCCCTGTTTGGTCGTTTAACTGACATAAAACGGAACAAACTTTGCCGGAGTTAGCTCTTGCGTTATGTGATGCCACGTTGCCTGGTCAGAGTTGCCTCAAATTGTTGCAGTGTGTTGTTTATATATTTTACGCTTAACAGGATATGTGGTTTGTTATTCAAATCACAAAAGCAATACAAAACAACCTTATCACAGTTCATCGGTATTGTTCGGAAATCTTCGGAAGTGCTCGGTCATTCCTGTTGTTCATTTGTCAAAGATACGCTGACGTAAGGAATACAAAATAATTTCTCCTCAGCTGAGCACTTGAGTGTTCGGAATTGTTCGGAAGTGCTCGGCCATTGTTCGTATTCAATATAAAAGACTCGTTGACGTAAGGAATACGAAATGACTCCATCACAGCTGAAAAGATAAGTGTTCGGAATTGTTCGGAGGTGCTCGGTCTTTGTCGGTCATTTTTAAGAGACTTGCTGACGTAAGAAATACAAAACAATTTGTTCAAAGTTGATCAGTTAATTGTTCGGTCATTGTTCGTTCATTGTTAGATCGAGTTGAGGTCTGGTTCGCCCACGCAAGGAAAACGAACGGACTCCATCAAATCTCAGCAGCCAAGCGTTCAAAATTATTCGGAAGTTTTCGGAAACTGTCGTTAATCTTCGAGAAGAAATCGTTATTTGAGTTGAGAAGTTTCTAGACGCTTATTCATTTTTTCCTTCTTTTTCTTGATTTCTAAGATCTTTTAAAAGAAACGGAACGCTACGCAGAAAGGGCATAACGCTCAATCGGGACTAACACGAGTAATCTTCATTACACTAGCAAATGCATGTATCTGTTACGTTGTTCAGTGGACAATAGCTGCTCTTAAATATATCTCTCTTCAGCGAAATCCCTCTTCTCTTCTTTCCTACGCGCACAGGAAATATGAACCCACACCCCCCTCCCCCACTCCGTTCACCATTCCCCTGCCCCCCCCCCCCAATTTATCACTGGGGTGATCGTCGTCTCATTTAGGTGTCAGTAAAAATTCTGTTATTGTCGGAAGATAAGTAGGGAGGGTGACAGTGAATTATGGGCAAAACATTAAAAATATGAAAAAAACAGGGTGAATTACTGGGGGGGGGGGGGGAGGGGGGCGGTTTGACATTTTGTGCCTACCTACGAGGCGGTTGGATAATATTTGGAAGCCACTACAAGTGATTTTGCGAAACCCCCTCCCCCCCCCCCCCCCCCCGCAAATGCACTAATAAATGAAAGCCCCCTGAAGTGTTAAGCTTCAGCTTTTCCTTAAAAGCAAGTTTGAGTCACGCTACTTAACTGCGATTATTTGTTAATACCGATGCTCCAGTAAATTGAAAATTGTAACACTCGAAATAAACCCAAAATGTGGTACCTTGAAATTACATCATTCCATTTGCGTGTTTTCGGCCGAAGAGTGCACAGCTTTTAAAGTATCACGGTCATAAATCGTTTAAAGGAACCAGTCAAATTAAACGATAAAGACGAATTACACGAGGAGTTCTTCAATCCAATATATAATCCATCCAATAGGAAGCTCAGTACACTGTTTGCTTTAGTTTGTCATTTCGAAGGACTAGTCAAAGGAATTTTAATTGCTAAATATTTTCAAGTGTTATAACACATCACAAGAGGTCTGTTTGTTTTGTTTTTAAAGAAGATGATGTATATGATATCAAGCTTGTTCTTTCTCTCGGATTTTCAAACGAGGGACTCGTCCTTTTAATCCTTTACCGATTTAATATCAGTACGTGTAACGGATAAATAAAATAAACGTTTCACTGATAATTACTTATATTATATATGCCATTCTGTGCTTCAGTGGTTTTATCTGTTCCCAATATTCTAAAAGGCGGGTCGAGGAGCTCATCTTACTTCTTAGACACAACTATGTTCCCTTTAAAAGCCCGGCCTGCAGCAATTCGGCCGGCAGGAATTTAGAAAATGCTTTTGCTAAATTTCAAGAAAATTTTCATACCTTAGTTTTCCTGCCGAGTTGTCCAAATTGAAAGGGATGTCCGCTCTTCAGGGATCACAAGGCACAAGAGATCAAATACTCTTCACTATAGCCTTTTTAAGAGATTTTCCAAGTGGTTTCTCCCACCAAGTTTAACCAATAGGAGGTCAAGTAATTTCAGAATGTCAATCCTACCAATTTTAAAAAATTGAATATAATGGATTTACACTTCACTGTACTCTTGGTACTTGGACGCAATTGTTCCTTTAAAAGCATATTTTAAATTTTCCCGTCGATCGAGAAAGTTGAATCGCCCGAGGAGTTCTTCAATCCAATAATCAAAACCAATAAGAAGCTAAACTGGGTGCTTAAGTATGTTGTCTTAACGGCTAGTCCAAGCAATTATTTTAAAGTGTTTTCACACAGTATAAGAGATTGAGACAACAGTATTAAAGCCCTGTTAGTCATTCAAATTAGTTATGTTTCCATTCTGCGAAGGCCAACTAACGGTCAATAGAAGGTATGCACAATATTGTTAATTAAAGTCACCCATGCACAAAAGCAATGATGAATGTAAGTATTTCGCTATGGAGTGGATAAATTTACTTGGCAGCAGCATGCGCAAGCGCTGCTTTAATAGAAAATGGAAAAAATAGTAACTAAACAACTTTATGTTTTCCACAGTAAGCCAAATTCAGCCGCTCCTATGCTCGGAAACACATATTAATCGGTTGCTTGTATGCTCCAAAAGCATGCATGCTGGCACGTCCAATATTATACCCTTCATTGCGACAAAGAATCAATCTGAGTCCCCGACGGGAATCAAACTCATGGCCTCCCAGATACCGGTTTGGCGCTCTAACCAACTGAGCTACGAGAGACTCGTAGCTCAGTTGGTTAAAGTCGATTCCCGTCGGGGATTCAGATTTTTTCTTTGTCCCTCGCTCGAGTCATGTTGAACAATTTCTTCACTATTTATCACCGAGCTTAAAATTTACCATATTTATTATTTACTAAACATTTGATGATTTCGACATTGCTGATCCTAGCAGTATGCAGGACGCGTGTCACATATTAACCTAGTAAATGGCCCAGCTCACAACGAGTCTCTCGTAGCTCAGTTGGTTAGAGCGCCCAACCGGTATCTGGGAGGCCATGAGTTTGATTCCTGTCGGGGACTCAGATTGTTTCTTTGTCCCTCGCTCGTGACATGTTGAACAATTTCTTCACTAGCAAACGATGATTCTTTTTTCCTTTTCTTGTTGACGCTCCAAAAAGGCATTGGCGATGTGCAAAATAATGTTTTTCTGTATTAAAATCCTAACTTTCAAGAAACAGATTTGCGGTTGCACTTTCGGCTGCGAAAGAATTCAAGACACGATTATCATGCTAACTTAACTGTACAACTCACCAAAGTTTGAAAGTACTTCGCTTAAGATTCTGCTCTAGAAACTCAGCACAGTCAACTGGCTACTGAAAAGAAAAAATTGGAGTTCAAATCATGTACGAAAACTTACGGTGGGGCGCTGCAAAAATTTTAGTACTTACCTCTCCGAGATTTACTGCGAAATGAAGCAAGTTCTTTGAGCCGGCTTCTTAAGTAGGGGACGCGGCATAATTGAAAGAAAACAAAGAAATAATAAAATTAATAATTTATCATTCAAGACAATTCCAAAATAGAACGCCATTACATATTTACTAACGTGGTAGTAAATAATGTCATTGTGTATGGGATTTCATCCGTTGATTCTAGAAGCTGGCAGTAGACATGTTTATAGTTAGGGGTTCCTTTCGATAAAATTTGTTCCATTTTATGCATTTTTTGATGAAATTATTCTTATTTAATTAAACGTTTTTCGTCTTAAAACAACCAAACAATCAATTTGTGCAGCATTCTGAATCACAATTCAAAAAATGATTACAGAGGAACCCCGTTAATACGGACACCAAGGGGACATGCCAAATTGTCCGTATTAACGGGGTGTCCATATTAAGCGGGGTCTCAGAAAAATGTCACGGACATGCGTTTTATCGATAAACAAGAAATAAAACGCATTTCAACAGCAACCAAACGTGTCCCATAAAGTATCCTTTGTAACTGAAACTCTAACCGTAACCGTTCTTAAAAAGTCTTTTCTCAAAAAGTCGGTAATTAAACTTTGCACAGAAGTTTTTAAGCTTACGACACAGGCAGGCGGACTTAAGAGTCGTCAAAACCGCTGTTAAGCTACTCTTTGTAATCAAATCGTTTTAACTCGTCATTATTTGACCAGGGTAAAAGTTAGCAAATAATCTTGACAATGATAATTGACAGTGCACAGATAGTGTCCGTAAAGCGGGGTTGACAATGTATGACAGTTTGTCACTTGGGACACAAAAAAGTGTCCGTTGTCCGTATTAAAGGGTGTCCGTATTAAGCGGGTTAATTTAAGAAAAAATGTATGAGGTTTTCGTCGGGACCAACAAAACTGTCCGTAATACTGGGGTGTCCGTATTAAGCGGGTGTCCGTAAAGCGGGGTTCCACTGTACTTAGTCATGCGCTTCCAAAAGTCTACATACCTTTCTCAGAGTTTGGTCGTGAACTTAAGATTAAAAGCGCTTTGTCGCTTAGCTGTCTTTGTGTCGCCTCTAGACAAAAGATAACGAGGAGACAGTCAATAAATAGCTTGGTTAATTATCACTGTTTTGGCAAGGCCAAGTTGAAAGTCATAACACACTTAGCAATTGAGCGTAACGACGAACAGACTATTGTGTAGATGATTTCATCCATGGATTCTAGGGAAGACCAGAAGTTTTAGTCAATGTATATCACGCTGGTCATTCATTTTTATAGACTGATTATACTCTGTTTCTATGTCTTTATCCTCTAGTAAAGATAATAGCCGAGTCCCCACATCCAGTAGGGCGTAGTTAGAACCCAAGCCGCAGGCGAGGACTCTATCAACCATTCGAGGAAGTGAAATAAAATGCGGCCATGTTCTTTTATCAGATTATAAAGACACGTAAATTAAATGAAGATTTTATTCATTTTATGAAATTACTACACTCGATGCAAAGCAGCGAGGTTAATTCAGACGTACCGCCGTCATATATATTCTTTGTACTCCGATGAAGAATAGCTCTTTGTATGAAAAAGCTATCCACGAGAATATTCTATAACGATTTAAACCTCGCGTATGCAATCAAACTCAGACTCAGCTTTTAGCACATCCATCAAGTCAAATTTCTATATCCATAGCTCTTTCTAGATTCAAATATCTTCTATCCTTAAAAGACTAAACTCTGCCTGAACAACAACTGAACCGGCTGTAATCAGTTGGTCACTATTTTAAAAGCTCGGCCTGGAGCGATTCGTTCCACAGTAAGCCAAATTCAGCCGCTCCTATGCTCGGAAACACATATTAATCGGTTGCTTGTTCTCTCCAAAAGCATGCATGCTGGCACGTCCAATATTATACCCTTCATTGCGGTATTCGCGTCAGTTGACTTGTTTACAAATCTGAACTAATCTGCGTGCACTTCACGTTTCACTGAATAACTCCTCAAAACAAGAACCATACTATAGGTCCCTGATTTGTGTATGTGCTTTAATTTTAAGACATCAAACAAACAAACAAACAAGAATATATCAGGCCCTCTTAATCCGATGCCACGTTTCCTTGTAGTGCGTGTTCACTTTACGCTTAACTGGACATGTGGTTTGTAATTCAGATTTGTAAGTGGCCAATTCGTGCTGCAAACTATATACATGTTGTTTCACACCTTTTTTTAAGTCTTCGCCAACGAAAGTCAGGCTCAGTGCTGTCTCTGGTTATGCTCCTAGGCGGGGGATTTGACACCAGTAATCTGGTCTAATCTGCCCTTTTTTGAGTACTTATGCTTAGTGTGCAAGTGGCCCCACGGATGCCTGTGGTGGTGGGCACGTGAACAACTTTCAACTTTATCTTGATTGCTTTCATCACCAAATATAATATTTGTGTTTTTCTAACTTGGTTAAACAAAACTCTAAGATTAAGCTAAAAAAACACAACGAAGACTAAAGCTACAAGATAAAGCGACTAGAATTATGCAGAAATTAGCGAGGTCAAGTACTGTTAATAGCAAATAAACAAACCAATCGAGCCTACCTTGCTAGAAGCAAGCTCTTTCTTTCTGCTCTTGATCCACTCAGTTAAGTCTCGAGAACTAAACTGACTACGAGCTAAACACGTGTTCCTACATGTATTTATACCAGAGTAGTGACAAGGAACGGCAGTTTCTCACGAACTAAAACGAGTTAAAAATAGCCTTGCCAAACCATGCATAAAAACCATTTCCTTGCGAGTAAACGCAGCGGCAAGGATATCCTGCACTAATTACGATATTTTAAAGGATCCTAGTCAGCCACACCTTTGTTTTTGTTTACATACGCGAGTTCCGGTGTAAGCGAGTTCTGGTGTACGTGAGTTCCGGTGTACGCGAGTTCCTGTGTACGTGAGTTCCGGTGTACGCGAGTTCCGGTGTTACGTACTTTTTGCGCGTCTTTACCAAATGTATGTGCAAATCTCCGCGGCTCTCCTCGGTAAGGCAAAGGCGTGAGATTATGAATATGAATATGGATATGGATATGGAGATAATAACAGGCGATGAAAGCTTAACAACAGTCGCCGTTTTTTAATCGAGGCTAAAAGAAATCGACAATGAAGCGACCGCAACCAACGTGGTCGTCTTAAATCGAGTGGCGAGTGTTCATACGGGTACTAAGATAACTTGAATCTATATATTGGAACGTGTTTTATTTACCACAGAGCTGCTCCTGCAAGAATACATGCAGTGACAATGAGTGACAATACACCGATTCAGCGAAAGCCGGAAGTTGCATGTGAACGAGGCCTAAGGGCCCTCGGCGGCTCAAAATTATAAAGATTTTATTAGCGTGTGGGGCATTTTGAGTTGGTAAAAGCATTCCCTTTACAAATTAGCCACGAATCTTGATTCTTATTAGTTCAAAAGTATAAGAAGAAGAAATTTAAGGTCTTGCAGGCTATAGAAGAAATTCTTACAGCTTACCGGTAAGATTTTGTTGTCATCTTCTTTGGAATCGAATATTTTATATTTACTCATCAGCATAGCCTGAATGTTTGCTGCTCTCTGGCTACACTCAATTTTGGATTTTGTTAATCAATAAAAACGAACGTAACTACCTTATGATTCACTGAATGGAACTTTTGAAGAACAAAATTAATTTGGTTTTGAGAGCCCCTTAGGTTTTCAATCCGAATAAAAAGTTGCAGGTATCGACATAGAATCGTAGAGAGTCACGCGTAAACATGTCTCACAAATAGTTTCAGTTATCTAAATTATGTCAGTTTGTTTCGACAGAAAAGATCACGTAAACATGTATCGCAGTTTGTTGTAACATTTCCCAATCATAATAATTAATCAACAATCGAAAAGCGTACAGTCAACCCAGTCAAATACAGGTATGTCAGATTTCTTTCACTGAATTATTTTACGGACCTGACTTCATTTCTGAACTGGATCGAATTTGACCGGCAAGAGAAGATTGTTTTGTTTACATGTAAGCTTCCAGGTCAGTATAATTTTACCGGTAATAACAACCGAGTCTGCTATGAATACACTGCTACATTTTGCTACCACTCTAGAATCTGTGTGCTTAAAAGCATCGATGAATTTAAACACTAAATAACCTTCCGTGTATACACACAACTCACCCATTGGCGTCGAAAACGACGTTGTGTACTTTATATTATAATTCTTTTGATATGAAAGTTGGCTTTATTTTATTATTAACCTGTATGAATCTGCAACTCAAATACATGTACAATTCAATTTACACTTGAAACAGTTCTGAGATAACTGGGTACCTGCGTAGGCGTACGAACGCTAATTTTTGTATTAAAATTGGAACTCAACAAGTTTCGAGTTTGCTTATTTGCATTTCCGTTGTTTTAAACCTGATCAGTTAAGTGTTCGGAATTGTTCGGAAGTGCTTTGTCATTGTTCATATTCAGCGTAAAAACCTCGCTGACGTAAGGAATACGAAATAATTCCGTTTCAGCTAATGAGTTAAGTGTTCGGTCATTGTCCGTTTCTTGTAAGATCAATACGGGGTACGTTTCGCCCACGCAAGGAATACGAATGAACTCGAGCTCGATCCCCTCATCAGTCAGGCGTTCAAAATGGTTCGGAAGTTGTCGGCTACCGTCGGCTATCTTCGTGAACAAATCGTTTTTTTTTTTTTTTTTTTTCAGTTAGGATGTTTCTAGATGCTTATTCATTTGTTTTATTTTTCCCTTTTTCCTAGATTTCTAACATTTTGTTAAAGAAACGGAACGCTACATAGAATTTAAAGAACATACTTCTCAAATGGGACTAACATGATTGATCTCCATAAGACTGGCAAATATACCTGTTGTCAAATAGATATTTTTCATCGAAACCCCTTCTCTTCTCTTCTAGCGTCCCGTGCAGTCGATTTTAGGAGTGAAACACGGTCGCCCCTTAAAACGACTGCGGAGGAAGCTACTTCTCCTCATGCGCACACGCATATGAAAATACGAAGCAACACTCATCTGCCCCCTCCTCCCCCCCCCCCCCTATTGTTTTCTATGAAACCTTTTTTTCTTTGCTTTTTTCTTTACTCATCTTTAATTCAAGTTTCCTTATTGCTCAAGATCGTTTCCGCAGTTTCGACACCTCTCAGTTCTGTCATCGGCTTGCACTCGTGGTCTTCTCGTTCAGTGTTTAAAAATAGTTTACCGTATTTTCTCGATTAAACGCCGGGCCCCGAATAAACGCCGGGTCTCCAAGTTGTATTTGAAAATCAACTCCTTAGACAATTATTAAAGGTTGAATATGCTTTAAAAATTAATGTCTTATTATATAGCTGTCAAAAATAATGAATAAAAATCATTTCTTAGAAACATAGGGCGTGAAAAAACTCCTGAATTCAAATAAACGCTGACCCTATAGGGCCAAGTTTGAAATAAACGCCGGGGGCGTTTAATCGAGAACATACGGTACTTGCCACATAACTCAAAATGACTTAAAAGAGACAAAATTTGGCAATCAAGTATTTCCATGATTCAAACCGCTATTTGGACACCCTATGCATACAATGCTATACACTGCCTTTTTTCTATGAGAATATTGTTTTTTTCTGCAGATGTTAGGCTGAAAATATTCTTGTGAATATTCTTAGATAATAGCATATGACATTTCGGTTTGTGATGTATGCCATACATATGTAACAATGTAGCGTTCATCGAACTGTCGTTAGCATCGAACAGCTTTGAACGTTTGGCTAGTGCATCGTTTTAGTGACTTGTTTTTCCGTTTAGAGAAACGAAGAATTTTATTCTGTTTAGGCCATCCCAGTAAAATGTTTCATTTCCCATCGCCCGACCGACCCATTTTTTTTTTTTTTTTCGAAATGTAAAAAGAAAAAATTCCAGTAGTCAGTTTAGTAGTCAAAGAGGCAAGTACTTTTAGTTACAAGCACACGATCTTGTTTTATTAGCAACAATTGGTATGATGTGATGCCCTTGTCTTTAATTAACATTGATACTAAGTTTTTCAAAGCCTGTTTCGTGCTAAGGGTATTAACGATTGTTCCAACATTTTCAGCGAGATCGACTGAAACAAAATCTTTCGGTTCTGAATCTCCTGGCTTCTTAAATGAACCCAGACCTCTTGAAGTGTTCATGTTTTTTTTTTTTTTGCTTGACCGGCCGACCCACCATCACAAGAGACGGGGCGATGGGAAACGAAACATTTTATTGGGATGGCCTTTGTTTAAAAAATATAATTGTGTTTTATTAGATGACTGTGTCTGACAAGGACTGGGAACCCATACATTAAGAACCTAATAATGAACTTCCTTTGTGATCGCCAATAGAGAGTAGTGGTTGATGGAGTTTTTGCCAGTTTTCTCAACATCAACAGAGGGGTTCCCCAAGGGACTGTGCTTGGACCCTTATTGTTCTCTATCAGGGTTAATGACATCAAACCTGTTATAAAAAAGATAAGAAAAGAAGAAAAAGGAAAAGCTAAAAAAAAAGGAAAACGAAAAGCCTTTCTGACCCAAAAACTTTGCCTTTTGCGCATGCCCAAGCAAACATGTCATAAAACGCGCTGCTAGTTTTAAGTAGGTTGTAGCTTAATTAGCTAGTAAATATAACTGAGCAGAACATGCCAAAAACGACCACAAATACGCTTTTTTCAAAAATCTGTGGGAGTAAATGGATTAAAAGGTGGTTATTGAGGTGTACAGTGTAAGCTTATAGAATGGCACGTGCACTCAGGCGTATAAAATGGCTACAAAAGAGGAAGGCGTTATCACGAAAACTTCCATTGTTTCTGAATCAACTGGTTGAGTTTTGTTACAGTCGTGAAAATATCTTCTAGTGAAGGAAAAAATGTTTTCGCTGATAGAAAAAACAGAAACCTTCTCTGTTCCATTTAGTTAATTGGAACATGAGGGGAATTTCTGATCATGTATTGCAGGTGTAAAATGGTGTAAACAAACTACATAAAGAAATCACGTCAGTTTTATTTCTTCCACAAAATCAAGTCTTTTTCTAGGTTTCACTTAGCCATTGTTCTTGATAGCCTTTGTATGTTGTTATACATTGAGAAATTACATTGCGATTGAATACTTTTACTAGTCTCTTTGTTCGACGAGTTAGCTTCATCTCTTTGTTCGACGAGTTAGCTTCACCGAAAGGTCTCTGATGAGTCTCTTGGCGGAGACGAAACATGCGTGTCAGACCAGCCACGAAAGTATTCATTAACAATTTACACGTTACGCAATTGGGAATGCTTACGCGATGTAAGGCCAGATTGCACCATCATTTCGACGCTAGCGGGACTTCGAACGCGATGTTCGACGAGTTAGCTTCACCGAAAGGTCTCTGATGAGTCTCTTGGCGAAGACGAAACATGCGTGTCAGACCAGCCACGAAAGTAGTCTATTTGGCTAGTAAAAAAAACCAGTTATTTATATAACAGTGTTGGACATCATTGCCATTTTGTGATGGCGAATGCAAAATTGTTACATGTAACATAATACAGTGCAAATAAAAACAGATGGTATGTTCCAATATTACAGTTTTAAGAGTTCTACTGAAGATCTAGTGATCTCATGGGTTCTAGTGAGGATTGTAACAGTATTTTGCTTTAAAAGTAGACTGTAATAGAAAAAGTCGTTCAAATGAGGTAACATGAGCAATGAAAAGACCAGCACCAGAAGGACGGGCTGTACCACTGTCGCGTAGGTCTGCTGAATCAGCCCCTCCTGCTGGTTCGATGGCTTCAAGTACCGTAACGACTCGATTTAGCGCCCGGGCGCTTATTTACTTTTGGCACCTGAAGGGAGGGCGCTTATTCAAGACAGGGCGCTTATTCGGGACAGGGCGCTTATTTAATTTTTTGAGAAACAACCAAATGTTCAAAACAAAACTTTAATAAGTAATAAGTATTAAGATAACTAACAATAACAGAAACTGTAACAGTAGCAAATTGTTGAAGGTTCAGCTACTTCTAAAAGAATTGTTCATTTTAGCAGTAAATATAAACGTGTACGGAACGGTAAATGTTCATGCGTTTATCTACTCTACGTCGATGACTTCACCAGGGCCAGCTATCCACAATAGGGGCGCTTATTAGAATAGAGGCACTTATAAGAATGGGAGCGCTTATTAGAATGGGGGCGCTTATTGGAATATGGGCGCTTATTGACAAAAACACATTCGAAGGGGGGCGCTTATTCGGAAGGGGGCGCTTATTGGAAGGAGGGAGCTAAATCGAATCATTACGGTAGCCTCTCTTCCCCATTTGAAGACAGGGTCCTTGACCCATTACACTGTAGCTCGTCTCATTGTACCAGGCAAAACTAAAGTTTTAGATAATTACATGTATGCTTTAATAAATGTACATAAATTAGCTGTGGTTATTCTACAATGTTCTGAGATACTGTATTAGGGTGCAAAAATGACATCTGATATAGTTTTTTTTAAGTGGACCTAATTAATCGGGCGTGGCCGATTTAAGGTTTACCCTTTGGTCGTCCTAGAGCGTAGTCTCCTGGCGCGGCCAAAAAGACGGGGATAGCTCGGGGTTGCTACAAAACCGCTACGGGTGACGCATACCGCAATGGTTTTCATTTTAGTTTTGACAGGAAATCGTTGCAGGCACACTTGGTCGACTTTTGGGTTAATGTGTAATCAGGTTGTGTTTTTTTGCTTCGGCGGAAGGACAGAGAAAAAAGCTTACGGTGCAAAGTACAGTATGGGGCCCAGTTCTCGGCCACTTTGACGTAAACTTGTATTTCTTACCTCAGAAGAACCGCAGGAACTTGAAATTTCTCGCAGAGCAGCTACATTATTCAGCTTTTGGTGTAAAGCTACGACCGGTCAATTGCCCGAGCAATAATAAAAATAAAAGCTCCATTTGTGGGCCCAGTTCTCGGCCACCTTGGCCCAGCCGGCCTGACGTAATTGTATTTCTTACCTCAGAAGAACCGCAGGAAGAATTCTCCCAGAGAGCATAGCTTTTTGTGTAGCTATCGACGGCAAAAATTTGCCCGAGCAATAATAAAAATAAAAGCTCCATTTTGGGCCCAGTTCTCGGCCACCTTGGCCCAGTTCTCGGCCACTTTGACGTAAACTTTATTTCTTACCTCAGAACCGCAGGAATATTCTCGCAGAGCTAGCTACATTAGCTTTTGTGTAAAGCTATCGACCGGTCAAAAATTAATTTGCCCGAGCAATAATAAAAATAAAAGCTCCATTTGTGGCCCAGTTCTCGGCCACCTGGCCCAGTTCCAGCCACTAAAAGTTGTGCGTATTTCTTAAAAAAATGCTCAATTAATTTTCACAGTCATAAAATCACTCTTAAACCTATTTACTATACGATCCCAAATTATTTTTATGATGCTTTGTTTTACTTAGAAAAGAAGATAACGCGCCTATTGCTATGCAGGCGGCAAACGATGACCAATGTTTATAAAAGGAAGTTAAAGAAGAAAATTTTTAGCAGAGAAGAAATTTAAAAACAAGGCTAATGTGATAGCGAGAGGGTGGCCGAGAAGAAACGCAACGTCGAAGAAAAATCAATAAAGACCAAAAAATACAACGGTTAAAAAAAACTAAAAAAATATTATTCTACGTTTCAATGCAAAGCGGGGGAAAAACGAACAAGTGAGCCGTCAACTACCTCCGCGTAAACTCGACTGTGAGCTATACAGAACGAAAAAAAACAGACACTACGTTTGAAGGAATCCTTTATGGAGTGAAAAAGCGTAACAGTGCGAGACCCGCGAGGCAAGCAAAACTAAAAAGAGGGTTATGCGTGGCCCGCTTTTGAAGTCGAAAGTTAGAAGGAGAATGAGGAAGCAGGGGCGAAAAAAAAAGGAGAGGGTCTGCGGCGAAGGGTACTCGCGAGAGGAGGAGGGGAGGGGCGGGCGGAGTGACGCGGAGTGCGGAGTACAGTTTAAGCACGGAGTAGAGCGGACACTAACGAATAACGAGCGAGGATGCTCGTTTTCGACGATATTTCTACTTTTGAGCACTCTATGGTCTGTTTTAGCGTGGAGATGTTTTTGCAGTAAGACATGTTCGTTCTGCAAACCCCTACTAAAAAACGGGAGATATGAGTTGTGTGATATGTTTTTTCTTTCCACTACTTGACGTCTGTTGAGTGAGTCGTGTATCTCGCACGAGGTGAGGGGCCCGTAGAAATCAACAGTCAATCGTAAATAAAGGGAGGCCACGACCCTAGAATGGTTTTGCCGTAAATTTTAAGTTCGTTTGATGCTGACTTTAATGGGGGGGTGGGCCACCACTACGTAAAGATGCCCGAATAAAAAGAGAGAAGTGGGGGAAGTAAGGCGTTACAAGTGCAAAAAGTACCAGACCACCCAGAAGAGAAAGGCAGAAGATAAGCCAGAAGAAACAGAAAGCGCCACCTTTAGGCGGGACACCACACCAAAGTAGTGGTGCAATCAGGATAGGGATTTTTTTTCTATCATTGAAATTGGTGGTAAAGTTAGTTTTGTTAGCGAAGTAGTGACAATTTTTTGATGTTCCGGTTTGTTTAAGTGATGTGGGGGAGGTACCGCACCAGTATTTTGTGTATTTGTATGTTTTTTTTGAGATGCCATTATATGTGACAGTTTATTTATGCACATACAGCTCATGCAAGCTGTGACTTACACAAGGAGTGTGTGTGTTGACTGAACCCTGCCTTAGGCAAAGCGCCGATTTTAAGCTTCTCAAGCTTCTCAATGTTCTTGTTGGTTTATGAAATACATGTAGTACAGCTTACTGAGTTTAGAAGTGGATGTTCATTCAGTTTAGTTTTTTTACACTGTTAAAAAAAAAAGTCCTTCAAATGAGGTAACATGGGCAATGAAAAGACCAGCACCAGAAGGACGTGCTGTACCACGACACGCGTCCTGCATACTGCGAGGATCAGCAATGTCGAATTCATCAAGTTTGTAGTGAATAATAAAGATGGTAAATTTTTTAAGCTCGGTAATAAATAATGAAGATGAAGTATTCAACATGACTCGAGCATGGGAGCATGGGACAAAGAAAAAGAAATTACATATCGGAAAGAAATTAATGTTTCAGTAATAAAGCAACTCTGGGGAAGATTTAGGACAGAACATGCGTTATGAATGTAGCTTTTCACAGATGGTACGACAAAAAAGCGGATCAATTTCCTTTTCAATGACGGAATAACGTTGTTTTAAGACAGGATTTACGTGGATTTGATGCCCGTAAAGTCTCTTGTAGCTCAGATTAGTCTCTCGTAGCTCAGTTGGTTAGAGCGCCCAACCGGTTACTGGGAGGCCATGGGTTCGATTCCCGTCGGGGACTCAGAATTTTTCTTTGTCCCATGCCCGAGTCATGTTGAATACTTCATCTTCATTGTGTTTATTATGTTTACTTTTAGAATGAAATAAATAATTTCACTTGACTTCTTTGTTCACTTCTATTCAACTTGCATTAAAAAAAAAACACACTTGTGAGCTTAACTTGCGGCTTGTTTGTTTCTGCTTCATTTTGTTTTTGCTTCTTTCAGTCTTTCTATTATTATTTCTCTTATAACTGTATCTTTTTATTATTTTAGGGAACGATGTTCTACATATCGGAAAGAAATTAATGTTTCAGTGATAAAGCAACTCTAGGGAAGATTAAGGACAGAACATGCGTTATGAATGTAGCTTTCCACAGATGGTACGACAAAAAGCGGATCAATTTCCTTTTCATTCATTTGACGGAATTAACGTTGTTTTAAGACAGGATTTACGTGGATTTGATGCCCGTAAAGTAGGTATAAAGGGCCCCTAAACGTTTTAAAGGGCTTTACTGCCACAGTAAACAGATTTGTCGATTATTTTGAACAGAAAATAAGCACAATCTGAGAGCAGAACTAGATTGCAAGAGGATGGAACAGCAGAATCTTTTCCCTGATACGTGTCTACGACAAAGTGATGTTCTACTTCGTCAGTTCACACCTGTTACTGAGGTACAGTTAGCGAGGCTTATTGGTAAATCTGTTCGCAAGTCCTGTGACGTCGATCCTATTCCAGCAACAGTACTGAAAGAGTGTCTCACTGATTTGTTGCCAGTCATCACTAAGATAGTCAATGTGTCTGTAACTGACGCTGTGGTGCCTTCTAGTCTAAAACATGCTTCATTGCATCCACTTCTTAAGAAGCAAACTCTGCCTTATGAAGAATTTAGCAGCTTCCGCCCAGTTTCTAACCTGGCCTTCATTTCCAAATGTGTCGAAAAAGTTGTTGCAGCTCAGACATGTCAACACGTGGAGGATAACAACAGTAAACGAACTTTATCAGTCAGCGTATAAACAGTACCACAGCACTGAAACGGCGATGATCAAAGTTCAAGATGATATTCTTCGGGCAATTGATAACAACTGTACATGTTGTGTAATTCTGCTGCTACTTGACCTTTCAGCAGCATTTGATACTGTTGATCATCGTATCCTATTGGATCGTCTGTCACAACGTTTCGGTATCGTGGACAACGCTTTGGAGTGGTTCCGATCATATCTGTCTGACCGACGTCAAGTCGTGAAAGTAAATGGAAGTCAGTCTTCTCGTCGTGAGCTCCGCTGTGGTGTACCTCAGGGTAGTGTCCTCGGACCCATTCTATTCCTGCTCTACACGTCTCCATTAGGCGATATCACGAGGTATCCTGATCAGGTCAAGTTCCACCTTTATGCTGATGATACGCATGCAGCTGTATCTCACCTTTAAATCGTCCCCTGAGATGGCTAAAGCGGCGATGGAAGCTTGTGTGCGAGACATTGATACTTGAATGACGACAAACATGTAAAAGATGAACAGGGACAAGACTGACTTACTTGTCTTGAAGGCTCGTCATCGTCCACTCTCCCCACTGATGTCTATCTCAGTCTGTAATGAGGAAATCGACCTATCATCTAAAGCCAGAAACATTGTTGTATTTTTTGACACATCTATGTCCATGGATAACCACATTGCTGCTATTTGCAAGTCAGCTTTCTACCATCTTCTGAATATCAGTCGCATTAGAAAATATTTAAGTTTTCATACTGCTGAAATGCTGGTACATGCAGACAGACTTTATGGCTTATATTGACTTAATACATACCATAGACGTTTCAGGAAAATTGTTGGAGCAGAAGTGTGGAAACATTAAGGTAATCTAATTTCAACTCTTGATTCGTTGACTAAACAAGCTACGAACCTGAATTTCAGTGAGGAGCCTCCCCAATGCTTACTAATAAAATCAGATGTGCTGATTGTCGATCGTGTGAACCGTTGAAAAGTATCCGCTAGTTCTGTAATTATTCTAAAATGCTCGCAAGCTTCTCAAACCTCCAAATTTAAATTTGCGTTTCCCAACAATTTTCGAAAATTATACCGCTATTGTGTGTCAAACTCCTTCCAGGAGATTTCAAGGTACTGCATTATTTTTGCATCGATTTTTGCTGCTTAATTGGGCGGTTTTAGTGGGGGGAACTAATCAGAACTGGATAAGCAAGCATGCGCATTTGTCAGAAACCAAATTTTCAAGATGTCTAAATGCACGCACTCATTTCTGAACATTCGAGAATTTTTTGAGAATGAAAATAACTTTCCCAAGAGCTAATATTGAAGGAAAAAGCATCCCACATCAGAAATGATGTCAAAATGAAGGAAATAACACTTGAAAGAACCTAAATTTGCAAAATTCCCTTGGGGAATCCCCCCAGACACCCCTATTAGCTCGCGCCTTCGGCGCTCGTGTTAGCGGCTCCGGCGCTAAAACTTTACCTGCCAAAAGAACCCCCTTGAATAGAATCCATCCTACCGGCCTGCGTACCTGTATACAAATTGACTCCAAACGCTTAAAACTTCGGGACAAGTCCTTGCGACTAGTCCGGCCATGCACTGAACCAGTCGCGGGGACAAGTGCTTTAGTGTAAACTAGTACCAATTTTTGTCAAATAATCTAGTCGCAGGGACCAAACTTTGTCACTGCCACATTCTCTTGCTGTCGACTTGTGAGGCTTACCAATCGTCGAAAGTTTTACCTCTTTGCATGTTAAACTAAAGGAAATGTTGGGTTGCAAACGTGGGTAATAAGCTCATTCATTCTTTATGAAAATTTTGGCTTTTAAAATTCGCCTCACGCAAAACCTACTCGAAGTTGCAAAGAAAGACTAGCTAGAAATAGCTCTAAGGACCTCTAAACAGGGCACGCAAACGCAAGTAATACGCTGTAGGGCATGTTTTTTTTCCTTATCTGTAAACAAGTAGGAGCTCCGTCCTAACGCATTTGTCAAATTCCGATACAAAATCTTTTATCTTCGCTATTTCGAACGAACAACGATATGCAAGCATCGACTTTGGAGTAACTGCAGTAACTGTAACTGATATGAACAGCTGTTGGTAAAGGTCAGTCGGGTCGAACAGGAAGATTTGGTTTAGTGGACTTCGTGCGTCATCGGCTACAACGCCCATCATAAGCCCACCATGATATAGCTATTAACATGAATTTATTTACTTAACTTTCTTTATTGTACGAGGCGGGGTCGGACAATAACGATATAGCTGGCAATTGTTCGTAGGCTTTGTTTCAAATTTCCTTTGTCGTTTAAGTAATTTGCATTAAATTAAGAAAATTATGTTGAGTTTGTCAAAGAGTAACCTGCGAACACAGATGATTTTTCGCAAGATGCTGCCTTTACCTCTTTTATGTAAGAACCACCAGAAATAGAGAGAGTGTATGTTAAATAATAATAGTAATAAACTTCCATCGTTCGCTAATACAAGGAAAACTTATCGAAGTTTCGTGACAGCTGAACCGGAAACAATATATACAATGTTTCAGTTTATCCGGCCACGCATGAAAAACATTTGCATACGATAACCTATCGATTATTCTCGATCGAACCCGAATATAGAGACAGTCTGCGGTGTCGTATTTGTTCGGAATCAATCCGAACTGCCGAAGCTGTCCGTCAAATCACGTTCCAGAATGTTCTTTGAAAAACTGAGGTGTTATAAGCGGCTATCGACACTTAAACAGTTCAAACAGATGCAGACGTTGTTAATACGGTACGGGAACTTGGTGTTTGACAGTGCAAAAGAACTTGGGAACTAAATATCAGGGACGAAGAAGTCAGGTAATAATTAGAACATAATTTTGAGAGCAGTTATATTTCTAGTCCCTAGAATGACCAAAGATGTTATCCCTATTTTTTATTTTTGTTATCCCTGAAACCCAGTTGTTTTACCTTATACCAATAATTATCTTAACATTTATCGCTTATCCTTAAAATAATTTTGTGACTTACGCCTTATCCCTAAAGCCCTTAACAGTGCCTCATTTGGTGTTAACATGAAGGGAAGACCAGAGATGATGCTTAATGGTTAAAATGTTGCCATTATTTAATTACTGCTAGAAAACAAATTCGGTTGTCACAAGCCAAATAAGCACATGCGGTTGTGCGAAGTAGCAGGAGCGTAGAGAGGCGGCTGTATTCCCACAGCCCTACGGCAGCCCAGCTGACCGTAGGAGAGGTTCCACTGCATTATAAATTAAAATGAAAGAAAAAAAATAATTAACAGCTAAATTGTTTTAGCCGGTTTTCCACAACACTATGCAGTTTTGAATGTTTCATTCACCTCTCACTGAACAACATTACCTTGACGTGACTAGAACATGTTGATTTAGAATTAATGTTGACGTAGGTCACCGAGTGATCAAACACTGAGTTTCCGGTGTCCAACCGTTTGGCTTCAATGAGCATTTACAGAAAGATCAGTTTGATGAATAAAATTTGCTAGATAGCCAGTGAACTTGGTAAGGAAAAATAGGGAAAAATAAAAATTGCTAGTTAGCCAGTGAAGGTGTTAAGGTAAAATATGGAAAAATAAAATTTGCTACATGAAGACTACATTTGCGCTTATACATAAACTGATAGAGATTAGCGTCCTTTCTGCCTTTCGTATCGCGCAAATGTTAATTTTCAGGCGACCAACTCGTACGGTGACCACCGGAAGTTTGCTATTGGCACAGTAAGTCCTGTTTCGCTGATGAAGAACGTCATGCATTTGCGAAATAGGATGGGATACGTTTTGGATCCGTTTAGAAGTAAGACACTTGCTAGTTAAGAGATGATGCATATTAGTTTTCTTGCATGAGATATCTGATCTTTTGACTTGTTTAATTACTTGAGTGATTTGTCTTACATGGTTGATCATCCGAATACCCCTTTTGTTTTGATTTATTTTTAACCCTTTATCTAGTAGGTCATTAATCTAATAGTATAAATAGGTAAACAGATTTGGCGAGCATAAAAGGCCTTATCACGGTTTTCGACGCCATCTTGACGAGTAGGCAACGCGGTTAGAAATTACAGTGTTTGCCATGGGAATCCGACGGCAAATATCTTTTACAAAAATTGAATTCTGGACAACTTATGAATTGTTAAGTTAAGATACTAGACAGCAGTTTTATTCGCCGAGTTTGAAGGATATAGCTGGGCTAGAAAGCGTTCAAATACGTTTTTAATTTCCCGTACATTTGTCTATATTTTTTCTGCAAATTAACGCGGTTCGCGGGAAAAATTATAGACAAATTATAGACAAATGGCGTCCTTTTTTATTTTCAATGCTTTAACGTGGTTTAACAGTGACGTTTGGTGTTGTACGAATGTTTGTTTCCTTTTTCGATAGGAGAATGCAGGCACAGAAATGAAATGTTTATTTTTTGCCAAAACAAGACGGGTAAGTTATTACGGCATCCTAAGGTAGCACGAACAGTCTAAGGAATTTTGTAATTCCTTAGACTGTTCGTGCTACCTAGGATGCCGTAATAACTTACCCGTCTTGTTTTGGCAAAACAAGACGGGTAAGTTATTACGGCATCCTAAGGTAGCACGAACAGTCTAAGGAATTTTGTAATTGGAATCAAACCCGTGCAAATTTGAAACTCAATGTTTCATATTTTTGTAAACGTCAGAAACATCAGATTGTGATTGTTAACAGTGTCGTCCCTACAGTTATTTTACCATTCTTTTTCGGTTGCTTTGCGACGAATTTAATTGGTTTAAAACTTCGTCTAGATTTTCCGTAATTTCTTTCCTTTCTTGATAGGACTATGCAGGTACCAAAATGCCAAAATCTTTTTTGCCAAGATACGATTGGTTCAAGGCTTGTATATATCCTAATTTTGGCGAAATTACTGGATAATACAAAGGATGCAAAAAATGTCCCAGACCGTGCTCAATCGCTTAAACTGAGGCAGCATATGTTACGAGGAGAGGTATAACTTGCTATAGAAGATGTTTTCAGTGGATAACAAGACATTCGACCTTTGTCCCGGTAGATGCTATCGTGAAGGAAGACTCAGCTGGTAATGTAGCCATGGAACGATTTATCAAATGATTATTCAAATAGTATTTCGGGAGGAATTTCCTCGCTGAAAATTAACCCCTCCGTCCCCCCCCCCCCCCTCCCCCGAAAAGATTGTGTTTGTTTACGATGCCTAGCTCCACAAAGAAAGTATCGCTTAGTTTTTGGTAGCATGCTGACGAATATAATTTTACTGACAAAGCAAAACACTCTGTGAGCGTTTCAGATTGTCTATTTACCGGAATATACTAATTAAATAAACAGATAGCTGGATAGACAGACATACATTAGAGACAGACAGACAGACAGACAGACAGACAGACAGACAGACAGACAGAAAGGCAGACAGATAGATAGACTGTCAGACAGACAGACAGGCGGGCAGACAGACACGGACAAACAGACAGACAGGCAGGCAGACAGGTTGGTGGTAGCCAGGCAGGCAGACAGAAAGGCAGGCAGGAAGACAGGCAGGCAGATAGAGACAGACAGACAGCCGGACAGACAGACGACAGAACGAAATGATGAAAACACGCCATTCAGAATGGCTTCTTTGCAAAACATCTTTTTCTTGTTCAAGCTTTTCGAAAACGGTTACGTTTTGATGTTGAGTGTACCGCTGTGGGCTCAAGTACTCTGCGCTTGCTTAATTTGTGTATAGGAACTGTAAGCAGGGTACTGGAAACGTCTGAGTTTCCAGCTGGCCCAGGGCAAATGTATGCACAAAAGAGATCCATGCATGTTGGGTCTCTGACTGTTAATATCACATACTGCAATCAAGAGACACGTAACTACTCTATGTAATGCATGCTTGTCATCATTCCATTTCTTGTCAAAATGACGCCCATAGGTTAACGTTAGTTTCGCCAGGCTTTCCAGTGCCTTATTATCAGCATCTTCAAATTCTAGAGTAAAGCATATTTTCATAAACTTTGTTTTTATTTCAAGGTGTATACGTAAACGGACATCAGAGACCCTTGAACATGAACGTGTCAAGTCAAAAAACTAGCTTTAATTTAAATGCGCATGGCATGAACTGCCCAGATCCCCGCTGTGTACTTCCAATCTGTGTTAACGTGAAGCTTCAGGCTACCAGACATACAAACTCACCACAGAGAGACAAACAGAACCGCCATGCGAACGAGGATACCAGTCGCAGAAGTGTAAACCGGCAAAGGAGTGGCGATTGCAAAGAGTCTTTGCCTTTAGTCCAATCCGTTCTTGCCCATAATACTGAAGAACAGTTACTGAAAGAACTGAAGGACTTCGAAAGAGTATTTCAAAACCAGAAAGATCAATTTGACTCCTCTTTCCTTGAGTCGCTAGGGATCACCCAACCAAATATTAACCCACTACTTGACCATACGGGGCGAGAGGATTGGAATAATGTTGGAAGCCAGCAAGTGCCTCATGCCACAGAATACGACCCTATACTTGACATGGAGATGAACAACGACTTGCAGTTTCCCGCAAATTCCGAACCTGACAAGTCCATTTCAGACCCTAGTGAAGACCTGCAACCGTCTAGTTACTTAGAGCAGTTTGGTCCAATGAGTCCTTATGCCGTTGCTCTGGAAAAGGAAGAGGACAAGACAGCTAAACGTACAAAGCATGATCATCACGACATGGCGACTGAATTCCCACCAGGATCCAACGCTATCAAGGGGATTGTTAGCAGCCTAGAGGACAGCAAGAAACAACTTCGCGGACATCAGTTTAAAGAATCCAACAAACTCTTTGGAATTCTCTCCGAAATATTACGAATGTTTGAATGCCCCATGTCTGCAGACCTTGAGGCATTTTATGTACAAACCCTTCAGAAGGCGCTAAAAGAGATTCAAAATGCAGTGCCATTTAATATGTAACATGATTAGTGACGACTACGATGACGATGGTGATGATGATGATGATGATGATGATGATGATGATGATGATGATGATGATGATGGAGGAGGAGGAGGAGGAGGAGGAGGAGGAGGAGGACGACGACGACGACGACGACGACGAGGAGGAAGACGAGGAGGAGAAGGAGGAGGAAGAGGAAGAGGACGAGGAGGAACTTATTGATGTGTCTGATGAAACACTCATTCTACTAACTGGGAACACTGATTAATCTGATTTTTGAATGTAGGATAACTAAAGTGAACAGATATATATTATACTAGATAAGGTCAGTTTATTTTTTTTTTTTCAAACAAGTTTAATTTTTTTGTCTCTGTGTAAGGAAGGAAGAAAAAAATCAGACTATTTTATAAAATTTTAGACCAAAAACAAATTTAAACCATATATTATCTCTTCTCATGATTGTATAAAATGTGAGATGCCTATCAGTCTGCTTTCTCAGCAATACGCAGTACCATTTTGGTATTTAGGTGTTTTGAGAAACATTGACCAGCAGAAATGTTAAACCGTACGCGACAATACTGAAAGTTATTATGGGTAGAAATGTTTCTCCGTTGCTTGATTAAAGCTCACAATGTTTTAGTGCGATAAAATTAAAAAGCCTGAATACGCGCGTATTCATGTTTTTTTTTCTATCTTTATTTGCGCTGAAACATAGTGAACTTCGATCAAGTAACGGTATACTAACCGGCATTGCTACGGCAATGCTGGGTAGAAATAGCTGTACATGCTCACAGACTGTCGAACCCAGAACCATTGGTTTAGAGCTCTGGATGAAGAATGATACAATTTAGTGGTGCACGCATTTGGTCGGGTAGACTTTAAAAATCGACAACTTATGTGTTAGTCTGCTGTTTTACTGATAAATCGGATATATAAATAAATGAAATTAAAATGGAAATGGCTAAGATTTTAGCTAAAATTTGGTAGTTTATATTCTCTTAAAGGAATAGCTTGGAAAGTAAGAAAGCCGAATTACAGAGTAGGTGAATCATCGACCAGTAAGAAATCGACTCCGTTAAAACGGACACCTCTATAAGATGGTCACCTCTTTAAAGGGACTGTGTCACGGCCGAGTAAGTGTATTTTATTAAGTTTTGTTAAATACTCGATATGAAACTTAGTTTTAAGCAAATGAAAGATCATCGCAGTAATGTACTCAACTTAGGCAGTTGAGAAAAGCAAGCCTGAAAAAAATTCAGGCTTGGACGGGAATCGAACCCATGACCTCTGCGATACTAGTGCAGCACTCTAACCAACTGAGCTATCAAGCCAACTGGGAGCTGGTCACTTGTGAGTTCGTAATATACCCGTGGATGGAGAAGATATGAAATGAATGTATGAAATTCATATATTTGTACTGCGGATATAAATTTTAAGCAAATGAAAGATCATCGCAGTAATCTACTCAACTTAAGCAGTTGAGTAAAGCAAGCCTGAAAAAAATTCAGGCTTGAACGGGAATCGAACCCATGACCTCTGCGATACTTGTAGCCATCCTCTGAAATATTCAACTTTTCGATGTCTTTTTTTGTAGTAGGGTCTCATGATGAACTTGCATATTAATTTATCAAATTAATCTTTTAAAGGAATAAAGAAAGTAAGAGTCGATACACAGAGAAGGTGAATCCGTCGATCAGTAAAAAATATTCAGCTCATGATATTTGCCGTTTTTTATTAAATTGGGTCTTCCGACCTATTTTTGTTCACACTTGCTACTAAAAGGTACTGTATGCTGCATTATTAGGAGGACAGAATTCCCTTAACAACCTTCGTTGTTCGCCCATGCATTGGAAAGGTTACTGAACAAAATAAAATAAATGTTCAAAAAAATAATGAAATGTCGAAGTGTCCGGGGTTTCTTTGGTTTCAGTGCGTACGGAACTGGTGGAATGCTTTATGAATTGAAAGGAAAGGTTGAAGTACTTTAACTTATTGTCATTGAATTCACTCAGGTTTCGCCCTTTGCTTCTGCTGAATGATTTTAATGTCCCAACCAGAAGGGCCTGACAATATATAAATTCATGCCAGCAACAAAGATAATATATAAATACTTTTAAATTATTTTTAAAACTTCAGGTTTTCATCAGTAGTTTGCAACGTTTTATTCATCACTGGAATCTTTACACCATAACGGATACATGATTAATTAGAGTGATAATAATTAAATTTAATTCTTATAAGGCGCAAAATTCATTTCAATATGCTTTAGTGCGCTATCAAAGAAAATACAAAATAATTACTATATATAATATATACAAATACGATTATAAATTAATATCTTAATATATAAGTCTAGAACCCAGAACACCAAAAACGCCTTTAAATATATGGATATATAACAATCTATACAAAAAAACAAAAATGTAAAGGGAAGTCACAAAACACAACCCGCGGTCTGGCCAGGACCTCACATGCTGATGAGGCCTAACAAGGCCGAAACAGCTGTCCATGGTTGCCACTGCCAAGGTGATAGGTTGTGCGCATGCGTGAGGTCCTGGCCAGACCGCGGGTTGTGTTTTGTGACTTCCCTTTACATTTTTTTTTTACAATCTATACATAGATTAAAATAAAATAACCATGCGATCAAACTCAAACAGGGTAAGTTACATATTGTTCTTAAAGGAGTATGGGTATTAAAATACCTTAATTGGGGCGGAGTCTCCCTGAACAAGACATTCTTGAGTACCCCCTCACACCCACGAGTATCGGTACCAGTTGGGGTGTTCCATTTAGGTCTCTCCTCTTGGGAAAGGCCTTGTCTTTTTATATATATTTCCTTGCATATTTTACATATATTTCCTTTCTTTATATTATGTTTTCTAATAGAAAAAAAAAATTGAAAAATTGCTATGCATTATGGTACCTATTTAAAAACGTTTTGAAACAGTTAGCCGTAAGTAAATAGAAAACGTATTTCGAGCTGTCAATTTTCAGAAGACTCTACAAGGGCACCCGGCTAAATGATAAAAATTATTAAAATTGAACCATGTCTCTACTGGTATCTTTTCCAAAGGGTGATTTTTAAAACTTCCGACAAGAATCTCCACCGGTTTAATGTAGATGTCTCCATCCCCGAAACATGTTACTTACACTGTAGTTTCCTTCAACAACATAGTTTTCCAACCTCATATTAGTACGTTAATATGTCCCTTGAGTCTATTTGGACGCTGAAAGCACTGTTCTACAGTTTCTCGGGAAAGAAGCAACAGTATGAGGAGTTTTTGGACATTCATATACATTCATCTCTTAATTGTCATACACATAAGCTATTGGCAGTGTCCTTTCCATCCTCGTCCAAAAGATGGTTCCTGTTTTTCGATCGCATCGTTGAATCAGCGAGTTGTGTGCGTAGAACACAGCCCTGCAGTAATGATTACATTGAGAACATTCAGCCTTAGCCAGGTACCTGGGAATTCTGTCGGGATCGTCGTCTATGGCCCAGGTCCACGGGCAATTTGAAGTACCCGTCTTCTGGCCAGTTTTGAAGTTGATTCCACCGTTGATTTGAGTATGGTTTGAGCTGTGTACGACAAGCTTGTTTTCCACGAAACGGTAACGCTGTTGAATCCTTTGCAGCAGTTGGGAATCAGTGAATTTCTTTCTCCGCCTTGCTGAGCAAGCACTAGAGCCCGAAAGTGACATCACGCCAATAAGGATAACCATCAAAATTGCCAATAACTGAAAGTTGGAAAATAGTCGGCAATCGTTAATGTTGCTTACTGAGCACTGTTGAGGAAAAAATGTCTTGAACATACTCGAGCATTTAGATGAAATAGAGAGTACAAGTACAATTGCCAACGCGAGATTGCCCGATGGTTTATAGGGAAATACCAAAAGTGCAGTAACATCACGTTTTCTGCCAAAATAATAGTGATTCACACGCGCATACCATTTTACTGACGGTAAGGAAATGTCATCCTTGTAGTACTTAGATCTAAAGGTCTCCCAAAATCCCAAATGTAACCGACACTAATAAGTAACGATTCGAGTGCTCAGGGCCTTGACAATCATAGATGCCAGCAAAACATTTCTCCCCGGTATACCCAGTACTCGTAATTCTGAGATGTGATATTTCGAAGGCGATTGCGAAATTAATACAAGTGCGAGCGGCAAAGAGACCCTAGCTGCATCCCGGCCTACTTGAATCGGGGCAACACATGGGCACATCGACCAGTTGCGGCTTTTGAACGAAACACGTTTCTGTTGCGTTTCTTTAATGGTAATGGTATGAAAAATAAAATTAAGATTAACAATGATTACGAATCGTCATTAACAGTTAAGGGATAATGTTTCTTGGGTTCTGACAGGTTGAGTAGTGGGCGAGAGTTTTTAAACCAATCATAGAGCATCGTAAAGCAAAACTAAGTGAAAGATGGCAATTCGAATATGAGTGCATGATTATTTATTTAGTAGTTGGTTTTTGAAGGTGTTATACAAAGCAGTCTTGCATTAAACAAACGTAGGCGTAATAAGTGAACATGGACTTTAAGCACTTAAATGAGCATAAAATTACTCTTGAAAAAAGATGTAAGAAACCTGGGGTATGGCCGTATCTCGAGCTGACCTTTTCGATTCGGTTATTATTTAACACGTTTGTTACTGGTTTGCAAACTTGACAATAGTTTTAAGTACATAGCACTTTCAGTGGCGAAGTGGTATATAATTTTAAATATGCAGTATTCAGAAAATTTCGGCAAAACACATCTTTTTTTTAAAAAAATGTATAAAGACATGGCACTAAACGTACCGGTAATAACGGTAGAACAGAAATAAAATCTTAACTTTGCTTTAACTTTGTTGGGGCTCACGTAATTTCCTCGACAAAGTTTATGCGATGTTGAGCCGAAAACTAGCCACGTGGAATTACCATTAAGGACAATTTTATATTAGTATGTAAGAAAGATGCAATTTAATGTTGTCACGAGCTACAAAGAACCTATAAAGGTCGGGACACACTTGGCGACAAGCCGCAGCGAACAAGTCGCGACAAGTCTAACTTCAAAACAAGTCATTGCGACAAGGCGCTTGTTTGGTGCACACGCAGCGAATTTGGAAGAGTGGGAATGTGAACTGGTTTTCCAATTTAATATGGCGAAAATTGGTTAATCGCAGCGACTTGTCGCAGAAACGTGCACACGCTGCGACAACGCTGCCTTCGCTCACGAATTCAACCTGGTTTGAGTTCGTGCGACTGATTGCAGCGACAAAATTTTGTCGCAGCAGCAAAAACTGTCGCAAAAAAATGCACCATGTCACACGAGGCAACAAGTTGCAAGGCAGGTCTTTTAAACAATAATTCCTTGTTATTTTTTCAATTGCTTTTAAATTCTTGCCACGAAGCCAAGTAATAACAAATCATATTGTTTAACACGTTCTACAATATCATTAGTTTACAGTAAATTAATTACGAAAGAGATGTAAAATTCTATAACTGAATCACCCATATAGTTTCCATATGCACAGCCCCACAATCTTTTAGCTTCAAACACAACCGAGTATAAATAAAGTTGCTAAACCTTTACCTTTTTTCTACTTGAAAAAATTTTGACAATTCAACATACACTTTAGGCAAAAACGTGAAAATTTTTGAAAACATCGTATAGTAATCTTACCTTTGCCATTTTCTTGGATTTGATCAACAGTTATTTTTATCGCTATAGTTTGTTCCTTTTCTTCTGAGTTACTCCTAGCGGTTGAATGATTTTCAGTTGTTCTTCGTGTTCTTGTTTTCTACTTCTGTTTTGTTCTGCTTTGCTCTGCCTAACAGTTGAACAAGCTAGCTTCTGCAGTGAAGGCGACTCGTCCATCGAATTATATACCTTTTGTGGCCCTAATACCCCACCTACATTTGATAGCGATAAATATTTGTTGTATGATTTTCTTTGAGGAACTATTAACCTCAATATATTGAAAAAAGACAAAGTTTAATGGAGTTCCATTTTAGTGACAAGCGTTCTATTTTCGTAAATAAATTAAAACCGCGTAAAATGTTCCCCGCTTTTTGCGGATGTTACCACGCCTTGCGCTGGGAACGCGTGTTCCATTTATTAATGTTCCGCTTTCTATGTCAAAATGGCGGATTTTAAAGACGACGAACACGACGTTCTTTAAAGCAGCTGGGACTATGTTACATCAGCTATTTTTGTCAGAAGGTTTGCAGTTTGTTTCACGCATCACAGACTATTTTGTTTTCCAGCCTTGTTCAATTTTAATACCAAAATATCACATACAGTGTTTAAAAGAATGCGGTAGTTTGCAGACACGCTACTTCCATTCATCCGTAGAAATTTGATAATCGCCCCTACTTTTAATTTAATTTTAATGAAGTACGGAACACACCATAAAACCTTCGCAGTTCAGCCCCTCTTAGCTTCAGCGAAAAATTTATAAGTCAGTCCTTATTTCCTCTTCCGAGACTGTTACTCCCCCACTTAAAAGTTTCCGTACCTTCAACTTCCTTGCGGAAGTTATCTCTTTTGTATTCAAACAAACAGGGTCTGCCCACGTGTTCGGGCCGTCTGTGAGTCTGTTCACGTAAGCACGGCCTATGATATTGATCGTCGTTCTCTTTAACATTTAGTCAACCGATGTTTAAATCATTTTAAAATTCCTCTAACTTAAGGTCCTTTAGGAATCATGTTCATCAAGACCGACTTCCGTCAACTGGGCGCGAACGAATTCGAACCGAGTGGCAAATGCTGTTTGCGGAATTTCATTAAAATGCGATACGCTGTCATAGTTTGTGGCAAGAAAATAGATTTCTCTTTTTGTAGCTTTTCTTATTTAATGACTAAGTCGAGGCTCATGTCCACTGAGGTACCAAAGCCTAGCACAGATGTTTTGACATTATCCCACAAGTACGCCTCTGAAAGTTGTTCACTCAGGCTAAAATCTTAATTTGTTTCTTAATTATTTAGGGTTATCAAATGGTCTATGTGAGCATTTGCGAGCATGCGAGCACAGCGTTTTACTTTGCGAGCACGAGCATTGACAAAAATTAGCTTTGCGAGCAACGAGCACTTTTCAAAAACCTACCTCGGCTAAAAACCGAGCATGTGAGCACTTGTAAAAATGTGCGAGCACGAGCAAACGAGCACCCACTACATTTTGCGAGCATTTCACTGCGACATTTTGAGGGACCATTCACTTGCTAAGGTAAGTCCTGTACGTCTGATGAATAAGTAATGCAAATTGTGCAACAGTCTAGCTCTGTGTGACAGGTTTGTTTCAGGATTAAATAGAAGTCTAGAATAGTAAAACAAAATAAGTTTAGCAAACTAAGTATTAATGGCTTAGTAGATATGACGCTTTCTGACAAAAGTTGTTGACCATTAAAGATTAGAAAATTACTATATATAATATTCCACACCACGGTTTTGTAAATGTAAATATCGTCTGTTCAAATAAACGTAGCAGGTTCCATAATTTTCATGACGAAATTCAAGTTCTCATTAACAAAAGGTGATGATGAAATTTACACTGAAAAATGTAGTAAAAAAATCTGGGCTTTTTAAGAGCCATTATAAAGTAGTTAAAAGATTATTTTAAAATTATATCTATTAGTTAAATATGTTTTCAGATTGCTGATAATATTGTGTCAGAATTAAACGCTATGTTGATATTGTTCTTATGAAAACATCGATAGTCATAATACTCGCACGTTTTTTTTTTAAAAAAACTAACAACTTTAGAAGATAATATACAAGCTTTAATTGTCTATACAACTTGATCTATTTCTTCGTAAAATATCAATTTATTTGACGCAGCAACTTATAATTGCGTCATATATTTTAAGGAGTGTTGAGTGGTCAGCTTAAAGAGCAATATTTAGCGACACTGAAATGATAGCATGACATCGCAAAAGTCAACAAACTTAAATTATGCATGCACAAGCTCCTTCATTATTTCTGCCCAAGGCAGCGTAAAAGAAGCAATATATAAGATTACGCGTAATGTTTCTCCGAGCCATGATGTTTCAGTTTGTTCATTTCAACACTACGTTTGCATCAATTAATTGACCAAACGCGTTCATATTTCAGTTCGAAGACTGGTAAATACACATTTATGTAAAAGCTTAACATGACGATCATGTTAGCCTGCGAACAGGCTCCCGAGTGGGGTTTTTACGCGAGCGAAGCGAGCGGAAGAGCGGGGCCTGAGGGGGAGTACGGGGGCGCTCAGGCCCCGCTCTTCCGCTTGCTTCGCTCGCGTACGCCGCTCGCTTCGCTCGCGTAAAAACCCCACTCGGGAGCTTGTTCGCAGGCTACGATCATGTAGGCTGCAAAGACATACGGTATGCCTTTTTAATACACACCTGCAGGTTGTTATTATTATTCAGTATGGTAGGTCTTTGTCTTACTTTAATGATGAGGCACCTTTCAGCACCTTTCCGTATGGGTTATTGCGGATCTTGAACGAAATTGCTAAACATCTCAAGTGGAACGGTACCCTTCTATAATTCATTCGCGCGCGAAATTTTACGTCATTGTCGAGGCGAGGCGTATGTTCAGTTTTAAGTCACGGCTTCCAGTCTCCTACGAGAGTTTCCATGAATTAAGGAAGTCGTCTTTTCCTGTTATTTTCCCTATAAAATATACCCTTTTAATACCTTCAGGACACTTAAATAGTAATTCTGGTCAAAACCAGGCAAACAATTGACCACTAAATTTATTCGAGAGCGAATAATCTAAATGTTTAAGTAGAATTTTTATTTCTCTGCATATGAATAAGTAGAAAACAACACGCTTTAGCGAAATCGCGCGCGAACTGAATTATCCGGCTTTTGAACTTTCAGCTGCGTTCGCACGCTCACCAGTTCATTTAGCAATTTCGATGTTTTCAACTCGCGTTATGACCTAAATGCTTCTTTTAATCTTTTGGGAATTGAATTATCCAGTAATATTTCTAAACTTCCTCCGAAAATTCGTACAAACGAGAAAACGAGACGGTTAGCCCCCTTTCAGCAACTGCACACTAATTAACAATTAGACTACGAGCCCAATTTTTCTATGAACAAATAGTCAACGAGGCGCAGCCGAGTTGTCTATCTCTCATAAAAAAAGGGGGGGATTTTTTTTTTTTTTTTTATAAAATATAAAAAATTTCAAACCCAAAAAAATAATATTTTTTAAATTAAAAAAAAAAAAAAAAAAAATTTTCTTTAAAAACCCAACCGGCGCCCGCCTTTTTTTTTTTCTACAAATAAATATCAGTAGAAAAACAAATAATTCTTCTATTACTTAAAAAACACAGCTGTTACTAATCGCTGATAGCTTAAAATCAGCTAATCAGATTGCAAAATATGCATTAGTATACTAGTAGAATTCAACCAAGGGTTAGGAACGAATGCTGAGCACCATCTTAAGCGGCTTTCACACGACAAACTAAAGTTGGCAAACTCAAGTTGGTGTGTGTGAACGACACAACGACAGTTGGCAAACAAGTTGGCAAACTGTTGGTGAGAATATACTATTCTCTATTAGAGACAAGTTGTATTTTGTCGCCAACAGTTGACCAACTTGCTTGCCGTTGTTACGTCGTTCACACACACCAACTTGAGTCTGCCAACACGAGTTGGCCAATAGTTAGCCGTGTGAAGGCCGCTTTACAGTGATGTTAGATTGTGGAAAAAAAAGGATTCAAACTATAACAAAATTCTCGAACGTGATTGGTTATCAGCAGCCCGATTTGAGCACTAATGGGACAGTGTACGCGTCATGCTTGTAATTGGACAGTGTAATAGGACGGTTAAAGCGCGTCATTTTGCGCGCACTATTGTTGTGCACTTTGTCGAGTAAACTATTATGTTTCTCAGCATTCAAAAAGACGTTAACCGAAGATTAGTTTCTTTTACAAATTTTGTCATAGCTTTGACGAGTTACTCTTTATTTAGTAAATAAAGAGTTACATAACTTTATTATTCTATAGAAGACCTCTGGCCAGCAGAGGTTTTGCATAGGGGAATATCCAGTGGTTGTGAATTTCTTGTGGTTCTGCTTGATATTTGTACTTCTGCTACTTGTTATTCGTAATTCGCTACTTTCGGAGTGTAAGAAAACAACTGAAAACAACGAACAAAGAAACACTGCCGTCATTTGGTAATCGGTTACTAATGGCCTTTTGCATAAACTATAATATTGCAGTATTAGACAATCTTCAGATTCTGCTCAAGTATAAATCAAGAGTTTTTATTTGGTTAAATCAAACATAGTATTATCAATTTTAATTCTACACCTTAATTGCACTGTGCTTTCTTCTCTACGGCCTTCCAGTCCTATGAACTGGAGTGTACTTTATTTTCTGCATTTTACCTGTACCATGTCTATCCCCGAGGTGGAAGGTTTTTTGCTTCAAATTTTAAAGTTATCCAGCCTAGTGCTGCGGACTTGAGAATCACGTCTGCTCATTTTAGACATTTTAAACACGGTTGGTAGCTAGGGAGCTTTAGCAATGACAACGACGACGCCGAGGACCATGCCTAGTGAAAAATGAATATATACTTTTTTGAGAATCTTGCGATTATTAAGTCCAAATTCTTGTCCAGACGTATTCAATGTATGTATTGGTTAAGGAATTAGCTCCAGCCGAATAATGTATATTATTAATATTCTGCTCATAAACCTTTTGCTTAATTGGTGAAGTTCTCGTCACCACGTTGCCGTCGCAGTTTGCTTAAGCTCCCTAGTGTCAAGCACAGTGTTGTTTTGGACACATACACCATGTCTGGTCGTTGAGATTTAGTTACAGATGTTACAGCCGTTAACGTAAAGCCTACCTATGCCAACTTAACATTTTATAGTTCTATTTGATTCTAACAGACTATCACTAATGATTTGTCAGTTCAACAGGTTTAGACCATTACATTTTAGTTCTGATTTCTTTGAAGTAAACAAACTTTGGGGGGAGGGGGTAAGTGCTCCACGAGGTCACCCTTTCCCCAATGGACTCACATCGTCAACTATCTTGGTAGAGTGAGCCACCAAGGATAGTCTCGATACCATGGTAACAATTGGCCAAACCCGTGATGGCGATTAGGACTCCAAAGAGAGGATGGGGGGGGGGAAGTGCTCCACGAGGCATCCCCCCAATGGACCATCGTCACCAGAGAGGGCACCAAGGAAGCGAACCATGGAACAAGGCCACCTGTGATGGCGAAGGACCCAAGAGAGGAGGGGGGGGGGGAGGCCCAGAGGTCACCCCCAATGGACATCGTCACCTATCTTGTTAGAGTGAGCCACCAAGGATAGTCTCGATACCGTGGTATCAATTAGTCAAACCTCTGTTGATGGCGAATAGCACTCCAAAGAGAGAATTAGGACCTGTCAGGATATGGAGGATTAGGATCTGGCCTGCTGATAAGGACCTTATGGAAAGGTGGAAGAGGATAAGGACCTCTCTGGTCAGTAGCCTGGAAATTAGAGTCCCCTTACCTGACTCGACCTGACCTGTGTGATCGTATGTGATTCCTATGATTTTTTCTCGACAGACCTTGTTGTTTTGTTTTGTTGTTGTCTTGTTTGATTTCATGGGTTGGTAACATTGACTACAAACGTGACAATGACATCGCGAGTGTTCTGACATACAGTGGTTACTTAATGGTCATACACATAAGCTATTTGCAGTGTTCTTTCCATCCTCGTCCAAAAGATGGTTCCTGTTTTTCGATCGCATCGTTGAACCAGAGAGTTGTGTGTGTAGAACACAGCCCTGCAGTAATGATTACATTGAGGACATTCAGCCTTAGCCAAGTACCTGGGAATTCTGTCGGGGTCATCGTCTATGGCCCAGATCCACGGGCATTTTGAAGTACCCGTCTTCTGGCCAGTTTTGAAGTTGATTCCACCGTTGATTTGAGTATGATTTGAGCTGTGTACGACAAGCCTGTTTTCCACGAATAGGTAACGCTGTCGAATCCGTTGCAGCAGTTGAGAATCAGTGAATTTCTGTCTCCGCCTTGCCGAGCAAGCACTGGAGCCTGGAAGTGACATCACACCAACAAGGATGACCATAATAAGTTGCCTGTAACTGAAAGTTAAGGAACAGTAGACAATCGTTATTATTACTCAGCGTGAAGGAGACTTGCTTAACTGTCATTAAATTCCTTTCGTTGTCGATTTCAGAAGTCGTACGTTAATATAGAAAGGGGGTGCTTAATTAAAAACTACATGAAAGAGAGCGGTTTTTAGCGTAATGGGTGACACGGTGAGTTGGCTTTCCGGATAGGAGCACACTTACGCGTCTAAGTGAATGTGATTAAGCATGTAAGGCTTAGCAATAAAAAGATGTCTTAATTTTTTGTTTACCAGCAAGGGCAGGCTATCGGCTAGAGCAGCTCGATTATTTAGTACGATTCACAAAATCCCGAAGAGAGAGAACTTAAAGCATAGCAGTACAGGTAATAGTTCTAAAAGAACACTGTCTTCAAGCCTGCAGGCTCGTCAAATGTGAAGAAATATTTCATTATACTTATGTTAAATGCCTCTAAACTTTCTCCTTGATTCCGGTATCTCCTTATCTAACTTGAACAATCCATAAAGCTTGGACAAAGTAAGTAAATAATAAAAGCGGAAAAAATTCTTACCTTAACCATCGCCTGGACTTGATGAACAGTTGCTTTCATCTCACTTTAGCTTGTTCTGTTTTTCCTCTTTTGTCAACAATCACTTTCGCCTCTACAGTTGTCCTTGCTTTCCCTGTTCCTGTTTTACCTTTATCTTTATGATTTCTCTCTTGTGAGATCTCTTCGAAGCTCCTGCAGCACACGACTTGTCCATCGGCTTATATAATTTTCGGAGCCTCAGTATTTAGTATCGTGTCAGCGTATTTTTAACTATTTTTGTTACACCCACGTACTACTGTAGTTGTGTTTTTTTCCTAGAGTAAAACGCAACCCTCAATATTAAAAAAGTGATACATTTAAAGCGGAGTTCCATTCTTGTGAGTAGTTAGTCTATTTCCGTAAATGAAACCACGCTAAATTTTCCACACTTTCCGGGGTTGCCGCCACGCCTTGAAAAGTGAACGCATGCTCCGCTGTGCTAAGTTACTAACTTTCAAAATGGCGCATCATAAGGGCAACTAACCGCTTTATAAGGTGGGCAGTATATTACCGCTAAGGACCATGCCAGTAGACCGCAGCGATATTTGGTCAATAGAACAATTGCAGTTTGTTTTTATGGATAACAATTTTTGCATTGATTTCTCGGTTTGTTCAGTTTTAATCAAGAAGAAAACAAGCAAAGATTTTCAGGTCTGGAATGACAGTCCGTGTCTGTGGGTGCTATAAATATTCCGTATGTTTAAAAGAATGCGGTATTTTGCACGGCTCGTAACCTTCATCCATCCGTGGAAATCAGCTAATAATCGCGCCAAACTAAATGGAATTTTTAATGAAGAACGGAACACAATTAACTCAAGTATGTGGTTTTTGTAGGCTGTTTAAAAGGATAATTTGTAACATTTTTTCTTACTGATCTGGGCAGTAATAAGTAAAAGTAATTTCACGAAGACAATGTTTCCCTGCAATGCTTTCTTCAGTTTTTTACGTTTCTGTGACAGTGTAGTCTTTTATGAGAATAAAGTTTAAAAAAATTTCGAATTCAGCTGCAATGTTAAATATATCTTATCAATTGGACATTAAGTACCGATCTATTTTGGTCTCGTCACGTTCATGGCATGTCCTTAAACTGTAAACCACGATCCTTTTACAGTTTAAATTTTAAAGTCCGTCGCGTGGTTAAACTTCTCCCCATGTATTGATCGAGTTTCTGTCATTTTAAACTTCCTAAGGAAGTAGTCTCTTCTGTGTTAAAAAAAAAACATTCGAGTCGGAGGCAGTCCATTATAATATATAATGTATAGTCGACTAATAATATTAATCGTCATCCTCTTCAGAAATTTACAGGAAATCATTTGAATCACTTTGATTTAAATTCATTTTCCTCGTATTCTTGTTTAGTTCACGCCGACTTATAACTGCATCATCTTCATTTTTTGAAGGGTAAAGAGCACGAAAACACTGAAGCAATATTTGGCGACACTTAAATCACAACATGACATGGCATTAAAAAGAAACTAACTCATGCATGCATCATTGTTCTTGCCCGAATCAGCGTTGAGTCCATACTCTTCTTCTGATTATATTTCTCGTCATAACTTTCTTTAACACGACAAACTTAAAATATTTCACTTATACTTTCATATGTGATACAATTAATGGTAATAATCTGCCACTCGCGTAGTATATCCGGATCTCAAATTAGACTTATCTACAGTGTCTCTACAAAGAGTCAAAAGCAGAAAACCTAACGGTTCACTTGGCCTCCATTCCCTAACTTAATAATAAAATAATACATATATACGTATAGTCGAAACAAAAAAGGCTTGTGATTTTAACTTGTAAAAAAAGGAAGCCGAGGAAATAAATTATGTTATGTTGTTATGTTTAGCTGAGTATTGCCGCATATTGTATCTAGTTCACACAGTGAGGGGAACTAACTGAACTAAAGTTAAGGTTAAAAATATTCTCCAATTCTTAGGCTCTTCCTGGCTTAGGGGAATAATACAAACAAATAAACCCGTCTGATCCCAATCTCACAGTGACTTTTGCCTTGAACGTTTCGTCGAAAGCCGGACAGTTGCACTGAGCTCACACGATACGATAGAGAGCCGCTAAATTACATAAACTTCAATTCAAATAATTTAAAGCTCAAATATTTGAGCTAGGTAATTCAATTATATCTTTTAATTCCTTGTTAGGTGCCGCCAAAAAAGTTCCTGTTAAGAAATCCAAAGTTATTTTTAACTGTGGCGTGAATCAATGCGTGGGAGGTGATTGGAAACGATTGGAAACGAATAATTTTAGGATGGCGTGATGCGGTGTGGTGTTGATATGTTCCCTGTTGATCAGGGATGTAAACAGGTTATTTTAAGCCAGCTCTTTCCTAAAACCGACGAAAAGCGGTTCCGTTTCTGAACACAACGTTAATGACAGTTGAATTTGAATTTGTAAACTTAACCGATCCTAAGCATCTGGCCTGACCTGTAAGAACAAGTTTTTTTCCGGTTTGTTTGAACAGCATATCGTATCACTTCCTCGTGTATGTGCAGGATGTACGGTGCCAACTCGTGTTATGGCTGTATGACGTGTAAAAGTGACGTTTGTTTTTGAATTGATCGATATTGTTTGAAAAAGAGAATTATCGCCCGTCATTTAGTGTACTTTAGGCGTGACAAGTTGAGTTAAACCACACACGTTCATGCACTTTCAAAGTTTAGCCAGAACTGTAAACGTCCGCTGCCTGATTTCAGTTGAACCGGTTGTAATCAAATAATACTTTCGCTCTACTTCAGAATTACATAAACTGCCCTTATATCACAATCTAACGATACAGCCAGATTTAATGAATAATGCTTATGAAACAAACCACTAAAACCTGAGAATTCAGGTCCTTTTTCTGTAGTAGCTGCATAGATTTTTGTCGCCATGAGTATTAAAATTGAGATGTCTGCAGTAAAAAGTGTTCTACTATTAAACTTGCTATATTATTCTGGCAGTGCTCAAATACTTCAATTCTACCATGGGTGTATGTCCATAACCAGCGTTATAACCGGCTAATGCAGTAAACTTGTTTTACTTTCCCGCCCTTTTTGGTACAGTGTTCAGGTAGCTTTTAGTTTTGCGAAACAGCCGTGAAATGGAGAAAATATCTTCTCAGTTTTGAAAGCTTTGTTGCTTGTGTAAGAGCCATGCATCTTGTTCTAAGTATAACCCTGAATTAACAACCAAACTTAAGATTTTTTCTGCTTTTGATGGAATTTGGAAATGTTAATAAAATGGAAACAATCCATCATGAAATATGAAGTTGTTTTTCATTTACTCAAAAAGCCAAACAAGCGCCTTTGTTGGGTGCGTTATTGGGTTAGAATTTCCAGTAGGATGACTCTGCCCTTGTGACGTAGAGCATATTTATCAGTGTTTTTATAAGGTTCAACGGTTCATTGATTTTTCTGTTGTGTTTTCTTTTTGTGTTCCCACGTGCGTAAAGATAAGTTTAGCAATTCAGTCTTGGTCAGTTTTGAATAAGACACACTGCCATGTCAGTTTGATTCCACTTTCCTATTATAAGTAATTATGTGAATCAAGTTTAGCGACATCGCAAAAGCAAAATGGCATGAAGACTCGTCAGTGAGAAACAAAGAAATAGTGTAAACAAAATCTGACGTCCTGGAGGCCGGCAAGGGCGCCACGCACGCGTACGCGTGCACAAAGTGGACGGAAACAATACTTGAGCTGTGTCTTTGTGGAAGTGAAATAACCGTGACGTGATTTATTCATTTAAAGTGAACCAATGTTGTTCTGAATCAATAAAACTCTCAACAGATAGCTATCGCCGGAAACGCATGGAGTTATTTCAGAGACTATATTACGAGGGGAGAATGATAAAAAACAAACTAAACATAAAAGCAAAAAACAAAAGACAGCATGTCGTTATCTGAGAGGGAGTGGATGATGTATGCGAATTAATTCATAAATGAACTGTGGATGGGATAGAATAGAATAGAATATTCTATAGCGTGTGGGGGGAGTGGAACTTGCCCCAATACCTAGGGCTCATTTTGAAAAAAACGCTCGAGAGGGGTTTATAGTGAGGAATCAAGGATAGCAGCGTGCTTACAAGTAAAGTAGTAGTAAAACGACCTGAGAAAAAGAAAAACTCTAAAGAATTGTTTGTCAGGCCACTTCCTACAAGTACTGCTACGGAAATTTCTACACAGTATACTGAAACATTTTTTTAAGCCCTCTAGACTATTCCATAAAAATAATATTGTATGATCATTTGACGAAAATGGAAGATTGTGAAGACGTGTTTTGTGATCTGGAACATAAGAAGCCAGAGCCCGATTCTTATTGCACGCACCAGGGACCCCTTTTCGTCATGGAAACGAAGACGCTTTGAGCTCAAGTAACTAATCCCTAATTAGTTTCACACATTTCTTTGCGCACCAAGAGTGTGTACACTAATCCAATCTGTCAGATCATCTGTCAGCGTTGTCCATTTCACCAAAGATCAGTTTTCGCGGCAGATATGAATTTGGAAACCACGAACATGATCAATTTACTTTATTTTCGTCCGCGACAATGTGTCGATACTAAGAATCTCCGCCATGTTATTTCGTATTTTTTCGCCATTGCTTGTCGTAAAAACGAAATGGTACACTTTGAGCGATCGTTTGTGCTGCAAAGAACCAAGAAAATTCGAGAAAATAGTGTGTTTACCCTGTTCACCGACGAAAGTCGGCGATTAAAGTTCGAAGATCTACGCGACTAAAATGGCGGGCATGTACCAGAGTGGTTTCGGCAGACGAAGCTGGAGAGGTCCGGAGAATATTATGTGGGGACGTCTTTCGCAGTGCTAGCCGGACATTCCGCTCGAAGAAATATTTCTGAAGTCGAATATTTTCGATCGAATGGATTTTTATTACTGATTAAAATGCGCCATAAACAGATAAATATGCGAGTCGACGTCTTGGACCACAAATCAAGTTGACCGAAGACCGAACTGTTGACGCGGAAGACCAGGATTACTCAAAATCGTGTCCATTGATCGAAGAGGAGGAAACATCTTCGGTACAAACAAAAAATTGAATGAAAGTTGTTGCCCGTCAAGCACAAGAAGCCCGCCAAGAACAAACAGCGCGCCAAAATGCTCGACGCTAACCACTGGAAGCCCGCCACAACTTAAAAACGTCCCAGACCATTCTACTGTTTCTTCCTTTCAAGATCACCTCGAAGTCGGACTTATCAATTTCAGATTTTGCAAATGCAAGTTGTGCCCCAGCGACGAAGAAAAGGAGAATACGACTGAAAGTGGAAACTATCTTGAGCCGATGTCGAGAATTTATGCAAAGGTCGTGGGGAGCCATCGGGCGAATTGATTACCCTTTCTATTACAGTGGATGGAAGAAAACATACTGTGAAGTTTAAAGGTAAATTTTAAATACTCAAGGTTTGTTAGAATCCATCGATAGGAAAAAATGCGACCAAAGTGTTATTAGGAATTAAAGGGTTTCCTCTCCCTAGTATTATAAGTATTATAAAAAATATTATAAAAAAGGATTTAAAAAATCGTTTAAAACTGTTCGAAGTATTATTAGGTATTTAGGGGTTCCTTTAACTCTGAAGTTTTCAGGCGGCGCGCCCAAGCTTCTTTGGTGACGAAATCCACTTTTTTTTAATGTTTAAAGTATTCTAAAGAAGGACTTAAAAATTGTTTAAAACATCTGAAATTGTTTGAAGTATTATTAAGAATTTAGGGGTTTCCTCTCCCTCTGAAGTTTTCAGGCGGCGCGCCCAAGCTTCTTTGGTGACGAAATCCACTTACTTTAATGTTTAAAGTATTCTAAAGAAGGACTTAAAAATTGTTTAAAACATCTGAAATTGTTTGAAGTATTATTAAAAATTTAGGGGTTTCCTCTCCCTCTGAAGTTTTCAGGCGGCGCGCCCAAGCTTCTTTGGTGAGGAAATCCACTTATTTTAATGTTTAAAGTATTCTAAAAAAGGACTTAAAAATCGTTTAAAACATCTGAAATTGTTTGAAGTATTATTAAGAATTTAGGGGTTTCCTCTCCCTCTGAAGTTTTCAGGCGGCGCGCCCAAGCTTCTTTGGTGACGAAATCCACTTATTTTAATGTTTAAAGTATTCTAAAAAAGGACTTAAAAATCGTTTAAAACATCTGAAATTGTTTGAAGTATTATTAAGAATTTAGGGGTTTCCTCTCCCTCTGAAGTTTTCAGGCGGCGCGCCCAAGCTTCTTTGTTGACGAAATCCACTTATTTTAATGTTTAAAGTATTCTAAAAAAGGACTTAAAAATCGTTTAAAACATCTGAAATTGTTTGAAGTATTTTTTTAGGAATTTAGGGGTTTCCTCTCCCTCTGAAGTTTTCAGGCGGCGCGCCCAAGCTTCTTTGGTGACGAAATCCACTTATTTTAATGTTTAAAGTATTCTAAAAAAAGGACTTAAAAATCGTTTAACTTGAACATCTGAAATTGTTTGAAGTATTTTTTAGGAATTTAGGAGTTTCCTCTCCCTCTGAAGTTTTCAGGCGGCGCGCCCAAGCTTCTTTGGTGACGAAATCTACTTATTTTAATGTTTAAAGTATTCTAAAAAAGGACTTAAAATTGTTTAAAACATCTGAAATTGTTTGAAGTATTATTAGGAATTTAGGGGTTTCCTCTCCCTCTGAAGTTTTCAGGCGGCGCGCCCAAGCTTCTTTGGTGACGAAATCCACTTATTTTAATGTTTAAAGTATTCTAAAAAGGTTTTCCAAAACTCGTAACTAACAGTAGTTATAACCTGAAGCTTAAACGTTTTTTTTTTTTACTATTAACTTTTAATGAGTTAATTTACATGACGGCCTTTTCTATCAAGAATCTTATTGCCGGTTTTCCATGGTTCCGTTTTAGGGAAAAGATCAGGCTACCAAGTCCATTCAATTTCTCGCGTGTTTTGTTTTTTCCTCGACCGATTTCCAATAATGCCTTGTAATCAGCTCTCTTAACAGGTTGAACTTTGACGCTTTAGTAGCTACGATTTGTGGAAGCTTCAAGGTCATCCACTGGGTCCTGACTCTCCACACCTTCAACTTCTTCTCTACCATTTAAGAGTAATGACTGCTTCAACCTCAATAGGCCATCAGAAAAGGTAGCGATGTTGAAAATCCGATAAGAGAGGTTATGATCTTTGCCCTTCTTTAATCGACTTCGGAAAAGTGGTAAAATGAAAAAGCTTTCCCCCACATCGCGCATGAGGTACATAGCGGGGAAAGGCAGACCCATCAAGTGACGTTTATCTGATACCTGTGGAGCACTAATATCACGAGCATTAGAAGTTGGAAGGTTTGACATCCTTGCCATCAAGAACATTGCTAAAAACTACCTTGCGACCAATCCGAAAACGTCCGAAGCTGACCGAAGACTTGCAAAAGACCATTGAACTGATGAAGCCCTTGTATTAATTTTTAAATCGGCTTTGTGGTTTTCTCCACCAAATTCTCTCGGCCATTTTATTTTTCCGTTGGCAAATGGATCGGAAGCGCAAAATAGAAAATATCACGAGTCGCGCATAAAATGAATTTTAGAGACCGTGTATATGCAAATCGACTAAAAGCCCGTTTACACAGTGCGACTGATTTGTCCGCTCGATTTGGCCCAGATTTGATTAGAAAATGAGCCTGCAGTTAAAAAAGGGCCGAGTTTTAAAAAATCTTTGCAGTGTCACAGATTTAAGAAATCCAGCCGATTTTCATTCCATTTAAATAGGAAAAGAAAATCGAACCAACGAATCGCAGCGAATTGCTTCAAAAAGCAAATCAGTCCGACAAATCGTAGCGTATAATACAAAGGTAGCTGTTCTTTCACTCGCTGTTATAGTTATTATGATTAAACAGGATATTTTCTTGAGGTTGAAAGAAAAGTAATTAAAACTTAAAGTGTTGACAGCTACAAGACATGTTTCAAGCTCTCTTGGTAAATATATCGTCTTCGCTCGAAACAATAGATTCACACGAAGCGTGTTGCTAATCCCCCACAAATATTTCTGGAACTCGGCCGTTCAACGGCGCCTTATGCAATAAGAAGCAACCTCTGGCTTGTTATGAACACTGCGGAAAATTTATGCTTTTTAAGTTAAATTAGCTTAAATAAATTAAAGTTCTTTCCGTTTCAGTTTAAGAGGCTGAATAACCCATGCCATGTCACTTAACCATTTTATTTTTCCCTTTTACTGGGTGGTCCGACTCTATCAGGAAACATTTAAAACTAAATTAGATTTGATTCTTATATTCATTAATTTTTACTTCTCTAGTTCCAAGCTAGAGATATTATAATACACATTTTTTTAGATAGTTCATTTGGTTGTGCATTAAAACAGTCGTGTAAACAATTTTTTGGAAAAGTGTTTATTTGTTATTGACAAAAATAGAGACGTTTCGGGGAAACCCCTTCTTTAGTCTAAATTGAGCCGTTGATACAATGTACGTTAATTTAATTAAAACAGCACCGACCTTCTAGTTCATGATTTTGATCGTCAGTGATATTTGATAGTGTCTAACGCCCTTCCAAGTTATGTATTTTTTTCTGGTTGTCGTACAAGAATGCGGAAAGTATTTACAGTGTTCAGCACGCGAACTTTCTTCTTTAAATTTCTTTCGGATTTCCGTTTTCCTAACCAAACAAAAATGTGGGTGGGTTATACCGTGTGAACAGAACTTCTACGAGTTATATTTTTTTGCGAGTTTTGCGACTTCTTTCACGATCCGGAAAAAAAAAATGAATGTTCCTGCAAAATAAAAACCCACAAAAATTTAGTCCCCTGTACAAAAATAATACGAGGAAATAACAGATTCAAGCAAAGTCCAATGCTATTGAGATAAGCATTAGAAGTTGCTCTCGCTTCTTCACTTCCATCGCAATAAACCGTGGACGAATATCCGATGTTATTGTAAAAAGACTAATAATAAAAACCCTGATTTACGTGTTTTAAACTATACTTACCGTTCTTTTACCAGTATTTCGATACATGGATTAAAGCTAGCAACATTACGTTCGCTTCATTCAGTTCATTACGAACCTAATTCCAAACGTGTGCGACTTGCTGGAAAGCGCAAAAATTTATTATAATTTCCTGCGCGAAAAATCGTTCTCTCCTAATCACAGAATTTAGATCTCCAAAAAAAAAAATAATACAATCGTGAAGCCGCAAATAAACTCCCGCAAGAGCGGAAGATTTAACCATTTTCCGGTTATTGTCAAAACTCTACGTTTTTGCTAAAACAAATTTGTGGGACAGTTTACGGTAAGCTAGCGTAAATATTTGATCCGTGCATTAAATTGGCTTCTTTCAACGAAGTTTATTACTTTTAAGCGAAAAAATGAAAGGATTTTCAGACACCTTAAAAGAGCTTTTATATTCCCTAATCAGAAAACTTTAGTGAAATCAGAGAATAGACTTTTTGTTGTCGAAAACGTCAGGAGCCAAGTTCTTATAGGCTGTGAACTACTAGTCTTATTTAATTTTGAATCGTAAATTTTGGCAAAATGTTTGCTACTGTTAACCCCTAACAGTGCGACGCGCCTAACCGTAGCCACCCAACAAACCTTTTTTACAAGTATCCCTCGTAATATTATCATTTGTTTAAAGAACACGCCTCCTTGCAAAATGGAAACTTGTTACATTGTATTTATCAACAAAACTTGTGAAATTACAAGAGGACACTTGTAAAAATAACGTTTGTTGGGTGGCCACAGTAAGGCGCATCGATATTGCACTGTACTAAATAATCCTCGGTAAACGATCGGAGACGAGGATTCTTAAGAAATTGAAATACGGTTGACAGGTCTTTTTTTCAGCTTTGAATCAAGTAAGCCGAGTTATCAAACTTCGAGACGATTTCTGTCAACCACCGCAACCCCACAATCAATGCATGTAAACACGGTGTAGTATTTTTAAAGTTATCATATTAAATCCTAAATTTTAAGCACCCAGCAAAGCTCTACAAACATCTTTTGATGATTTTGATCTTTCTTTGGCAATCAAACGTGGTGGGCTTCAGTATTTGTTTTAATTCCTCGCGCACCAGGCTGGGAACAGGTTATTAATTGGAGGATTTCATTTTAACTGAAACTTTCCTTCAATATACGAACTACACTCACTTTCACTTGAAGTAAGAGTCAGGGATTTCAAACGGCGGGAGACGACAGTACTGATTCTCAGAGATGTCTTGCGCTGGGATTTTAATACAAAACCCGCTAGGCTCTTTCATACCAAAGAACATGGCGACAAGAACTGTGCCACAGAATTTATCAGATGATGCTAACTGTGGCTGAATATTTAATTAAGTTTACTCAGCCGTAATACTTGTCCTGTTTTGAATTGAGTGAGCATATTTGCTGTCTATCCAATTTCAATAATCTGCATTTTAGTCCAATCTTAGTATGCAGTTACAATTGTTATTCAGTCCGGTTTTTAACTTGATCCCTTCCCTTTTTTCTCAGACAATGTGGTACAGTATAAAAACCCGCGAGTAAGAACCTAATATTTAAGAACCTGTTAGGCTAACATTTGCATTCAAGAACCTATTGAGCCTAAAATTTGGAAACAGGTTCTTAATTTCTAAAATTGATTAAAAATGTTTACTTTTGGGAAAATATGATATGATTAGTGCTTCATTTTTACATAAACACTATGTGGTATGCAAATTTTATACAAGAAATAGGCGAATACCACTAAAATCTCTATAACAACATTGAAATTTTTTCTTCGGAAATTAAGAACCTATTAAGAACTTAATTAGCCTAAATTTGTGTTAATAACCCTTTATGTGAGAACCTGTTTAGGCTAACCTAAAAAACAATAGGTTCTTACTCGCGGGTTTTTACTGTATTTCTGATAAGCTGCTAGTCGACTTCAAGATTATCGTCTTCCCGCCACCTGTTTGCTTGTGACGATGTAGTGCTATTGTCAGTAAAATACATTTAGGTTTAAAACCAAGGGTGCTTTTACAATAACAGCGATTGAGATGGGAAGAGGCTCAATTTGAACAATCGTTGTTATTAAGCTTAGCAAAGTATAAATCTTTGAGAAGTTTCAGGTTAATGTTTGAAGACAACGTTTAAAGTTGATAAGTTACACGTTATGCGAATCTATTAATTAACAAACAGCTAAAGAAATGAAAATTTGACAAAAAGTATATTAATATCGTTAGGATACCACTGAAATCATGAGCTCAGATCTGGTAAAACGTGTTTTCTTTAGTTTATATACGATGGTGTTATTCTATTAAATACAATCATTTTAAATTATACCCACACCATTTTATTGGTTAAAATTTAATTCACCATGTATGTGAAAGCAAAGAAACTTAATTCAAGGATTTATTTTAACACGAAAGAAACAGAACAAAAAAGATTATTTAACTCTCCTTACAAACAAGAACCGTAAACCAGAGTTTCTGTACAACTTTTTTTCACTGCTCTCTGAAGCTGTCTTTAGCAAACTTTAAGAAATATTTAACTTCTAGCATAGTACCAAAAGCGCAAATAAGGCAACATTTTTAGGTTCCAATGACTTGACGTTGCAATTGTATCAAAGAAATCGGATGCTTTTTCACTACAATATTTTTAATCCTACAATGGGTGCCAGAGGATTTTTCTCGCGCGCAGTAAGTCTAGATCTCTATACCACCTGTTTAGGTATGGAATAGAATCGAAAACAGAATTTGCGCATCCTATCTTTTGCAGTAATCGTTACCTTTAGAAATGATTAAACGAACGCCCTGCTAAAATGAGTCAAGTTTGCCTTTCTTCAAAAAGAAACAAGATCTAAAGATCACTAACATAACCAAGTATATTGCTGTCTCTACTCTACCTCGAAGAAGAAATATGAAGACACGTGTATGCATAATTTAGGTTTGTTTGTAGTTTTGCCATGTCATGCTGTCAAAGTTAGTGTCTCTAGATATTGCTCTTCTGTTCAACGGAAACCTTGACCTTCACGGAAAACAAAGATGACGCAATATGATTAGACATTAGTTGATGTGTGAAATGAGTTGATCTGCAAAAAGTAAATTTTCCATGTTATGTTGGCTGTTAACGATCTTAAATTATCCACTAAAAATTGACGATTTTTTTTAATAAAAATGCGCGAGCCACTTAACCACTGAAGAATACAGATGAACAATATCAACATAGTGTTTTAAATTAAACCAGACGCAATATTATCAGTAATTTGCAAACACACTTACATAACGCGTTTTACAATAGCCTCGATATGTTTTTAAACAGTTATCTTAATTTCATTATCACCCTCAGCTATTTAAATTATGATTTTAACAAAGTTATGGAACCCGCTAATTGTGTGTTTATAACTTAATTCATCGGCAGACACAGCATTTATATTATAAGAAAAAGCGCGTAGCAGTATCACGAACCCAACTTACAGTAAACATATCCCGATATGGAAAATTAAAAGAAAGTTTTAAGCATTGACGGATAACATCTATTTAAAAAAAAATCCTATAATTGCCTAGACTCTCTTTTATTTTCTAGCAGGCTTGTTTGGCAGCTGACTAATTACTCCATTTACATTGCTTATGATGTACGACCCGGGTACGTCGGAACAACTGTAAGAAGCGTATATATGAAATATCGACACAAAATCTTTAATAAAGACTTAAAACAAGCTCTGTTTTAATACCAGAGTGAGCAGCCTCAATTTAAGTCGGTAAAATAAGAAAAGCTACATACTAGGCAGCGTCTACGAACGTGATTTGTCACACGGTTCGATTTCGTGCGCGCCCTAAGGCGAACGTCTTTCTCAGTTAATAAACACAATTCCTGAAACGGGGAAAGGAATTTTAAAAATGATTCAAAAAAACTCCGATGAACTGTTGAAAAGGAATTAAAAATTGATACAGTTTCAGTTCCGGTCTTATGTGAACTGTCTCACATACAGCCCCCTTAACACGTGGACAAACATTGTTTGTCGTGTTTGTTTGAACACACAAGAAACAACTTCCTCTGGGAAGTTTAAAATGACAGAAACTTAAGTGGGGGTGCGACATTGCGAAATGTATTTACAATTGTGGTTAAGTGAAATTTAATTGAAATTGAATTTCAAACACTTCACGCTTCACACTTTAAAAAAGGAAATTCCACCAAAGTGATGCGATAACTCAAACTACGGTACATCAGATCTGGTATACATTTCATGTTATAATTTTAAACTGCTGATTTAAACCGACGACTAATTGTTTCCGAAAACTTTGTATAATCTAGCTTTACATCTTAGAGTTCTGGTCACTCTGTAGGAAAGATTACATCAGTAAAAAATAATCCTTAAAAATTTTATTTGTCATGCGGTCAAAACCCATGTACTTGAGTTAATTAAGTTCCGAATGGGGCGCAATTATCAGCTGTTTCCCACGGATAACGGTATGACTATAATCGTGTCTCCAAAATACCGCATTCTTTTAACACACGCGATAGTTACAGTATCCACAGACACAAGCAACAAAAATACATCACGAATTGTTTGTATCGCGGTTGTCAATCCAGGCTGGGATATTTTATTTCCAGTTTTGCTAAAACTGAATAAACGGGAAAAAGGGAATAAATCTGTTACTCATAAAAACTTACTGCAAATGTACCTGTTGTAGACTATCTAGTCCTCGGCCATCTTTCGCTAGCCACAAAAAGAGCAGTAGTTAAGTTTAAGATCCGCATTTTAAAAGTTAGTAAATGAAATAAAGCGGAAAAACTGAATGAGCACGCGTTCGTAGCACTCTGAGGGCGTTGTCGGTAACATCCGCCAAAAGCGGGGAACATTTTACGCGGTTTTATTCACAGAAATAGACAAGATATCACCCGAATGGAACTTGAAGCTTTCTCAATATTGAGTTTATCGATTCCTCGTAGAAAATTATACAATAATTGTGTAGGAGGAATACTAACTGGAATTAACTTGCCACTTCTAAATTCCGAGGCCACGAAATGTATATAAGTCAAAAGAGGTCGCTTAATCTGCACAAGCTTGCTAGCTGCAAGGAGAGCAGAGTAAGAGGTTAGAGAAAGAGAAAGCTAAGAAGAAGAGACGAGAGTCATCGTACCACCACCAAGTATCTCAGTAGAAAAGAGGACAAACTAGAGTGATAAAAAAACTGTTCATCAAGTCCAAGTCATGGCTAAGGTAAGATTAATCATGATAAATTTTTTCATGTTTTTGTCGCCCTCTATTAAAAGTAGGTAAACATTTTCTTCTAAAATAAATGTTCTATTTTAAAAATGTTATAAGTTTTCGCCGGATTTTACAGTCACATAGTCAATGAAGTGGTTAATTTATAAGTTCCAAAATTTCACTTCCTTGAAATTTAATTTTGAATATTGTAAACTGGTCGTAGAACCTTTTGCCCAGCTTAATGAGATAATTTCTTACGATTCAGCTTTGAATTCGTCATTTTAAATAAGGGAATTCGGTATTTGTACAGACGCGGCTTGCGCAATACCTGAAGCTATTTTTTTTTTAATTGTATTCTTTGGTTAAATATCGTATACTATGCCAATGGGTGACGACAATTTAATTGAGAAAAATAAAAAAACATTTTTCACCGTTACCTTTAGCACAACAAACCTTTCTTAATCTAGACTTATTACAGTCGCATTTATGTGAGTCTTTATTACATTTGCTGTTAACGTTCGCCACTTTAAAAAACAGTACACTATTCTCGACTTAGTTTGGCAATCCAACGACAAACAAGCGGAAATTAGAAAGGCCTGAAAATTTTCGTTCGAGATTGGACATTATTTTTGTCATACGTTCCCCAAGAGTAATAACATGCTTGTTTCATTTTCAAAATCCACCTTGTCTGAACGAAAGACCTTTTTACAAAACACTCCTATCTTATATTTAACAATTATGCCACGAGCGCGAGTTGGATATGAGATGGTAGATAGCCAACTCGGCGCGTTTTCGTTGGCGCGTATCAGCTACCACGTTTGTGCCAGTGGTATATGAGCTCATATACCATTGCCCGTTAACCAATCAAAATGCAGGAATTGCAAAATACCATTGCTAGTTTTTAATAAAGCTTAATAGCCCACTCGATTAAGACAACCTCCACGGACATGAACAATTATTGCCTTAAAATGGAAGAGAAAAGGGTTCATCTTAGCTAATTGGTCATGTCACACCAGTAACTCCAAGAAACGGGCCGCCATCTGAAGTACCGAGGTGTCTCCAGTTGCCTGGATTCAGCTATATGTTAGCCTCAATGCTCACCTCCCCAAATTTAGAGTTTGCGTGCAGCTTAAGACAATATAACAAAATAATCGTCTGAAATATTCAAGTGCCTTGTCTCCATTACGTTCATGTTTGCTCCCTCCATCGAATCATTGTGGTACGGTCAGTTATTCATCTTCATTTGTGATATTAAAGATCATAAGATTTTAATAGTACGAGCACAAGTTTCATCAGAAAGAAAATGTTAACGTTATAGTGGCGAGAACATGTAAGACGTTTCTCTGAAAAGCAGTAGCAACCTTACACGTTACAAAAAACGTCTATTGATCCTCTGACGTAGCTTATGTTCTGTCTCAAATAGTTATTAAATGAAACTTTTCTTAACTATTTCGCTACAAACTTACAATCAGTCTCCAACTCGAGGTAACATGACATACTCGTACTCGAAGCAAAAAGACTCTGTTAAAAGCTCGAATATTAACCCAAAGTTTGTTCCACTTTTCCTTGAATTTCAGTTATTGGCAATTTTGATGGTTATCATTATTGGCGCGATGTCACGCCTGCCAGGCTCTAGGGCATGCTCGGCAAGCGGGAGACACAATTACACTGATTCTCAACTGCTGCAACGGATTCGTCAGCGTTACATATTGGTAGAAAACACCCTAGCCAGCGCTAGCGGAGCCGTCAACTTCAAAACTGGCCAGAAGACGGGTACTTCAAATTGCCCGTGGACCTGGGCCATAGACGACGATCCTGACAGAATTCCCAGGTACCTGGCTAAGGCTGAATGTTCTCAATGTAATCATTACTGCAGGGCCGTTGACTACTCACACAACTCGCTGATTCAACGATGCGATCGAAAAACAGGAACCATTTTTTGGATGAGGATGGAAAGGACACTGCCAATAGCTTATGTTTATGACAATTAAATAACAAATTAGGTTAAAACACTCGCGCATTTTTCCCATCTTTTCGAAGGGAACTGCATAACAATGTATTCGGCTGACTGTTAGGACTCGTCCCAAAATAGTCGTATTAAGACACAAAGACAACTTTTGTGCAAAGGAACGGGGAAGGCGTCTCGTTTAAATTTTGATACAGCTCAGTATAGATTGAAGAAGGAGGCTACTGGCTTTAAATGCCGGGTCTTGAATTCAAAGCTTTTAATTATGCATATATTTATTTAGTGACATTTGTTATAAGCTTTAATTAGTTGCTGGTTTAATTTGTTAAAAGTTTCTTAGAATAATGTCTCAGGGATTATGCAGAATACGCAGATCTCAAGAAAAATGTCCGAAGTAAACTACTTATGGGCAATGGTTCAGTATTTTTTATTGTTATTTTAGGAGTAATTGAAGAAAGGAAGAAATAAATCAATGCGGTTACAATTATTTCAAGTAGCTTAGTTTTTTTTTTCGCGCGTTGGCAAAAAAAAATTGGGCAACAAACAGTAACAAGTAACGAAGCTGCGATGAAATTGTAACGCGACTTTTAGCAAACTTCATAAAACAGAATGCATCGGAAACTCTTTTCAACTGACACTGAAGGTCGCTTTTTCACCGCTTAAACAATATATGGAAAAATGATAGCGTTTCTTAAAACGCAAACGAGATATTTCCGTAAAATATCAGTGATAAAACACACAAGAAACAACTTCAGCTGGAAAGTTTAAAATGATATAAAATTAGGTGGGGGTGTGACAATCTCCGAAACCGGCAAAATTGTAGCCTGCGAATCGGTGCAAGCAACAGCCGGAAATACGTCTGTATTCACAGGCTAACAAAATTGACGCAAGTGCGAACAAAATTCGTGTGTTAAGTTTATTACGCAAATAAAAAAGGCAGTGAGCCATTGAGATAATTTGACCTATATACTCTGACCTCTCTAAACGATGAGAGCAGAATCGCTCTACTGGAATTTCTAGGTCAATACACGCACTATCCCACCTGCTAGTACAATCATTCCATTTTATCAAATTAATCAACAACAACATATTTTTTAATGGACTGTTTGTATTTTATTCCCAAGTTTCGTTATCATATAATCAACAAAAAAAGGCCGAGCAGGCGAGAGCCCCAACCGGTTAACAGAGTTAGAACAGAGATAGAACAAGATAAATGATTTTACACCAAAGAAACAGATTGATGTTTTTAAAACTATTTCTCAGACACTGACTGTGGAATTTAAAACAAAACGTAAAAAGCCATTTTAAAGGAAAATACAAAATTAAAAGTATTCAGTATAAATCTAAGCGGTACTGAAGGCATTTAAAGGCCAGTTCAGTATAAGTGTAACACCCTTGCCCATGCACAGATCCCAGGGGGGGTACTCCGGCTTGGAGTGATCGAATGGAGGCAAAACTCAGGACCAAAAAAAAATTCCTAAGTCTTCCGACATTACCCAAAAAAATCCCTGGACCAAAAATAACCCCCCAAAAAATCCCTTGTCAAATTACCCCTAAATTACCAGGAGGGGCAATAATATAACACAAAGAAAATAATAAAAAACTGAACGCTCGTGTTTGTTTATTCATCATACCATAAATACGTCAAGGCCGCGCCAAGGCACTTTACTTCGTTTTTAATACCCAAAAAAATCCCCTATTTAAATCAAGTCACCCAAAAAAATACTGCTACATTTTCCAACCCAAAAAAATCCCAGGATCGAAAATTTCAAACCCAAAAAAATCCTTCGATCATCCCCGTCATTTATAAGCCGGAGTACCCCCCCCCCCCCCTGGGGCACAGATTGTACCATGGTGTAGTACAACGTTTAGGGAACATGCACCCTCGGTATCAGACCTGGGTAGTCTTTTTCCTTCCCCGGCGAAGTTGCCATTTGAGTTTATTCCCCCCTGGTGTAAAATTCGCCCTCGTGAGGTGTAAATGTGCGCCGACGGTGGAAACAAACTTCCCAACTGGTAGAAATGAATATATATATATATATACGTTTCTCGAAATAGGAGAATAGAAATTTTAGTATTTTGCAGTAAGTAATAATCGAGCATCTAATTGAATTCTACGAACATGATTGGTCACAGTTTATAAAACCAATTACTGAAATGCGAAAAGTAATTTTAAAAATGATTCAAACTCCGTTAAACTGTTGAAAAGAAATTAAAACTGATGTAATTGCAGTTCCGGGTTTTTACGTGAACTGTCTCACATACAGCCCCCTTAACACATGGACAAACATTGTTTGTTTGAACACACAAGAAACAACTTCCGCTTAGTGGGGGTGTGACAATCTCCAAAGCTGATTGCGAACTGAATATCAAACATTTCATGCTTTACAGTTTAAAACGTAAGAAATTCCACCGACGTGATGTGAAAACCAAAATAGATCTGGTATATATTTTCACTCTTACATTCTATATTTTAGACATTGCAGCCGACATGTTTCCGAAAAACTAAAGTAATAAAAAAATTGTAAGGCATTTACATCACTTATGGCGTTCTGGTCAATCATAGTTAGTAGACTATGGTTCAGTTATCACTCTGTTGGTAAAAATACTGCTCCCTTCAGTAAAAAGTGATCCAACAGTATAATAATCTAATTTAATCGAAAGTAAATGGGGCCAAAACCAAGCACGTACTTGAGTTAATTATCTTCCGAGTGGTGGTGCGATAATTAACTGATCAGCCCACGAATGGCCGCGATAACGTGCAAAAATACCGCATTCTTTCAAACCATAGTTACAGTACCCATGGACACAAGCTACCGAAACACTGGCAACAAAATATTTTGGACATCACTTTGGACACTAGCAACGAATATTTTGTTTCGTGGTTGTCATTTCAATCCTGCATCTGATTTTATTTTCAGTTTTGTTAAAATTGAATGAACGGGGAAAAGACAACTGAATAAATCTGTTATCCATAAAAACTAACTGCAAATCTGTTACGAAAAATACTGGAGGTTGTCTCGACATAACTTGTAGACTATTTAGTCCTCGGCAACCATTCTCTAGCCACAAAAAGAGCAGTTAATTAATTAAGTAAAATCTCCATTTAAAAAGTCAGTCAAAAGCGGAAAAAACTGAATAAGCACACGTTGGCAGTGCAAGACCGGTGGTCTGAAAATCCGCAAATATAAAGCACGAACATTTTACGGAAATAAATTCACGGAAATAAATAAGGTATGTCATCTGAATGGAATTTTTTTGCCCCCTCTTATGCTAAGGCAACGAAATGTATATATGTCGAAGGACGAGTCACTTTCAGTTCAGAAGCTTACTAACCGTAAGTAAGAGAAAGAGAAAGCAAAGACAAGAAGAGACGAAAGTCATCGTACCACCAAGAGTAAGTCAGTTGAACGAAGAACAAACTAGAGTGGTTAAAACAACTGTTAAACAAGTTCAAACGATGGCTAAGGTAAGAATTAATCTTTTAATTGTTTTTGATGCTTTCATCTAACTGAAAATATATAATTGTTATATTCCCAAGATGATAACAATTACGTTGCCAAAAGTTCCAAAATTTTACTCCCTTTAAATTTAATTGTACGGTATTGTAAACTGACTGTTAAACTTTTTGAACCAAATAATTTCTTATGACTAGGCTCCGAATTCGTGAATGAAGTTAAAAGGCATTTTAAATAAAAATATAAAATACAGTATTTGTACAGACGCTGCTTGCGCAACACCTCAAGCATCAGCTTGATGTATTTTTGCAGTATTTATTACATTTTCAATTTGCTTTTTATGCAGTACTCTTTATAAGAATTATTTTCAACCTAGCTTTGCAAGGCAGCGACAAACGTAATTACAAGAAGAGTAATTGCATGCTAGATCACTTGAAACCCACGTTGTCTTAACGCAAGACGGATTTCCAAAACACCCTCAAAACCATCTTAAGTAATTTAATGCACTAACACGACTTTTGTTTCTCAATACTTACAGTGAGTAACCATAACGATTGTTTAACTTTCAGTTGTTGGTAATTTTAATGGTTGTCCTTATTGGCGTAATGTCACTCCCTGGTTGTAGCGCTTGCTCGGCAAAGCGGAGACACAATTTCACGGATTCTCATCTGCTACAACGGATTCGCCATCGTTACATATTTGTGGAAAACAAACTTGTTGCGCATGGTTCCAACAACACACAAATCAACGGTGGAATCAACTTCAAAACCGGCGCAAAGAAGGGTACTTCAAAATGCCCGTGGACCTGGGCCATAGACGACGTTCCTGACAGAATTCCCAGGTACCTGGCTAAGGCTGAATGTCCTCAATGTAATCATTACTGCAGGGCCGTGTTCTACACACACAACTCGCTGATTCAACGATGCAACCGAAAAACAGGAACCATCTTTTGGACGAGGATGGCAAGGACACTGCCAATAGCTTATGTGTATGACCATTAAGTAACCAATTATGTCAAAACACTCGCGCATTTTTTCCAAGCGGGAACCGCATAACAATTCATTTAGTTGTCTGTGGGGACTCGCCTTCAAATAGTCGTAGTAAGACATAATCATTGTGTAATAGCTCAGATTATATAGCTCAGATTATATAGATTGAAGAAGAAGGCTACTGGCTTTTTAAGCAGGGTCTTGAATTTAATTCGTTTCTGATTTGTTATAAGTTTGTTAGAATAATGTCTCGGGGATTTAAAGCGGAATACGCTGATTTGAAGAAAAATGTCCTAACAAAATGTATTTTAAAAGTAATAAAAGAAAGGAAATAATAAGAAAATGCGGTTACAATTGTTTTAAGGACGTTCGCACTAATTGTTTATGCGCATCCCTACTCCGCACGTAATTCATGTCGCAACGCCATGCTACGCCATACATTGAGCGCGCGCGCTGAGTAAAATTTCTGAGAACATATAGGGCGAGTTGTGGTTCCGCTAGCTTCGCTTGCAATTTGCTCTCTTAAATGGTCGGTGACTCCTACTTTTTTCTTAACGGATCACTTTTGTTAATTAATATTTACGTTTTGCGAGAAAATGAAAAAAAATCTATCGAGTGGAAGTTTGATTTTTAGTCAAACTGACGGTTTGAATTCCACTTTTTGAGCTTTCCTTTTTGCCGTACGACAGTTTCAAATGTGTTTTACCAGGGTTAAGTTTTCCAAAAAACGATGGCAAAACTAGGAATTATTTACGCAACAGACGCACTTCTTCAAAATGTGACTAATATCGTCATCGTCCGTTTACTCATCTTCGATATTTTTAACCATAAACCCTGTAAACCATGCTGAATTACGTGCGCCAATTTTTCGAAATAAGGGTAGTTTTCCACACGCTTTTTCTCTGAAACGAAGTCGGTGACCCCAACTTTATTTTGAATTTCTGACACAAGTAACTCATCATCTGACCGCAGCCAAAAAATTAAAGAAATCTATCGAGTAGAAAATTTTCGCGCGAACGTCCTTAAATAGTAGCCTTGGCTTTTTTTTGTCGCACGATTGCAAAATAACTTGGAACTGAATTTACACAATGACATGTGAAGTTTGTCGAAAGGAGGGACGTAAAGGCAGACGGACATAGCAGAGTGAATCAGATCTTAAATAAAGCGCAAACCGGCAAAATTGTAGCCTGCGAATCGGTGCAAGCGACAGCCGGAAATAGGTCTGCGTTCACAGGCTAACAAAATTGACGCAAGCTTGAACAAAATTCGTCTGTTAAGTTTATTACGCAACTAAAAAAGGCAGTGAACCATTGAGATAATTTGACCTATATACTTTGACCTACGTATTTTAAGTAATTAGCAGATACGCTCTCTAAATGATGAGAGCAGAATCGCTCTACTGGAATTTCTAGATCAATACATGCACTATCCAACCTGCTAGTACACTTTTCTTTTTTTTTGTTCAATAAATCAACAACAACATTTTTTTAATGGATTGTTTGTATCTTACAGATATTCTCAAGTGCCATCATCATATGTCATCTAGCCTGCGTAGCTGGCGGTATTTTTGGGTTTTAAAGCGCGTCCAAGCAAGCAGCGAAGCCGCGACAACGAGCGGCGCAGCCGCGAGTGGCTTGGGAAGAAGGAGTTGGGAAGAAGGAGTTGGGAAATACCGCCAGCTACGCAGGCTAGTCATCAACAAAAAAAATGGCAAGCAGGTGGGAATCCCAACCAGTTAACAGAGTTAGAACGAGATAAATGATTTTAGACCAAAGAAACAGGTTAAATTTTTTTAACGTTTTCTCATTGGAATTTAAAACAAAACGCAAAAAGCCATTTTGAACGAAGATACAAAACTAGAGGTCCTCGGCTTCAGTATAAATGTGGCAGCCTTGCGCATGCGCATATTGTACCACGGCTATCCCTAAGTGTAATGGGAACACCCTCAAAAGGAAACACCCATCAAACCTGTTTAGTATGAGACATTTATGTAGTGCAGTTGTACTACTAGGCAATAACCTCAAGCTAATCGTTTTTTATATGTAAAGAAAGTTCAAAGCCAGTGATTATATGTATATATTTTCGTTAAATTAAAACCTGTAATATCACAATGTTCTCAATAAATAACACTAAATCAATATAGTAAAAATTACACTCAACTCCAATTCAAGTCCCTTATAAATATTCTTACCAATAAATAATATAGTTTGCATGTGGTATTTTAAAATTTGAAACGTTTTGCTCACACCTTGATATCTGTAATAGTAGTTGAAATTATGTTTGAAACAAAATGTGAAGAAATGTACTTTTTTTCTTTGTCTTTTTTTATTCATTTCCGTCCGTACTGCATTTAAAATAAATACCGAACAAAAAAATAAATGGTTTAGATGCCGGTATCTATCGCCGGATCAGTATTTTTTTTTTATATATAAATATGGTAATAGGACTAAGTCGAGTCCACTTCAGTCTGTAATCAAGAGTACATTGTCTATAATTACAGTTAGAGTTGGAGATACGAAGTCCTGTTACCAATTAATCACAACTATAATAAACTTATTGATGATTTAAAACAAAACATTTGGATTTGTGTTTTTTTTTTCTTTTTAACAAGATCCATGAGAAAGAAGCACATTCAAGTGCAACAGTCCAGAAAAACAGAGCGCGCAAATGACGCTTGCTGTCCGATTACACTGTCCAATAACACACGTGACGCATACACGGCTGTCCAATCACATTGTCCAATTACAAGCATGACGCGTAAACTCGTACTATATGCGCTAACGTCTGGCCGACCAAGAAGTCTCCTTCGCCGCCGTTATTTGAAGAATTTTGTGATAGTTTTGGTTATTCGCAGTAATCACCACTTGGAAAGAATTTCAATGTTTAGTTGTAAGGATCGTAGACGTAAGCTATTGCCAGTCTTTTTTCTTTCCATTTCCACACTTTCTCTCCTGTCGTTTTGTCGCATTTTGGGATAAGAACTTTGTGATAATAGTACACAGGCCGACAAAAGTGCGTACATCCGGGACACATAGCTTTCACTATACTTCGCGGGACCCGCGCGGGATCGTCATCTCGGCCCCAGATCCATGGACAATAGGTAGTGCCCGGTATACTTGAAGCATCCGAGCGAGTGTTCCTTGGTTTCGTATGTGGTTTGATTGGAATAAGCGGGTTACTTGTTTTCTTCCTTACGAATATGTATTTTTCCTGAAGGTGGCGTAATGCTTTCGCTGCTTGTAAATTGGATTTTCTCTGGCATGGTGTCGAGGTTATAAATGACGTCATTGTGGAAAGAGATGCCACAAGCAACAGTAGAGACTAGAAATAGGAAATAGTTAATAATAAGCTATAAACAGCTACAACTGCGAACAGCAACTGAAACAAACTAATAAATAAAAAAGTACTACTAGCTAAAAAGTGGTCTTAACCGGCGTAAATTTTTGCGAAGGTCTCAAAAGATGCCAGATGGGCTAGCTTCAGCTGAGAGTACGAACAGATCAAGGAAAGCAAAAGAATGCTGAATGACAAGCTTCCTGAATGACAAGCTCCCGACAATCTTAAATGCGTGCTGGCGATGTCATCTACAAAGTCCCGTAATCGAAACGGTTTTTCTTTTTTTGGCATCATTTCGCTGAGCTGATCTCTCCTTTGCACTTAAGGGACACTGTCACGGGGATTTTTCTGCTTTTCAGTAAAAAGTACTAAAATTAGCGATGTACTCTCGTACCTAAATGGACCTAGTTGAAGGTATAAAGCAAATTTTGTTGAAGGAAATGGGGAGCGGTTATTAGTTTTTAGCTGTTTTTTCAGGCCACAAGGGCAGAACTTGAAAAAGTCAGCCTGACTTTTTCAAGTTGAAATCTAAAGGTTCTGATAACATCACAATAACATCACTTGTTTATAGCTTCAGTACACTAGCATAGTAATTTATAACAAACTTGCACAACTATTTATAGGTTTCCATGGCTCTTGTATTTTTGAAGTAAAGCTTGTGACAGTGTCCCTTTAAAATGTTTTTGAAGCGTTCTCTGGTTAAAAATTATTAAGATATAAGCTTTCGCCAGCTGCCAAACTACAGCCTTTAACGAATGTAGACCTCCCCCCCCCCCCTTTTCCGATAAAAAAAAAAAAATTGGCGCGAATGAATAAATATATAGGGTAAAAATGTGTGAAAAAATTACAGAATAAAAATGCGTAAAAAGGTGACAAGAAAAATAGTGAGAATTTGATAATAAAAGAGAACTATTTTAAAAGAATAGAATATTGCGGAGGTAATGACCTAGCATTGTTGTCCGCTTCAGTTGTCATGGCAGTGTGCCATGACTCAAGAGTTTTTCGCACGCGATAGTCTCCTTTGTCGATGACTCTTGCATTTTTGAAATCAATTTGGTGGTCGTTCATCCATGCATGGTTTGCAATGTTCGATCCTTTGTTATACTGTTTAACATTTCTGATGTGTTCTTTTCTTCGCGTCTGTAGACATCTGCCGGTTTCTCCAATGTAGCTCCAACTACAGTCATTGCAAGGAATCTTGTAGACCACATTTGTTTGGAGGTGGCTGGGAGGTCTGAATTTTGGTGAAGGGAACTCTTGGTGAAGGGTTTTGTGGGGTCTGGTGACGACACGAATTCCATTGTTTTGAAGCAATCTTTTGAGCGGTTCGGTGAGGCCATTGATATAGGGCAGACAAGCCAAGTTAAATGTTTCTGATGGCTCGACCCACTTAAAAAACAAACCAACAAGTTCCTCTGGAGAGGGAATTGTTTCTGTAGTGCGTTTGTTCTTTAGGATGTTAGAGATAATTGATTGGGGGTAGCCATTCGCTTTTAAAGCATCAGAGATATGATTGACTTCTTTCGATTTTGCGTCTGCGGTGCTTGGAAGATTACACGCGCGGTTTAGAAGAGTGGAAGCTGTGCTGATTTTGTGTTTCTTCTCATGATGCGAGTTAAAGTCTAAATACCTGTCTGTGTGTGTAGGTTTTCTGTATACTTCGATGGTAATTTTGCCATTTTTTTTTCTGTTGACGAGGGTGTCCAGGAAGGCGATTTGGCCATTGCTTTCAGTTTCGATGGTAAAGGCGATCTTAGGGTCGATGGAATTCAAAGTGTCGTGAAAGGCTGAGATGGCGTCTCTCTTGATGATGACAAAGCTGTCGTCCACATATCTTTTCCAAATTTTGGGTGGTACCGTGGAATTAATCAGAGCTGAATCTTCAATTAAGAGAATTAATCAGAGCTGAATCTTCGTTAAAGGCTGTAGTTTGGCAGCCGAAAGCTTATATCTTAACAATTTTTAACCAGAGAACGCTTCAAAAACATTTTAATTATGAATCCTGGTTACTCTTCCATTTTTAATAGTGTCCCTTTAATTTCCTTATTACCGAGCCTGGCACTTTGATACAGTGAAATCCCGATTCTTGTTACCTCGAGCTCCAAGGGAAAGGAAAATTAGTTCAAGAAATCGGGAAGTTCGCTGAGAAATCGAGGGTAAAGTTATAGTGTTCGAATGACGGAAGAGAAACGACATTTTGGGCGGGACGAAAAATCGAGGGTTCGAGAAATCAGAATTCCACTGTAAGGGCCTGATTACATGGCAAATTTCAGCCCACGCTTGAAATTTCAGCCCGGCTTCAAAAACAAATCTCATGGAAAAGATGTTTGCGATTACATGAAGAAAGTTTCATCCCGGGCCGAATTACAGCCCGGGCTGAAATTTCCAGCCCGGTTTTTGAAACGGGCTGAAAAACCTCATGTAATCGCGTTCAAATTTCAGCCCGGGCTGAAATTGAGCTTACGGATGCGCAGTGATGGTTTTCAACGAAAGAAAATGGCGGACACGATTAGTTTTCAGTTTTAAAAGTGTTTAACCCGAGCTGAAATTCGCCATGATAATCGCAACAAAATGTCAGCCCCGCAAACCGGGCTGAAATTTAATTAGGCCCTAGATCGATAGCGCGCTAGGTGCAACTGCTTTGAGATTTCGGTATCTTTGTATCTAAAACAGACACTTACGACAAGCTTAAGTAATGAAAAGAACTAAAAGCATTCACGTTTAGTCACGTTAAAAGGCACGATAATTACTATAGCAATTTCAGGCGTTCATTGAAGTTGACAAATGAAATTGAGAATAACCTGGCTACGACATCGAAAAAGAAATATTAAATATTTAACTCTGAAATATTCCGTAAAAGAAATGTAATCACACCAGATTGAACGAATAATATGAAACGCGTCACATAACAGATGTTATCACTGTTTCAAATTTCCTTTCTATTATACACCCAGACCATTTGACTTTTGAATCGTTAACAATAATTCAATTAAAACAAAACCCTTCAACTAAACAAAACGCCCATGCGTTGCTACGCTTGAGTAACAGGGGTCAGCGGACCTTTCCGGTTCATTTTGATTTAATTATTCGAATACCATGAGACTAAAATTTTACTATGTGTTCAGTTCTGAGAAACCTATTTATTGGTTAGCATTTAGCAAACGAGATGAAGAACCATACGCTAAAGCCTGATAGTCATCACACTTGCGAAATTATGGTCGTAGGTGTATATTTTTATGGTTACGGATGCTGCTAGATTTGTGTCAGTAAAACTACCCGAATTAAGTTGCCACGCTCGTCTATAACGAAAAAAAGTCTCTGGGGTAAAATCAAGCGATTCATTTTCAACAAACAGAAGATTAATACTACGTTGGAGTTAGGTTTTCTGGTGAGTTTTGTACTTTTATAACTTTGCAGTGAGCAAATTAATAAGGGTTTCTAAAATTACGATAAGATGAACATGCTTGAGGTTTTAAAGTTTCCATTATTTCTCCTAGCTCTTGGTTTGTCATATAGTTATTTGTAAGCCTCAATTAAGCAGCTAGCCGTGCATGTTTCATTGATATATACAGTGGAACCTCGATTTAACGAACCTCTATATGGCAAAGTCCTCGATACAACGAACGATATTCTTCTCCCCAGTAATAGTGAAACATATGGAAAAGAACCTCGATTTAACGAAACCTCGATATAGCGATCATATTTTGCCAGTCCCTTGGCTCTTCGTTATATCGAGGTTTCACTGTACCTATATTTCATTTGTCAAGGAATTTGCTCAATATGCAAACAATTAGCGTTAGTTTGCGCGGTCAGTTCCAGTATGGAGAAAGTTATCTCTCCAATTCCTTTCTTCAGTGCTTTAAAAACTATAAAGCTTTGATGGATGGTTCAATTTTTGGTCAAATGTTAAATATGCGGGTGAAGATTCTTCTAATTAAACGTTTTCGCACTGAATTGCATGCGGCGAGAATTATGTCCACGGTCTCATTTTTGACGCTATTGAAATTCAGTGCCAACAGGTTGTTATAACAGCAAAACATTCGATTATATTCTAGTTCCGTCTCGCAATTACTGTATTCACCACACGCTGAGACTAAGGCCCGTTTTAGAAATCACAGCTCTTACTGAAGATATTTTAACTGAAGACATTTTTACTGAAGATAATTTTAGTTTCTATTATTTGGAACTAAAGCCATACAATCAAGTACTTCTTAACTACTAAATAACCATTATTTTTTTAGACCGTAAAAATTAGCTTTAAAACTCAACATTGAGCTCGGCAGTCAGCAAGACTTAATTGAACTTGCGCCCTTGCGATGCACTGAATCCTTTGTTTACTTTAGTTACAGGTGTATGTGGATAGCTAATAGCAAAAACCGGATATAACGGTCATCATTGTGTCCCACTGAAGTTTCTCATCAATCATAATTCTAGGTCATGATCAATTTAGAGTCTTAAGAGAATCTTGTCGATGTTTCTCTCGAATTGGCAAACATTTTTTGAAGACATCAGCTGGTCACTTGAACCAAGAGCTTGGAAATCCAAAAACTAAGTCTCGTTTTGTTCTAATTAGACTACTTCAAAACGCATTGCTTGAATGTGTGGTAGTAGAACGTTGTTCTGATAAGTGTTTGATACTGTTGACTGAAATTGAGAGAGATCATTTTTTTTTTTTAATTTTAGAACATCAACTGCACGAAAACTGCAGATGAAGTCGGACGAGGAACAACTGTCGACCAAACTAGAAAATTCATTTCGACACAGAAGTTATTTTACTGAATGTAGAGTAAGAATGCAATAACTGTAACACCAAATTAAATTAAGGTTTGAATGATATAAGTACAGTATTTTTCCTGCTCTTTTATAAATATATAACAAAAAATTATTTTCCGTGGTGGGAGTACAATAAAATCCCATAAAAAAAAGTCATTTTATGAACGTTAAAAATTTTTCTCACCTTCATTTTAAACTGGAGATATTTGCTTGGTTTATAGTGTGCTCTTTACTTAAGTCTTGATGATACTTGACCGTGATATCCAACCAAAAGTAACTTATGCTCGAAACGTTGTTATTTATAGCGTTAGACAACTACCTGATATTGATACGGGTGGACTCAAAATAGTTGTGACAATTGTTTTAATAGGGCCGTTCTTATATGGGCTATCCAGGGATGATATTTCTCTAGGGCTGGGTTCAAAGGAATCTCACTAGAACAAATCGGTATACTTGGTTATGACATCATCTTGTTTTTGATGGTGCTCACAGATCCGTGCAAATCTGTAACGTTAGTCACACAAGCAAAAAAACAAACAATAAAACTTACGCACTTAAAGCTTTGATCCAGCCGGCACTGACGATACAAATGAGGTAGCTAGTTATCTTTTTTTCCAAATGAGCTTCTTTTACGATAGAACATGAAGATAAAAGCAATAATTTCTACCAAGCCATCGCAAATAGTTTGAATTGTGATCTCGCTAGGAAATAAGCCCACAACAATAAAATACAACTAAAGAAAGCCGGGTGTTGTTTTGATCCCAGTTTGTTTTTAAATTCTAGAACTGTTAATTAAATGAGCTCCTGGTTGCAGGGTGCAAAAGCAGATTGCCTAAATTAAATTAAATTAAATTTCTCATTACAAGCTGAAAAACTAAACATTACATACGAAATGTTCACGGCCGAATGGTAAATGCTTTGGTCTTGTTAACAAACAAAGATGAAAGCTCAAAGAGTTGTAAAAGTTTGCCGGTTGTTTTTTGCATGTTGGCCTTAATACAAATCGAAACATGCATGGGTTTTGCTTCCCACTGATTTTAATTCTTTTATTTTTTACCAGGCACTGTTTCAAATGAATGTTTTTCACGTTCATTATATTGTAGTTTAGGCAGTTTAGGAGTAAATCGTTGTCATCTCAAAAGAACATCGAAAAGACCTTGAAATACAGTGTGCTGAGACAGAAAAAAGCAAAGAAGTAATTATAACTCAAAAATGAATAAGGATGGTTAATATTGTGTAAGATTAAGACGAATGGATGAGATATAACCAGAATCGCCTAGACCGATCGCAACACAATATGGCCGCCCGCTTAAACAGCTAGTGTATTGTTAGTTTCGAGCAAAAACAGTCAAATCAACCGCAAGCGACGACGTTTAGAAACAGCACTTCCGTTTCCGCCTATTACTTCCCACGCTGCCGCCGTGTGCTGTTTCACCATGTGCTTGTTTTTGTTGAAAGATTTTCCGCCCAATGGCAATATCGATGGTCGTATGAGCGGCGAGTTTCGCACTAGGCGAACTATAGCACTATTAGTTGTGCACTATAGGGACTGTAAGACACAAATTCCACTGGGGGAGGGGTAGAGGAAACTGGTACAATGGAATCCCGGTTTCTCTATAAACCTCCAAGAAAACCTAAACTGGTTTGAGAGATCGTAGGTTTAGTTGCAGTGTTTAAAAGAGAGAAGCAAATCCAAGCGAAAGGTTTATGGCTCGAGTTATCAGGAGGCACGAGAAATAGAGGGACGGACGTCCCCCGGGGGGGGGGGGCAAAAATTTTCGGGGAGGCTCCGCCCCAGTTCTAACCCCTTACTCTTTTATATACCATTTTTGACAGAAATTTACCCCTTCGATACCTTTAACTGAAAATAGGTACCCTTCTCATATACCTGAGAGACATGGCGTGGACTTAAAATAGGACGTTTTCTTGTCATTTTTATGTAGCGCTTAATAAATTAAAATAATACAGCCATAGCCCCCCCGGGCGGACGTCAAATCGCGATTCCACTGTGTCTTTGTAACGAGGAGGTGCGAATGGGGCCAAACTTATTAGGTCCCAAAAAGCCCCATTGGCCTAAAACTAGACCCAAAAAAGTGTAACGTCCCAGAAATAACCCAGGGAAAAAACATCAAGAGAGTTCCAGACAGTGAACGTTTCTTTACTAGTCATGCCTCTGACACAAACGTCAGGTAGACTGCAGTTATTTTTGAGTCTTTTGAAAGTAGCGAGAAACACAGGAAAACAGGAAACAGGTGCTGCCTTATAGCAACGAAAGTGCCCCCCTCTCCCCCCCCCCCAAAAAAAAAAAAAAAGAAAAAAGTAAAAGTCTCTACCATTCACTATCGTACTGACTACCCCCTTTGGGACACAAAGTTAACTTGCTCTCATAGTTATGAGGCAGCAAGCAATGTACATTTTAGTTAGTTTAGTGTGCAGTATCATTGTATAATTTCATTGTCTTGCTGAATTTTAACTATTTATGTTTCATAGCCCTTAGAACGAGTGAGTAATATGTATATTCACTAGATACTACGAGAGAGAGCTAGATTGTCATCATAAAAACTGCTTTCCCGAAAATCATACTTTGAACTGTTACATTCGGGCCAGGAGAACTTATTATAACTAAGTACAGTCGAATAAAGTTTTATACGAAATCTGGTCTCCTGGAGCACAAATATCATGGGATAATCCCATGATACAGAAGGGGAGATTTATCTACTCTAGAAATATTCTTAGTCAGATTATTTCCAATATTAGATATTTAGATTTAGGGTTCTCTATTGAGTTAATTTGGATAATGAATGCGCATATTAAGTTGACAAGTTGCAGAATATAGCCCTCTTCCTCCCCAAAACCCTGGGCAGAATCGCCAAGCTACCGTAAAATTCCACAATATAAGCCCTTGGCTTTTTTTGTTCATCGTCCCTCTCAAGTGGGCTTATTTTCGGAAAGGCTTATATACGGGGAGGTTATTTTCGTATGGAAATTGTTGATATTGGACAAGGTACTGCCTGAAAGTGTTTTGGTGGATACAAGAATATACCACATGGTAAAATTACAGTTAAAATTAAATTAAATAACTTTATTTAAGTGTCAATGTATTTAGCACTGTTGTGCTGATTGTGGACACTGTAAATAAATAAACAAATCGAACATAAACTTGTTTATAATAAAAACCCCAACTGGTAGATAGGAGGCTAACCAGTTGGCTATTTACTAAGCGTGGAGGAGTTGAATTCGAGACTACTGGCAGGGAGGTCGATTTGAAACCGGGGCCTTTCTCGATTATGCTAGTAAAACTGGCATTTAATGCTACTAGAAATTCTCGCATAAAGCCAAAAAAATGCTAAAATAATGCCTAATTTCCTTAAAAAATGCCACTTGAATTCCAAAAATGCTTTGTTTTATTTCAAACAAAACGTACAAACTCTCACATTATATGCTCATATCAACAACAGGTGATACTTAATAATTGTTTGTTTATAAAAAAAAATAAAAAAAAAAATATAAAAAAAAATTATTTATTATTTTTTTTAAATAAAACATAAAAAAAAACACACACAAGTAACATAACACAAGTACACAAGTACAAAGTAACACAACGCACAAACAGTAGAAACAGACAGAAAACAATCAAATTATGTAATCAAAATTGTGAAACTTTAGGATTATTTATCCTTCTGAGTTCTGAGTGCTGAAAATCTGGATAACAGTCATGAAAAGTGACAGAAAATGCTAGCAATTCTTTTTTGAAGAAAAAACGAAAAAAAATGCTCGTTTTCCCAAAAAATGCCGAAAAAAATGCTAGCATAATCGAGAAAGGCCTACTCCGGATGACAAGTCCAGTGCCCTATACTAAGCCACGCTGCCTCCTAAAACTCTCTGAACATAATGATATAAAAACCAAAACAAGTAATACAGTCATTAAAAAAACATAACAGATCTCTCTGCATACCCTATAACGACGTGAAGCCCCCAAAAAGGGCTTATAACCAGAAAAGCAACAATTAAATATATGCCTATGGGCTTATATTCGGGACGGCTTATTTTTGGAAGGAGTTTTGTGGCTAAGAGATTTTTTGGGGGAGGGGCGCTTATTCTATTTTATTATTATTATTTTTTTTTTTTTTTTTTGGGGGGGGGGGGGGCTCATTTTCGGAATATTGCGACGTATCGCGACCTAACTTGGCCGCCCACTTACACAGTTACGTAGTGTCTCGTCTGTTTCGAAGGAAGAGTCCAACTATTGTAAACAAAGTTAAAGCAACCAAGTCGACCGCAAGTAGGAAGAAAATTAGCAACAACACTTCCGTTTCCGGTCATGGCTACCCACGTTATCCGCTGTTTTTGTAGCTAGTGCCATGTTTAATTGAAATAGTTTTCTCATATGTACCTACTTATGTTTTTGTTTACCTAACGTTCTAAAGTGCTAGTAAGAAACACAAACTCGCTTATGGAACGTTTTGGAATAAAGAGGCAGCAGAATACATGCACACATTTTACATGTTTACCTTGGCCTCAGTGTCTAAGAAAAAGTACTGATGAGATTAATAATTTTAAAACTCGGGGGTCCAGGGTTAATACATCAGCTGACACACCTCGATTAAATTAACTGAAAAATCCTTGAGCCAGTTTTTAGTATCCCAAATATCGCAGTTTGTCAGTCAACCCATTCCTCTACTCACTTTCAGAGCAATTACTTCCTATCAAAGCACAATTTTCCTTTACTATCTTAAGTACAGCTACTTATCGAGATAATACATCCCTAACAAAGAGAGAGAAAAAATCAAAAGCACTAATAAAAGCAAAACCTTCAGTATTGCGATAAATATACATGCGGTTATACTCCTAACAAATACAAGCAATATAACTGTTGCGACCTTCCTGATCTTCTGCTGATGAATGAAAAATTATCTCTTCTGTTCCCTCGTTAAAAAAAAGCAATGAACTTTCGAATTATTTGTTTTGTAATGATGGCGTCAGGGTTGTAATCTCTTTACCCAAGTATCAAATATCAAAATTTCGTCCTACCTTGTAATGTTTGCTTTTCAGAGGAGGAGACATTCTGACCGAACAAAACTGATATATTTGAACAAAGTGCTATGTGAAATATTTACATAACTGATATTGTTAACCCAGTCGTGAATAAGTGCTAAGTGAATAAGTGTATTCAAAGCTAAAATTGTTCGGCTCATTAAATAAGTAGTGGATCACGCGATATTTGATACACATCAGTGTCTTATTTATATGCAGTGTATTTTAAGGTGTTCATTTGTTGAGCACGCGATATATATATTTCAGTCACACCTTAGTTTCCTCAAAGCAGGCGTCTGGCTGGGTTAGAAAATTCAGGGAAGCTATGCACCTTCAAGAAGGTCAGAGAGACGTCTTTCTTTTATACTAATATACAAACGCATAATCTGTATGGACGAACGTGCATGTTGGCAAGAAACGATAAGTGCGTCTGTTTAATGAACCGAGCTGTTCACCAATGTCAAAAGACGAGCACGACCTTGCTCAATTTCGAATTCGTCTAGACAAATTATGCTTGTGTTTAAAAACATGCAAAATAAGAACATTTTTTTTATAAAAATGGGCATAAGATTCTTTCAAAAGAAGTGTTGTTCTGCTTCGCTGAGCCCTGAAGTGAAAGTACTTCGACTTAACAACTTCAACTTGTTATTGTCGCCGCTGTCTTTAATCCCAACAGCTCACGCTTCGAGAGTTATGTTAGGTCTTTGTCAGTAGCCTGCGTAGCAGGCAGCAAGTATTCTTAAAAGGCGGCTTACCTAGTTTGAAAAGCATAAAATAATACTAAAAGTATATATGCATGCTATGACCAATTCTTTCATGTTAAAATTGATTCACTTAAAATCGATCGTTAATCACTAGTCACTCTTTGTGCGATAGCGCATAACATTTTCCCTTAACATATTTCATGCTTGCCTTAATGTCTTTGTTCTTATATGTTTTTGTTTACCTTTGACATTGATATCCAAGAGACGAAGTGAACTTTTAAGAAACAGTAACAAGCAGAGGTTACCTAACGCACGAACATAGAATTAGATCATTATTCAGGCTACAATTGTTGTATTTGCATCATTCAGGGATAGCCAAATATATCCTCGTCAGCTTTTTGGATATTAAGCTTATTAACAGCCTATATATAAGTCGTTATATATGGACTATAGACAGTTATTTTTATGTTTGTTGCCGATGACGTATGTTGCCAGTAAGTGTATTTTTAACCTCTTGTAGTTTGGGAAGTTAATTTGCGTCATTTACGATTGTTAAAAGGTAAGATAGAAAGTGAATCGCCTGAAAAAACCTGCAGGCGTTTTATTATTTGTTCCTGTTTACAGTGGAAAAGTGCACTGTAATCAAACTGAAATCTGTAATATATGACTTGGCATTTTTACATTGAGCCAAGCAAAAAAAAAACTTGAGAAACACACACCAAAAAAGCTAGAGTACTAGCTTGTATTAAAGGGAAACTGTCACGAGCTTCACTTCAAAAATTCAAGAGACTAAAGACATATGGAAACCATCAAATAGTGGTCCAGTTTTATATATTTAAAATTTCTATGCCAGTGTGCTGAAGCTTTAAACAAGTGATACTATTGTGATGCCATCAGGAACTTTATAACACAACTTGAAAATGTTAGGCTGACGTTTTCAAGTCTGCCCTTGTGGCCTGAAAAAGCAGCTAAAAACTAATAACAGCTCCCCTTTTCCTTCAAAAACAATTTACTTTATACCTTCATCTTGATGTTCTAGGTGCATTTCGTGTACGAGCCATAGTGCCTCGCCAATTTTATTACTTTTTACTGAAAAGCAGAAAAATCCCCGTGGCAGTGTCCCTTAAGTGCAAAGGAGAGATCAGCTCTGCGAAATAAGTCCGAAAAAAGAAAACCGTTTCGATTACTGGACTTAGTAGATGACATCGCCAACACGCATTTCAGATCGTCGGGAGCTTGTCATTCAGCGACTGTATTGCTTTCCTTGATCTGTTCGTACTTTATTCATTTGGTTGCAGTAAAATCTCAGCTCAAGCTAGCTCATGTTCTAGTTGCATTTCTTGTACAAGCGAGAGTACTTTGCCAATTCTAGTACTTTTTACTGAAAAGCAGAAAAATCCCCATGACAGTGTCCATTTAAGTCCATGCTGTTAGTGACTGGACGTCGATTACAGCATTAAAAATTTTCATTTGCACACTGATGTAAACTGTTCCAGCAAAAACAATTATTATTAAGAAAAGGCATGTTAACAATGATTCATCTGTATCCCCAAGTATATGAAGCAACGATACCAACAAAACATGTTCTTTGCAAGGAATTAGTTTACTCGATTTCCATCTAAGAAAAATTGGACAGTAAGTACACCTTTCATTAAGCAGCATTCTGTGTTTAATTACCTAAAGGGATAGTGTTACGAGAAGTCTTCTAAGTTTTTGTGTAAACTGTGGTAGAATTATAAGGATAACTCAATAATGAACAAAATAACCTTTGAACAACAAAAGAAAGGCACAAATTCATTCTCCAAGTTGCGAATAAACCGTGATCAACGCCCCAGTTTTACAACAATCTTTTTCATTTGCGTCATCTCTATGGGTAAAGTATTGATTTTGTAAAGATGAATTTTTAAACGTTGACTTGTCCTGTAAAATACCTCCTCCGCTTCCCTTTACAACCAAAGAATAAGAAAAAAGAATGTTAAGCCCAAAGATCTTGTAGACGGGTGCTGTGAATGAGGTGTAACTGCTAGACCATGCATGGTACAGATGAAAAGCGGGCGGAAAGGGGAGGACCTCAAACTGAGCGATGAATCACTTGTAAGGAATTAAAGAGTTGTTTTTCATGTGAACTTAAAAGTTTGATTAGATCGCCCTGAACTAGAATGATCGTGAAGGAAATTATTAAATTTGTGTTTGCAACTGTCTCGAAACTGTCTAAGAAGCACATTTAACGTGAAAACTGAGTGCATAAGTTAGTTGAATTCCGATATTTATATAATTTTGTATTCAGTTATATTGAATTTGATTCACAACGGCATAAGCTAAGAGTTTCGTTTCTCAGCGAAGCCGGGCAGTTAGCACTTTCGTGACATCGAAACTGAGACTACTTTGTGAACCTTTTCGCAATAATTCTAATAATACAAAACCCGAGCTAAAATAATAATATTCGAGTCCAATTAATTCATGACAATCTATCTCTATTAAGACCTACGTAGCCGGTGAAATGTTGTCTAAAAGAGCCACAAAATTTACAATGTTTCGTATCTACAGTTATCTCTCGTACTTTTTTATTCAAGTTGCCTTGGGCAAAAATGTTCAGAGCAGAACTTCAAAACTATAAGCAGGAAATTGTTAACCCGCAAACTCCATTTTTCGGATCTTGGCCGTCTAGCAGCCAGCGAAGTTTAATTCGTGTAAAGTGGTAATATTAAATTAAACTTAGTATGTTGTTCAACTTATTTAGATCGAAGGTAACACTTTAACTTAAATAGCAGCTAAATTCATAGTCGGGTTTATAGCATTTTTGTCTCATAAAACTCGATTTTAACGAAATTGTACCAGTCGACAAAAGATGGCTCAGCTATATTCCGCTTTGACAAAAAATGCAAAAATTTACAACAGAATAAGTCCCGTAGCAGCTAGACATAGATAATAAAAAATCACATTTAAACACATTTGAGTGCAAAATCATCATTTCTACGAACAACACAAAGTACACATCCAGCCCGCAGTGCAAAGAATATCTAGTAACACGTGGTCGCAAAACTGTTTCAGGGCTGTACGTTCGCTGGCACATCCACTGAACTAAAGTATTACAGTTACAACACACATACCTAACCTAAAAATTAATTTTAATACTACTTACCAAAGAAGGGATGTGATGCCTTGGGCAAATATTGGCGTGCCCATGGCGCTCTCTCAAATCCTTGAATGTCATTCGGTAGTAAGACTGCGGCCGAATGTGGCCAAGAAAACGATTGAGAGATCTTAATTCTTGCGCAAGCGCGTACTTCTGACTTGTTGTCACTATTTCTGCATATTTCTATACAGTAAAATCCCGATTTCTCGAACCAACCCCTAGGGAAATGAAAATCGACAACGGTTCAAGAAATCGGGGAGGGGGGGTAAAATTGCTGTGTCCGACTGAGGAAAGGAAAACCACTTTTGGTTCGTGGTATCGAGAGGCGAGAAATCGAGAGTTCAAGAAATCGCGATTCCACTAGCTTCCACTGTATTGTCCACCTCTGCCTAATTGTCAGTTATCACAGTTACCGCTGAACTACAGAGAATACATTGAGTCAACATTTTTATAATATGTTGCATTCTACTTGAGGTAAACAGAGACACCAGCTCGGGCAAAACTAGGTAGAACGAGAGTAGCCGAGAAGTCAGAAACAACCTTCAATCTCGTGTGCGTCCACGTCGACATTCGTACGTGCGCTCTCATTGGCCCTAGTCTCGTGCACTCTCGTCGATTTTCGTGCGCGCTCGTTGACTCCTGTGACTCTCGTTCGCTCTTGTCAACTCTAGTGCGCTGTATTCGTCCCTCGTGCGCAGTTGACAACTCTCGCCCGCGCTTGACAAGGCTCGTTGACTCTCGTGCGTTTTCATTAACTGTTGTGCTTTGTCGACTTTAGTGTGCTCTCATCGGCTGTCGTGCACCCTTGTCGCCGACTATAATAATATCATGCTATTTTGTCGACTCTCGTGCGTTATCATTACTCTCGTGCTTTTGTCGACTCTACATGCTCTCGTCGACTGTCGTACAGCCTCCTCGACTATCATGCTTTTTCGTCGACGCTCGTTCGTTCTCGTTGACTCTTGTGCGCACCCTTTGAGTCTTGCGCGCTCTCTTTGAATCTCTTGCGCTCTACTCGTCTCTTATGCGCCCTCGTCGACGACTCTCGTCAAGTCTTGGCTACGCTCATAGAATTTGAACCTGCTCACATTTTCATGAAGGTTGACGTGCTCGCGTATGCTGATCTTCGTTTGGCTGCGTTTAAATGACAGTCGATGACAGTTCACCTCTCGGCAGCTCTCATTCTCGTTATCCCGGGCAAGGTGCAGAGACACAATAAAGAATTCTGTCGATAATTTTTTGCGCAGCTATGCTAGCGCTCAAGGACTTTTAATCACTTGTACTATCGCATCCAATTGCAAGGTCAGCTCTTAAGCAAGCAAGATTAATTCAATTCAGTAAAAATATAAATACAGCATGATTATATACCCGTATTTTTTAGGAACATTTTAACAGAATTTATTGTACCTTTTTAGACATTTTCCGCAAATATCCATTGGAAAATTTGGAAAGTAAATCAAATCTTTTTCCTTAGAAATAGTCAGTTCCTTTTCTGAGGACATGACTTGACAACTTGCATCACCGTGAAGAAGAAAGAAGCTGAGTAAATTGTAACGGTGCCATACGGTGCCATACGGTGCCAAAATTATCTTAGGCAAAGCAACTGTATTCCAAAAATGCTTCATTGTGCAAGAACAGTAGACCACGAGATGAAAAGTTAGCTTTGTTCAGTATTTTTATTTTAAGCTTTATGTTTGTTGATTCCCACCTTGTTAAAATTTATTATTTGACTAGTAGGCAAACCGAGTAAAATGCATTCCATTTGTGATGTCTTTACATGCCTCTCGTGAACTGTGATGACAAGAGCAATTTTGGTAAGACCAAAACCAGCTTCTGGCCACTTAAAAAGGACGCAGACAATCCAATGAACCAATCAAAACTTGAAGCAAATACATGTAGCCGGCACGAAGCGCGGGAAAACGTGTGTGAGCGAGACGCCGTATTGGTATTTGGTATTACTTCTGATTCGATGAGAAAGTGGCTTTTTTACTTTCGACACACAGGTGAAAATCGTTCTATATGGTACGGAATAACCCCTAACAGCATCTTTCTAAAAGACTTGCAAAATAGAGTCTCGCCTGTTGTACAGTCAAATTTTGTTGGAACTACAAGGCTACAATACCTACGTACAGTAAAAAATTGTTTCTAGTTTTCCCCAGTTCAAACCGGTCATTCAACGGAACAGTTCGAAACATCGAGAAATTCGACGGCAAACCTTTAGCTGCAAATTACTATTTACTGGTGCTTTCTAGACCAGGAAATGTGCTATTTGCCTCAACTTATACCTTCTAAGAAACTCAGTAGTTTAAAGCTACAACATGCCAGATAAATATGTTTCTGTCTTTGAAATATCTCAAAAAAATAAAAGATGCAAGCCCGCCATACATTGTATCGATTTCCGCCATTCGAATCCTCGCGGCAGCCGATCCATACTTCCTAGGATGATGTCCTGTCACGGCCATTTATTCTTGGATGGTGTCTTAGTGATTCATTTAACAATTGGTTCATGCTTTAGCGTGCTCCATCGAGTTATGGAGCACGCGGGAAGTTTGGAGAGCACGAAAGAAGCGTAAGAGTTGCCCGAGGCGATAGCCGAGGGCAACTCTAGCTTCTTGAGTGCTCTCCAAACTTCCCAAGTGCTCCATAACTCGATGGAGCACAGCTAAAAGCATGAACCAATTGTTTTATAACATTGCCGGTGGAATTGTGCATCAAACCGGCCGCGGAAAAAAAAACTGTGTTTATTGTGTGCAGTGCGAGAACATAAACTTAGCGGTCGAGCAATAAATTACACATGTACAAGTTTACACAATTGGAGCAGTTTGTGTTAAATGGCTGATAAATTGACTAAGTTTGTACGGTGGCAGAGCGAAGGAAAAAAAAATGACGAAAACAGCAAATACTGCTGTTGATTCTGAGGTTAGTTTTCGCTGAATTAAAATTAAAATGTTTACTCCCGAGTGGAAGAAACTTAAAACAAAACAACCTCGAACAGCCGAACAGATTCCAAGGGTTGAAAGAGTCAAAGAATTCGGTTCCATGCTTAGTTTTAAGTATTTTTGTGGACCGATTTTATTTGTAATTGATGAAAATAAACATTTATTTTTGAAAACGGTAGTTGAATGAAGCGCCCGAGTTCATGAAGTAAATTTTTCCCGAGCGGCAAAATCACAACAGAACCGTAGACGCTTTGGTGTAAGCTTAAAACGCAAAAACTTTCGTCGGGCAGTTAGTTTTTAGTGCCATCGAACTGTTTTCATTCATGCTGGCCCATTCTTCCACGTCAGGGCCGTGAAAAAATGATTTTCGTCCTTCGAGACTCGCACGTTAGTTGTTGTTGTTTGAATGAAGAAAAGCACACAAACAACTTTGACGGCAAAATCGAATTTATTTTCTCTTTCGCTCTCCGTCTCGTAATAAGAAACAGCTTACCTTGTAGCTCGTATCCTTGGAAAAATATTGAAAGGATTCACTTTTCACATTCCGAAGATAATATGACATCGCTTCCGCAAAACACAGCGTATGAGCTTTACTCAGTGAGATTTTCACTCGTCGATTACGTCATCAGCGTGCTCCATCGGGATTTTGAGCACGCTTACGTATACTGAATTTGATTGCGCGGCTCTGCTAGCTATGTTATAATTTATTTTAGCACTCAGGTTTAAGTTTTGCACTTGAATATCGAGAAAATTATACTTTCAATTTTGGTTTGTTAGTTTATCTTGTTTTCAAGTCCTTTCTCCACAACCGTAATTAGCAACGGTGGACGAGAGTTTTTCATTGCAGTGGTGGATTAGTGATAACAGTGTACCTTTAAGCTCGCTGAACAGTGATGGAAACGAAACATTATTAAAGCTTGAAATACATTTTAGATAAGTAATGCTTACAAATGTATCTCTTTGTAGAAATGTGCCTTGCAAGCATTCCTAGAATGTTACAGCTGAACGATCAAGCTTGAAATCTTTCACATGCACCGTGTTCAAACCAGTTAATTCACCGATCTAATCTACCTGTACTAACGGAAACCATTTCTTATCGTCTTCTCAAGTTTTATTTGAGAATATCCTATTGGGTCTGGGTCACTGATATGCCTGTTTGATTCGTATCAACTAAATGAGCTGTTTGCCTAGCCTGTATGGCCTCGCAGTCCGATGTTTGTTCCACTTGCTACAAGTAACAAAATTAAATATGTCTTGTAAATTTCCAAAATATTTACATCGAAGGCCTAGTTACATGACTTTAATACATGGTATTGTGAACATACCTCATTCATTTCACTAGCCTTGTCCACAATCCGCATCTGCTTGTACACTGAGTATCTGAGGGACGACAGACATTTTCGAGAACGCCATACTCGCCAGAACCGTTACCCTGTTACCCGAATGAGTTAAATTTTGACTTCAAGCCGTGGGAAGCCGATGATATAATGCCACTATTTTTGAACTATTTGTTCACAGAACTGCAGGTTTTAAACACGAAAACTCGTTATTTTTATATGATTCGGCCGGAAATGTTTATATGGATACGAAGGATATAGCGGAACCTACGAGTGAGCTCCAGCTGCGAACAATTAAAATCGCATTTCTTTGTTTATTTGTTGTTTTTCCTTGTTTTTCAGGCAACCCTTTTCTAGTATGACATGCCTGTAAGGCCAGAACGCCTTCCATTTCTTGTTTTGGCGTTTTCGTTTCCGTAGAGGCATAAAAGATATATGGGAGTCGACCACTTAGTATGCTATTCCGTAAGTACCCCTGATGCGCCCCGATTGCCAGAACAGCTTCTGTGCGTTATGGTTAGAGTTTTGCTGTCGACATCAAGACTAAACTACAATTTCAGTGCTAGTTTTAATGCTTGTTATTAATTTAACCATGATTACAGACAAATACAAAGCCAGTCTCTGCTGCTTCTAAATTAATTTTGAATCCTCTCTACGAAGACAAACGCATGTCGATCACGTGGTACTATTTCCGTACGTCAGCTCGCGCGGGAAGTGAAGTGACATTGAGAAACAAACAATTCAATAAATAATTGCGCATCGAAACTGGCGGCAGACTGGGTTTCTCCGACAGTTATCTTGTAAACGATTTACGGGGGGTAGCAGTAACTAAACGTGATTGAGGGCTCTCATATTTGCGTGTGGCTGTAAATAACACCGGTGGATGACTGTGTGTATGGATTTGAAAAGCATGCAGTCACACCCAATTTGGGAATCATATTTTCGGAAACTCAGTTTGTTGTGGACAAATGCAACGGATGTAGAAAAAAATATGATTTCCGCTTACTTCAGGTTTCTAGAAATGTCATGCCCGTGACCTTGGCCATGTTTATGTTAAACAAACTTTCTTCATTAACATTTATTAAGGCTAACTGTGTTGCAAAGTGCCAAGGACGAACAAGGCTTATGTATTGTAAACGACCTTTGGTAACAGGCCAACGGGCCTCACCGCCAAAGCTTATCCTCATTTCCTTAACAAGAAGCTGGGCACGGTAGTGATACTTCCTTTGGAGGGATGCTAGTCCACCGCAGGTTAGACTTCAGCATTTGTGTCAGGTTTCCCTAACAGAGGGCCATGTAACCCATTAAAATTCCTAGGTAGAGAGAAGCACTGTGGGGTTAAGTGTCTTTTTCGAGAACACAACATCAAGATCAGCGCTCGAACCCTGGTCTCTCGATCCGATCAGGTGTCCAACGCGCTAACCATTAGTCCACCGCGTCTGCCGCTCTTTAGAGGGCGTTTATTATTGAATTTTTGAGCAAGGTAGATTTGATTAACTGAAATGATTTTCAGTGAACAAGCTTGTTGGGCGGTATTGGAACGGAGTTCGCCGGCCGAGTAGTCCGCGCCTAAGTAAGAAAAAAGCCGAGACCGATCAAGCTTACCCGTAAGTTCAATGACATAAATGCTGTATTGGCTGTTTTACAACTTTGTTTATAACTGCTGCAAATAACAATTCTCAACAAACACGCGTCACAATACTAAACGCAAATCAACCTCTTTGCTAGAAGTGAAATCAAAATTAAAAATAATTTTTTTTTGAAAATTTTTAAAAAATTTTTTTTTTTTTTTTTTTTTTTTTTTTTTTTTTTTTTTTCCTTTTTTTTTTTCTTTTTTTTCTTTTTTTTTTTTTTTAAAAAAAAAAAAAATTTTTTTTTTTTTTTTTTTTTTTTTTTTTTTTTTTTTTTGGGGCGATAATCGCACGGGCATCCAAATACCAAAAAGAGGCAAAAGAAAACCGTTGGTGATCTTTATGAATTAATCGTCGCTGAAATTTTTCCCATGACGAAAAATCTAAAAAAATTGTTACTCAAAATTTTGAAGCTGTCCAAGTTATAATCATACTGAGAACATTATGTGAATTACCCGCTGTTTGCATTACATAGTGTTGCACGCTGATAAAGAAATTTCAGTTCTGAGATGACACAAGGTTGAGCTATGACTCAGTTTAACTTATATATGATGCATGTAAAACGTTAGACTACTGGTAGTCTGACTTTTCTCTTAGGTCTCTTAGGGTCGGAGCGCGCATTATATTAGGAGCTCGAGCAAACTGGTTGAACTGGCGGGTGGATGAGAAGGGGCTAGGGGCGAGTCGAGAAAAGACTGTCTTTCCTCGATCGCGCGCGCATCTTGTCTCGCCTCAATCCTTCCTCGCGCGTCTTAAACCCTCCCTAGCCTCGCACTCCCTTACTAAATTTTGAGAGAAAAACAGACAGCAAGCAGTCTAGAAAAACGTGTCTTGCGAGAAAGGATTATGTTAACTTGATCCCACGTTCTGCAATGCGTGGCGGTAAGAATAAAATGTGCATGTTGTTTTTCTTTGAAATGTACCTTGCGAAAAGCAAGCACGCCACGAACGTTGCTTTTTTTTTAACAAAAATGTTTTTGAGTGATCCGACAAGAATACTAGATACTCTAGGTGAAGATCCTCCATTTCGTTGTAAGTTAAAATTATCGAATGGAGCAGCCAAATCTACTACGTCTGGTATTGAAGCCTTCTATTTAATAAAGTAGGTACATTGGCGAGCACTAATGTTAGACGACTTAGGCTGTTTATTTTAAAAAACCGCTCTGAGGGCCCTATCATGCATGTAACCTTTTCATCCAGTTTTCAAGTGCGACTGGTTTCACAAAAGTTCCAGACTAGATGACAATAAGTTGAATATAGGGAAGAATGCTGACTTGTATAGAGATTCTGTTAATCTTATGCCCGTCAGCTTGTTTCCAAGCTGTTTCAAAAGTAGTTTGAACTTTCTCTGGATACAGGACAAAGTGTAAGTGTAAGTTAGCGAGTTAAGCAAATTAATTAATTAAAAACATTGTAGTAATTTAGGTAGATTTTTTACTGCAGTTTTTCTTGTACTCCTTCCGAATGTATTATGTATTATTTAAAACGTTTTAATATTTCAGCCTTTCTGTTAATTTATCTTTAAACATCTATCAACTTATCGGTGAACCAGGATGAATAAAGTTACCGTTATTTAACTGAAGTTCACGCAAGTACGCACAGCGGACTTACTTTTGCACTTGACTAACGCTAGAGCTTTTCCAATGCAGGCTAAAGCGGAACATTCTTAAGATAGAGCTTGTACGTCAGTGATTAAAAATCAAAGTACCGGTTTTATTTATTTCCCCGGGAACGTCCCGGCAGAGTAAACCACGTGCAAGGAAGCGAAATTACAGTATTATTTTTGGGGGGTTGCATAACAAGTTTCACAGTGGGACAAAGACGTTATGAAAATCGATAACCCTCATTCAGTATTACTTGTAACCTGGCATTTCAATTTTTCCGCTGAAGAAGGAGTAGTTACCCCGAAACGTATATGGAACATATTTCTTCTATCTGGCGCATTGTTCACCAATTAGAATCAGCATATCTAAAATCACTGTTTATATGCACTACACATACAATAGCTCGAAATTTCTTTCGAGATTTTTTTTATTAAATGTAACCGTTGACTATCCACAACGGTCACTCTGGGAAGAAAATTTACTGGCGTTTGTTGAGAGTTCAATAAAAGTAAGTGTATGGAGAACGGTCGGTTGTACGGTAATACGTAGTGTCGGACGAAGCTGACCTAGTCATTGCAGCGAGGTGGCCATTGTAGAAAGATAGCTTGTGTGAAGGTCCCACAGTATTTTCAGAAATATTTAGATGAAAGTAATGAATGGTCTTTTGGGGGAAGGGGAAGGGGGGGGGGGGGGCGCGGAGGTTGAAGTGGAGGCGTGACCAAAGCAATATTTCACGACTCGAGCAAATGATAAAGTTTTTATTTTAGTAATATTTGTTTTCTCTGTTTATTTCGGCACACATACATCATCCCCTCTGGACCCAAGGCAACGTGCTGACTGTCGGGTGGCACTGCAGTTCAAGTTCCGGGAAAGTTGCGTGACGGGCAAAGTACTGCGTGGGAGGCTGGGATCGACGTCACACATCCGGACTCTTTACTTGACAATTTCCGGAACACGCGTACTATGCAAACTCGGTGGTTTACCGCTAGTTTAGTTCCTGGTTAGAAACGTTTCGAATTTATGATATAAAAGATAATATCAGGGGAAATAATTAATTGCACGAGCTACAGCCGTTAGCAGACTTCACACCATACAATAGAAACAGCAGGCCAATGGAGTTTGTTGTCTCTTCAGTAGTGATTATAACTTTTGCTACAACAGTTAAATGTTTTGATTTCTGAAGAATTAAAAAACAATTAATTTCATGTTTCACACAGTAGAAAGTGTTAATACACGTGCCAAATCTTGTTGCTCAGATATAACGTAACTATACCTCAACCCACAGCAACTAGACCAATTCTTTCTACTTATAATTTTTTTAAATTTTTTTTTCAGCTAAATAAAAAGAAAATTAATTTTAATAATCCTTATATTAAATTCCAAATTCTCGCTCTCTCGATAACTTGAACCAAAAGTCACTCGTTTCCCTTCAGTGGATTTGCTCCACTCAGTCTAACACTCAACTTTCCCCCCTGGGTCCGGTTGTTCAAAGCACGATTAAGCTAATCCAGGATTAGCGTGAAATTTGATTTCAATTTTATATAATTTCGTTGAGGTTTTCTGTTAATATCGTCTGTCCCACAGTTTTGACATGGACCAATCTCAAACTTAACAAACTATTAGCTTTGGGAAACCCTTTAAAACAAGAGAAATTAAAATCTTGATCATCTTTTAATCCTGGGTTAGCGTTAATCGATTTCTTGAACTTCCCAACTTCACGAACCAATTTTTTTTAATTCCATGGAGGTTCGAGAAGTTGGGATTCAATTGCATCCAGAAGTGATCCGTCGCAACGCACTAAAAGTGTAGATTTGCATTTTGTACTCTTATTATACTTGTGTAGATTACAATTTTAATTTAAATGATAATGCGCGCTTTTTTTCTGCGATTTTCAGAAGGCTATGTCTAGTGGCCTTAGTCGTGCTAAACATGTCTGACGATACACACGCCATTGGTTGCTCGAGGGATGTTACTGGTAAAGAGGCCCGGGTGGTAAAGAATCTGTAAAGAATTGCGTGACGACAAAGTTCGGAATACGGATTAAGTCAAATAACAAATTACAAAACCAAATTTAAACAAATGAGTTCATTCCTAGTCGCAGGGTATGTGCGTCTCTAATGGTGGATTTCCACTGACGCGTAATTTTTTACGTGCGGGAAAAATTTAGAGACAATGTATGAACGACTTGCGTGAACGTTTACGCAAGTCGTTCATACATTGTCTCTAAATTTTTTCACGCACGTAAAAAATTACGCGTCAGTGGAAATCCACCATAAGGAACGTCACCCACGCTTCAGTTTTAAACGAGGGGAAGAATGTAAGCTATTCGCCATTGTAGATTCTACCGTCAAATTCGGGTGTGAGCTAAAGAGCCTACAGCCTGCAGCGTAAGTCGGTAAATTCATTTGCTGTTTGTTCCGTTTTGTATATGTAAATGCATTGCTCTTTGTTTCGGCTGTCGCTTTACTGATGAAGTGCGAACGCTCGAAACTCTAATAAATGACCATTTTGACGGCGTTCTACCCGCCCAAATTTTGTAAATTAGTTTCTATGGTTGTCAGTATTTTAAACATTGAATATTTGTATGTGGCACTCACTAACAAATCATTAAAGTGTTCTTTTCATCCATATTAAGGCTGTCGCACAGCTCCTGGCACTGATGTATATCCCTATTTAAACGATATTCAGTCATGGTGTCCACATCTGCATGTTCACTTCGCGTTTCCGAACTAGCACTGATTTTTAAAGTTGAAGAGCACGGCTATACGTTTAGATTCTTTTCTTACAGTAAAACGTTTTAATTCATTTTCTTTCCGGCTCAGTATTTTGTCTGTACTGATCCCGGTTACGGAATGAGTTGCTCTCGGCGCAGCGCTACTAATTCGAATTGTTCGTCGGAAATCAGAGCAATTAAATCTACAGTCATGTACAGTTTCTTTGTCTTTATTCGGATCTTTATTGCATGTTATATTCGGAAATGCCGAAAGCACTCCCAAGGCGGTTTCTCTAAGATTCCCACAGCAATCCCAGGCAAATTGTTACAGGGCAAAAATGTAAAGAAACTAATGTACGAAGAGTTTTATTCACTTCAAAACTCTCCATTCTGCTCTCGATCAGCCAAATCGTCCGCTACAACTCAGTTACAACTCGAAAGAACTGCGACGGAAAAAATCTCCAAATAATTGCGATAACGATGTACGAGAAAACTACTAAGTTTAAGAAGCAATGTACAAAATAATGCTCAAATAAACAATTTACATTTTTCCCTATACAGGTTTCCAAATGGAAGTCGCTTGAACTTTCGACACACTACGCCCAAAATCTTTGACTTGAAATTAAAATATTTAATTTCCAAATCACTAAATAATTCAATTCATCATAAGAATTTGCCTTTCCCTAATTGCTTACATTGCTAGGTCGGTCGAGATCTGCTCGTAAAAGCATAATTTTCAGCTAAATTTCTTGTAACTACCTGAACTCACTGATTTTACAGAGTGCGACTGATGTACTTGGCGAGTGAGCGTGGCTTGATTTGGCGTATACCTATACCCTATACTCCTATGAGGAGTAGGCGCGTCGTTCGCGAGGCCAGCTTTTTCATATCAATTAGGCTCATACAAGAATCTCCGCTATTTTACGGGACTCGATAGAACAGCGGAAAACGGCGGAAATCGAGCCCACGAGCTACGCTGAAACCCTGATATTAACTGAAAATCCGTTAATCTGATAACCGGAGTTTTTTTGTTCAATTCTTCCGCCGCAATTTTCACGTGGCCGGGTGTCATGACTATCATGTGTCTAACATGGAAGTCTATAACTCTAGCGTCTAGAAACACTTGGGTTTTACCCCATTGTCGTCATCTTGTTGTTCAGGAGCTAAAATGAAAAGTACAGGAAGGACTTACTTCACGTACTTACGTGAACACGACTCGAGGCACGCACGCAAGTCTTATTTGACACGCGCGAGTTTTGATAAGCCCAGGAAAGCTTCGGGCAATTCTTCAAGCCCCTCGCCCTCGTTTTTACACAGTGAACGACAAATTGGTTAAATGTTTTTACAAACAGTCAGGTTGTTTTCACTTCAGTTATAATCTTCCGCTTTGACTGAAACGACGGTGTGGCCGGAAATGCCTTTAACGATGACTCATTAAAGTCTGTAATTATGCAGGAATGAAATTCACTTGTCACGAAAGATACTGATAGATCAACAAACTGCCAACGACACGGACGATTTTTCACTAAAAATGCTCCCCTTAGAGTGAAAAGTCTACAAGAGTTTTTTGTAAAATACTCCAACACGTATTTTAGGCCACGCTCTTTAGCGAAAACTTTTAAAGTGGTACTTAAGAAAACAAATTGTGTTTCTAAGTGACCAAATACACCCGCTGACACTCCTTTCTGCTTCGCCCACGATAAAGAATGTGGAATTTGCAATCTAAAGTCAGATGAAAGGCGCCTAAATCTGCCATTCCATGTCAGGCATTCACTAACATAGTGGCAAGGGAATACCTGTATTAAGACGTTTGCTTTCGCCGCCCCTTCAGTTAAAGGTGAGTGGGAAAAGTTTTCTAATCTTAATAATTATTTGCTTTGTCGCTCTCTTTATTAATTTCGTGGAATTGAGATACTCTGGGATGCTATATCTCGGCCTCAGACCTTAGATAATTTGTTGGTTCTTTGCTACTTTAGCATAAAAATCAATTTTTTCCGGACCGAGCTCTGATATTAATCTAACAAGTACGCTACTCTCAACGAGTTTTGTCGTTTAAGAACTATACTCAGGAGAAATCAAAAGAACGCCCTGCAACAAAAGCAGAAAAATTGGCTTCCCAGGGAATCATTTATCTCACGATCATGACGGGAGAGGCAGTCTAAAGAGGATAGACATTAGGTTCTCAGTTATAAGATCCGATATTGTTCAATAACGAACTTTACTCGTAATGTTACTTTAGTAAGGCAGCGTTTTCACTGACACGTGGTAAGGTACTAGCGTCCTTTCGTTTTCATGGTTCTCTGCTGTCCATCAGTTTTTTTTACGGCCGCCAGTTCATGCAAGTTTGAAAACTGGGAAAAGAATACTGAGGTATCAAACTTGCATGGCAATCTTGAATTCGTTCGGGTTAGCATACAGAGTCAGAGCGATGAGCGGAAGACCCAACCATGTGAATCAATTTTTTCCGTTGTTTAATCCAACTGTGTAACCTTGGTGACTAGATCCGGGACGATTTTATATCAACGTTAAACTAAGCGTTAACCAGGTTTCTGATTAGTGGATCTGGCAGCATTACAAGCAAGACTACCGAAACGCCGAAAATTTCCACCGTGCGACATGTCTGAAGCCCGTTGCTGATTTTAAGCGAGACTTTAACGCACCATAGAGTCGCGGGCAATATAGAAATATAGATATGAAGCAATATTTGTAGGAGCGTATGATGCAACAAAACGTTATATGTACTCGAAACACTGCATGGTGTAACAGCAGTCGTTTTTGGTATTTCTTACTTTAAGTTGAGGTATGAGATATTACTAGGGTGCTCATTCAGCTTCATGCTGCAGATGAATAATCCAGGTCAAATGTAACTGAAAGCGGAAATTCAAAAAGAGGAATATTTTATACTTCCTGTGCCAAGGGATTTTGCATACTGTGTGTAAATTTGGAATGAGTTTTCAGAAACAACTAAAGTCGACAAGCGCGGAACTTACTAAATTGGCTCCACTCTGCTTTTTCTATGCTGACAGCGTAAGTATGATGGTGCACAGGGCCATAATGACACGTGCATGTCATGCTTTGTCATGGCACTCGCTTGTACGCAGACTTTACGTCATGGATGACGCATTTTAAACTGATTTCGACTGAAATTTTTCAATATCTTGATTCAATACGTTCGGCTCGAACCGCGTAATGCGTCTCAATCTTAAACATCTTAATTGCTGGTGTATTATAACCTGATCATTTTGATTGTTTGGCGTTTTTCTACATTAGTGAGCTGTTTTTCTGAAGGTATAATAGTTCCATTGAACGGACAATTACAGCTCAGATTCACTTCAGTGCTCCAGGCCATTATCTGCGTAAACTTGAGTAAACGACATTGTTGACACATTATAAAGGAGTTATCGCTGTCAGGTTTCCGTGTTTGGAGTACATGTAGTTAAAAACTTAAACTGCATCATCATCATTCATCATCAATGGCATTGGCTTGGTCTGACTGTGGTCAACCGGCGTGGAAATCATCAGTGATGATGACTCACGTCCAGGCTGGTGGAACAAATGGTGCTTTCGTCGTTATGTAAAGAATTCTCAGCTATCTCGAGTTTGTTCAGTTTGTTTTGTCGACACAATATTCACTTAAATGCCACAGACAACGTCAACTTCAAATCGGCAGTCTTGGCTTGAAATAAAATCTGGTATTCTGTAAATTTATATATATAATTTTTAATTTTCATGGAGCCATTCAGTCACAGCACAATGATAACGACGGTTATAACGAAGCCATGGTTGTCTTGACTGCTGATCATGAGGTCCTGCGCCCTTCAAATAACTCCGGTTACGGAACAATAACGTAACTTTAATTAAAAGTCCTGGGAGAATCCCGCAGAGTTGTCGCCAGGGCGTATACTTTATAATGCAATTTTTGGCCAGATGACATCATCTTTGACTTAAACTACTTGAAACTTTTTTCCATAGGACTTGTTTGGTTTGTTGAAACCCTGCGAAAGGAAACAGACATGGCCTCTTTCTATGAACCAATGTCCGGACAGGCATGGCGTGATGAGCTCCACAGTTTTCTTCCTCATGCATTAGACTGCGTGGATTCTAACTGTCTTCTTCCTCTCTGTGTCAACTTGAAACTTACCTTGAGGCATGTGCAACTCTGTGAAAAGGTAGACAAGTGTACCATATGCCAAGGAATGAAGTCCCTCGCTGCAACTCATTCCAATTCATGCAGAGACTACTACTGCCGTGTGCCATTCTGCATGGAAGCCAAGGTGACTACGCAGCAGCAGATACTAATGGACCAATTAGTAAAAACATCTGATGCAGGTCTAAAAAGCCAAACGGAGGACGGTCAAGAAGGTGGAAAAGACAATGTCTCCAGCAAAGTCACAGCTGACTCTTCTCTCGTGCTAGTTGCAAGTAAAGCAACACCGAAACCAGTTGATTCTCGTAAGGCACCGGATCTTGACGGAAGTCCTGAGCAAATAGCACCTTCAGACAAAATCTGGCCTACGGCAGAGTGTCCACAACCTGGCTGCAAAATACCTACGCAAAGCCCTGTGTCAATGGAATCTGTCCAAACCGAATGGATGGAGCGTTCGCCATTCAGATCAAGCGCGAAGCTTCCAAAAAGTTCCCATCCAAGTGCTCAGGGACAGTTACATGGTCGCTTATTGGTCAACAGTGAAACATCCAGCCCACGAAATTGGTGTGAACAGACATCAACTGCAACAGCAACAGATCACGCGAAAGATCATGCCGGCGTAAAGAGAAAGTTACAGAGTTTTATCTCTAATAACAAGTCCACTCCACCATCCAAGGTTCGTCGCCCTTCTGCAAACGAGCCAGACACGCAAAAAGAGGATTGTTTCGAGATCGAAATTGTAGAGAGCAAATCGTCTGGACGATTTGCCCGCAAAGCAAATGGTGCAGCCACTTCAAATGATGCCAAAAACCGCCATCAAAAGCGAAAACCAAGCAATCTCGAGTTCTTGCCAAAAACGCCCTCAAGACATGTCGCCATTAAGCAAAATAAACAGGCAAGCACAATGCCAGTGTCATCACTTCCACTCTACGCCACAAAGAGGAATTCGTTATCAAAGACCTCCACTCTTAAGACCTCATCGCCTGGTCTCCAAGTTACTAAAGACCCCGTGAAGGCTTGGTATGCTATGTCCGACTCTTCCGAAATGGACCTTGGCCCAGATGTTCAGGTTGAAGATCATATCACTGATGATTCAGTTGACTGTTATATCGATGAGATGTTCTCGACACCCCCTCCGTCACCAACATTTGGAATGTGGCTTGGCGAGACCATTCAAACCAATGATAGTACCGCATTGAAGACGGTCCTCTTAGAAACGTTGTTTCAACTACTAGGCGTTGTGACTCAGCCAAAGACAGAACAACAGGAAGCTGTTTTCGTTGAACTGTTAGAACGGACACTTCGTGTGATGAAAACAGCGATAGCAAAGTAACCACGGAGAGTTAAAGGACACTGTGTGTGATAAAAGGACATCACGAACAGAACATTCAGTATTACTCAGAACATTCAGTATTACAAATAATTTTGGCATTTCATCTCAATGAGCTGCAGCGGCAACCTTCGTCAAAATTGCTATATTTTTCGATTTCCGGACATTCGATTTTCCACTAAACCATCTTTGTAATTCAGGAGGTGTAACACCCTCTCTTCTTCAGACTCAGAGGAATGATAGGGGGAGACTATCCGGCTTTTAACATGGCATGCTTTGATCGTACAAATAGAATCCATTTGCCCATAATTTCACTATTTCGTGAGTGTCTCTTTTGACAGAAGTTGTAAGCTACAGTTTAATTTGGAAACCTGTGATGGAAGAATGTTATTTTTTTCTGCAACGTGTCTGGGTTTTAGCCCAAACCGGATCTATTTTTTTTTAACTGGTCCGTTTAAGTCCTACTGTGACCTGTGCAGTCCACATCGTGCAAGCTCACGGGTCTATGTTCGACTGTCACTTCCAGAGTGTGTTATTAAGTTTGATAATAATTCTTTTTATAAAAGAATCACAAGTACGCCACATTTAATGGTGCAAAACATAGATATATGCTTAGTTTATTATTCAATTATTTGAAAAGAACAGTTATATTTATCCAGTGTGTGCTTCTTAATAAAACGAGTGTCTTAAAACTAACTGGAAGTTGCGTTTAAAGTTTCATTCAAGTGCTCATCCATCTCTATCGATCTTTAACATTATCTGCATAGGCTACCTTGTTTTTAAATAATCAAAGTTTGCACGAGTGGATAAGACCGCCTTTAGAAATTGGCGAGGAAATGCCTGCAGCCCTGAAAAAAAAGATGCAAACTCAAAGGCATGCGACAGAAAAAGTAAAGCTGCAGAAAAAAGGCCTCCTGAGAAGAAAAACAAAATCTTCACGTGCAAAATACAAACTTGTACATTTCCTCTAGGCCAATATGCAAAATCAAGTGAATACCCAGACCACCTTTCGGTCTTATCGCGTGCAAAGTTGTGCTTTTCTCCGACGATCTTTCTTTCAATCTTTCTCGAATTAGCTGTATAAATTAGGAGTTTGTTATTCGAATTCAATAAAAAAAAACCTTCTCGAAAAATTAGAAAAAGGTCCTTAATTAAGTTATTAAACCGTTATGCGTACTTCACCTTTTCCCCAAGAAATGACTACCGGAAACAACGCTCGACTTTTCTTTTATAAAAAATCAATAAATTTTCCCTAGCCTTCTTAGCAGACCAAATAAACGTCTTGTAGACTTTCAGACTTGGTTCGCAAATAATTATTGGAAAGGAATACTGTTTTTTTATTGATCCAGTATCATTTTATCAGACAGGCAAATATTAGGCAACCCTCGCACGCTATCAACTTATTTATAAACGTTACCTGACCACTTAGCTTGTTCACATAGTTGTTTCGCGACACATTCTTTCTTGCTTGCTGTCTCAAACGTCGAGTGATCTTTTTTTAGCACTATTGTGGTAAAAATAGTCGGGTGCAAAAATAAGAGACCCTCAAAACTCAGTTTATGGGGGGGGGGGGAAATTGTGGAGAGCAAGTGCTTAGTTAGGGGCCGTTTTCAGATCTCCAAATCCTGCATTTAACGTCTACTGGAAGTAAAGATAGGACACCTCTTCCCCAGCACCCAATCATAAATGGCCTAGCTATACAAAAGTCTCTCGAAACTCAGTGAGTAGAGCACCGTATCCAACCGTATCGGTATCAGATTTTTTTCTTAGTGACTGTCCCACACCTCTCACAAATGTATGTTTCATCTTAATCATTTATAAACTGAGCTAAAAGTTTGCCATCTTCATTGTTTACTACAAATATGAAATTATTGTTGTCATTTTAGAAAATTCCTACTTGAAATACAAAATCAATGTTTTTATTTTTTATTCAAATACAATACAGTAACCGTGGCAGAAAACGTTTTTTGAACACTTAGAGATGGGGCTGATTTTTCACTTGTCTTGCTGTGGAATCTGTCAGCGCTCCTCTCATGCCCCAATTAACAATCTTGTTTTCGACTTTCCGACAAGGAAAGGGGATTCCTCAGTCGCGTGTTTTGAACCTTACACCATTCGAATTGTAAAGTAACCAAACTTGTTAATTGTAAAACCTCTTTATGTGTTTTTGCCCCCAACGGGTTCCGCACCAACGGTGATTGTAGATGAGAATACTAACTGATTGAATTAACTGATGGCAACTGTTTTTGACTTTCAATCATTGAATCGAACGAAACGTCAGGAATCCTTCGTAAAACAGTTTTTATTCTCTTTTCTGAGGATATATTATTCGCTCTGATATTCACAGGGCGAAATGACATTTACTAATCTTAAAATAAAATTAAAAGTCCCTAAAATATATTGAAATCTTTAAGTTAACACGTAAGACCTCTTTTAAGAGGTCTTCTTAAAGAAATTTAAAAATTTCTTTAAGAAGATAGTTAAAGTGAAGCGTTCAATATTGACTTTTAGTTTTACAAATGACACTTCCTTCCGTTAGTTTGGCGGATTTTTCTAGCATGGAAACTCTTGCTAAGAAGTGCGGAGGAGTAAAAACCAAAAAAAGAAGCTAATTAAAATGTTTTACCCCGCACTGTTAGCTATCTTACAGTGACAATACACCCAAAAAAGAAGAATAATTTTATTTTAAAGGCCTCACATAGAATTTCTCTTCAAGATTATCCATCAGCAGTTACGCCAAATAAGCGGATGTTTTATCTTTGAGCGTTATTTCATTAATTACTTATATCATTTTCCGTTAGGGACCGTGAATTTACTAAAAGTGAAATGAACCATGTCCTACACTGTAATAGCCGTCAAATGCCAATTAAAGCTGCATGCAAGGCACTCAAACTGATGTTTTCGATTGTTTTAATTTGGCCTCTCCAGTTCTTTGTTTTTACAAGTCTTACAAGTTTTGAGACTCGCAGGTTGAAAATAAATAAATTAAACCTTTACAATTGAGGCATAGTTTTCGACGCTAACGGTACCTGCCAATATCTGAATATAAAAGAAACCCTGACAATTAAGACTGTGGGAAGTTGGAAAATTCCGGAGTGAATCCATCACACATTCCCAGCAGGTACACCCCGGAAAATGTACTTAGTATCCTTGCTTAAAGTAACCAGCAGTTCAGTAGAATTCTAATTGATATCTGAGGCAAACTCAGGCAAACTAGCAGTTTGTATGGGAAGAGGCCTTCGAAGAAAACAGCGAACGCAAGCTTTCGACAATAAAGTGAAGTGATCAATACAGGTACGTAGACTCACTTTAATTGCTTTATCACTGATCTCAGTGTTATCTCAGCTTATATATTTTAATACCCCTCCAAAGGTAGCTAGAGGATTGTTGATATATAAGAGTGGTACTTGGTCACGAGGATAAAAAATAACATGGAACGATTCATGAGTGTGTTGAATAAGTAAAACTTAAAACTGCAATGGACCGCAAACGAAAATGCTCTTTGCGTCGGCTCTCTTAGCTACTGAGCTGGCGTCATTTAGATTTGCTACACTATGCTGACGAGCCCCAATAAGGGCGAAACAGCTGTTTACAGTTGCAATCCTGCTCTATCGGTTCTAGCAGTGTTGGTGTCTCGCAAAGTCTACTTTTTTATTGTTTGTTTTGTGATCTAACGTAAAGCAGTATTTTAAACAAGCAGATCGATGGTTTTTTTACAATTTTTTCCCCAAATTTGTACAATCACCCGAGGTACTTAGATGTTTCAGATTATTATAATAATTTACCGTAACAGTTATCACACTGACAGTCTGAAATATTATAAACGAGTGTCGTACAATCAGAGTATAAGGAAGGTAAGGAAAAGAGCTTGTTGAATCGATCAAAAAAGTGACCAATCCTTGAAGCGAGTAGACAATGCCACGGTTTTGGTACGCATTTGTTGGGAAAGCAGAAAGTTAAAATTGTGTCTGCTTAAATAGAAAAGCAATAGGATAGAATATGATTTCCCCGCGACAACATGACAGTCTCGAAAACCCTAGAAGTGTACAGTAGCGTAATATTGATTAATGCAAGTATCCTAGAAAAGTATTTGCATGAATAAGATAATTGTAGGCGCATCCCGCCTAGACCATCTACTGGGTACGTGGTATGTCGTGGGATAGAAAGGTTCAGCCCACGTGTCTAGACCGAATGGTAGAATGGTTAGAATGGGTACGAACACAAATAATCGCTGCAACAAATGAATACTTAGAACATATCACAACATGTGCCGGAAATATAATTTCATGTTTCCATGAGAAAGCCCAAGAAAACCTGCTACAAAAACAACAAAAATGTAATGAGAAACAAAACGAATACCGTAAAATTCTGAACATAAGCCCTGCGATTATATTTGCCTTTAATTTCAGGCGGGCTTATTTTAAGGAAGGGCTTAAACTAAAATTATTATAATATCTCAATTGACCACTCCTCCATGTAATGGGGCTTTTCCGGGCCAATGTAAACAACACTAAAGAAAATTTTGCACGTGAACGTACAACATAACATGGTTGCAAAACAAACTGGTTTGAGGCAGACCAATTGGCTACTTACAAACGTAGTCAAGAAGTTGAACTCGGGAATACCGAGAACAGCACCAGCTGGTGGTCAGAACGGGATTTAAACCCGCGACCGCAGATTTGAACCCACGAACCACTCGATCACGCTCTCACTGGGGGCTAATATAAGGGGCGGGGGGGGGGGGGGGGTAATTTTCAGATGGAAATTTGCGTTTCAAAAAATATCTTTGGGTTTCTATAAATTTGGACGGGAAACTGTGACTGAAATTTTTTGGTACCTACATGAATACCATGATAGTGAACTCTCTAAACATAACCATATGAAAACCAAAATCCTACAGTAGCTCTGAGCATTCCCCAACAACGTAATGTTAGTACAAAACAAGTCCTACAATAGAGGCTTTTAATCGAAAAAGTTATATCTTTCTTTCAGAGCTTTAACTTAATATAAGTCCATAAAGTTACATTCGGGAGCGCTTATTTTTGGAAGGATTTTTTTGGCGGGAATGGGGGCTAAATTAATTTATAATTCGGGGGAGTGGGTTATTTTCGGGGGGTGCTTATTTTCGAAGATAACTATTCGATTTCTTTCCACCGGCATCACGTAAAATTCTTATTACTAACCAGACCACCATTCGGTCCAGTCCTTAGGCTTACCATTTATAATTATACTACAACGTTTCTTGGGCCCCGTCAATACGTATACATTTTCAAAAGTATGTGCCGCAAAAAATTGGGCGATCCACACTCCCGTTTTTGTATAATTGCTTTTGCCTGTCCACATTAAGGCGATCTCGTTTGAACTGAAACGCATGCAAACTGATCCAAATCGGAGTTTGAGAAAACGCATAATTATGGTACCATTTTACCATGTTAACATGTTTCCATGTAAACATTTAGTGCGTTACCATTTCTGTGTTTTCATACATCGTCCACACTAAAATTCCAGTTTGGATGCCATGTGACCGCGGCTCTTTTGTCAGCATTCAGTTCGAAAGTCTTCGTTTTTACGCCAATGAGACAACCTATAGCCTACGCAGCAGGCGCCTATGTTGTTTTCGTGTAGTTTTTGGGAATGCAAAAGGCGCAAGATGGCAAGACGGCCATTTCCCAAATGCGCGCCCAAAAAATACACAGGCGCCATCTCGCACATCTCCACATTTTAAAGCGTTTAAAGAAAGTATCCGTTTTCAGAGCAAAAGATTAGCGTTAACCTTTTTAGCGTTTTAATGTGGACGAATTTAAAACAAACACACAATAAACTGAAGCACGCTTGAAATCGCATCAGAGTATGCATGGAATAAGACCAGAATTCTTCAAGACGCAAAATCGACCTTTAAAAAATAACCAACTCTTAAACCTTGAAGCTAAAGGATTTCTGTGTGTTGTGAGTTTCGTCTGCGGCGCAGGCTAAAAATAAGCTGGAAGCTTAATTTTTTTCGGGTACTATTATAATATTAGAAAGCAAAAGCTATTATCCAAACCAGCCATCACTTATTATCTATGCTTTTTAATTTTTCAGATCTTGTTTTCACATTCACCAATACAATGACAGAACAAGAGCAGGGACTGGCCAGAATACTCGGCACCAATCTCCAGAAGTTCCTACAACACGCGTTGGATTGTTCAAATCCTAGCTGTATCCTTCCTCTTTGCGTGAACACCAAGCTTACGTTACAACATTCACAGGGATGCAAAAAACACAAGTGCGCCATTTGCCAGGAGATGAAATCTCTGGCTTCAAAACACTCCGATTCTTGTGTAGATTTCCATTGTCGCATCCCTTTTTGTATGGAGGCAAAACTCGATACACATAAAAGAGCTCGAATTGATCTGAGTGACTGCTTAGACGCTATACTCAAAGACAACGAAAACGCAGAGGGCTCCACAGAGATAGAAAGGGTCGACATTGCGACGACAGCAAGATCACCGGGGTGTCTTAAATCTTTAAGAAACAGCCAAGACAGAGAATCAACACCTATCCACACAGCAAGAACACAGGGGTGTCTTGAATCTTTAACAAACAGCCAAGACAGAGAATCAACAGCTATCCACACAGTTGTTACAGTACCAACATCTCCGTCCTTTTTAAAACCCCTTATCAGCATGAACAGCTATTCGCCAGTAGCTTCGAGTACAATGGTTAATCTTTCAGCTCCGTTTTGCAAGACCTCATCAATTGCAAATTTGCCTCGGCTTTGTCCTGACCAGGGTAGAGGACAATCAAGCATAAACACAGCAACTGATACCAATGATTCGCCCTGGTGCGGTTTTATAGAACCTTTTCCAGCATCTCAGGACAGCACGTTCACGACAACTACCCAAGAAAGGGCCACTCCGCGGTCGTTGGTAGTGAAAAGAAATGCGCGGGAAAATACCGCCAGAAATCATCAACCTGTTATGACTGGCCTTTTATTTCCCTCCCCTCCCACACGAAAACAAAATGCTGTAAGTCTCCAAATGAGCAAAAACGCTAACAAAGAGATTCAGGAGTTGATAGTAGATCATTCACATATTGCCTGCTTTTTATCTCGAGCAGAGGAAAGTTTTCGCAGTGGTGGTACGCCGCGAGCGATGAGCTTCGATCGCTGTAAAGCAAGAGACAAAAACGCTATAAACACTCAAACTCTGTTAAAAGCACGCCTTTTTGACGCATTATTCAGTATTCTACGCTTGATTAAGCACATCAAATCTACAGAGGAACTATTGATGTGCATAAGATCATTGAATAGCGCATTACACGAAATAAAAAATCTCAGGTAGTGGATGGATGCAAAAAATGTAATAAATTTTAATTTCCGCCATTTGATTCACTAATGTACTTGTATTTTCACATTTCAAATAGTTCATAACTAAGTTTCTACACTGAGATAGGCAAAGTACAAGATACTTAGTTAAAATATTCTAAACTTCTTCTCGTCGGTCTTCCCAGATTGTTGAAATTATTATTATTATTTTATACAGAAGAGTAGTTGTTTGCCCCCCCGGGGGGGGGGGTAGGATCGGTTAGGTTACAGTTGACGGCGGCCGACAGGCTACTTCCTGAAACTGGTAGAGTTGTGGGAATCGCTGCGTTCCGCCCACTAGCTCTTGGACTCGCCAAGGAAAAATATTATGAATTATTCCTTATCTTAATAGATGATGTATAACTATTACAATAATTGAATCTGTGCTTTCTCTCTGTATTTCCCACGAAATGGTAAATGGTAATGTTAAATGTCACGATACTTTTAAGACTTCAAACCACTTTCTGGGTTTTCGAAAACCGACTAAACACTAACCGAGGATTTAAAGTAGATCGAGGGTTCAATTTCTCTTGTATAAAAGTGTTTTTATTGCTTTTATTGCAACTTTGATTTTTATTACAATGTTTTCGAGTTTGAGATTGGTCGACGTCAATTTAGTTTTTTTTTTTTTTTTTTTTTTTTTTTTTTTAACTGGAGGACAAAAAATGCAAAACATAAATCCTTACTGAAAAGTTTGAAAACTGAAATCAAAATTCTTGCTAATCATGGATTATCAAGATGAAGTATTCAACATGGCACGAGCGTGGGACAAAGAAAAATTCTGAGTCCCCGACGGGAATCGAACCCATGGCCTCCCAGAATACCGGTTGGGCGCTCTAACCAACTGAGCTACGAGAGACTCGTTGTGAGCTAGGCCATTTACTAGGTTGATATGTGACACGCGTCCTGCATACTGCTAGGCCAGCAATGTCGAAATCATCAAGTTTGTAGTAAATAATAAAGACAGAAAGTTTTAAGCTTGGTAATAAATAATGAATATGAAGTGTTCAACATGACACGAGCATGGGACAAAGAAAAATTAATTTAATTGTGCTTTGAACACCTTAGCCTCCTACACAGACGTTTTTTTGGCTCCTCACGAAAGATTGCGTGACGTGACAAAAGAATGTCTGCGTAGGAGGCTGTGAACTCGGAACTGGGCCTTTGATGTACACTTTTACGTTCAAACTCCTAAAGCCTCGACAGAAGACATTTCTCAGGTAAGCAAAACAAAAGAAGTTATAATATACCAAAAATAAACAGGAATGTTTACACCGTAAGCCAGATTGCACGAAAACAGGGCAGCACCTATTAGGCAGAATACCCGGGAAAGAAGGCCGGAAATTTGTGAAGTGCACTCCAGAAAGGAGTAAGGACGAGCCCTCGGGACGAGCCTATCCGTTCCCTGCGCCTTTTGTTACAATAAAATAAAAGCCCTTGTATTCATGTTACCTTGCATGTTCACTTTATTCAGATTACTTAACTTTCAGAACTTGACAGCGACAAAATTTAAATTTGAAAAACCCGTTCCGGATGTTTAACATCCATCGTCAGTTAAAAAGAAGTAACAAAGTGCAGATATTAGACAAAGTAAAAATACGAAATAAAACTAAACGGAGCAAAGTGTAAAAGTGAAATGCATGAATTCATTTGATAAGCGAGGATAGTTCACACTGGCCATGTGTGTGTCAGCTCCTTGATTTTTATTTGAAAGGGTGTGGAAACAGATTCAATAATTTGCGAGGATCGTGACTGAACGCTGTTGGTAAATGGATAGAAGCAGATACTTTCCTGCCTTGAGAACAAAAAAATATGACATTAAAAAATTAAAACTAACACACCTAAAATATTCTTATGTGACAAATGCTTTAAATACAACGTAGATAAATGAAATTACAGTCATGATAATCTCATGACCTAAGGGTTATATTCAGATACTCTCGTTTTGAAAATGCTGTTCAGGTTAACATAATGGAAACGCCCTTTTAAATTGACCACATTTATTGTAACTGATTCCACCGAACGCCTGCGCGCAGCCATCTCCTATTTCTTTGTTGTACGAGAGAAAGGGACACTGTTCAAACTTTCCCCTACGCAGGAAGGAAATATACTAGGTCACGTCTGCACCCAGGCGATCTCACCGACGGCTCAAAAACAATTTTCCATTACGCCCACAACCTTGTTTGTCATTCTTTTGACATTTTAATTTGTCTTGCCTCATAAATATGTCTCACTGGAGTTGACTGAAGTATCCAGCTTGCGAGAAAGTTTGATAAATATTATTATATCACCTCTCCAAAAAATATGTGTTTATCATTGCTATGTAACTAATGCCAAATGATCGCGACTTCCAGCCCCTGGGTCTCCGACGATGATGCGTGATATCTGGAACGTCGATACCGTTTATCGATTATCAGTGCTAGACGTACAAATATCGCTTTTATTTGTTTGCTGGCCTTTCATGCATAACAAACTCAAACGATGGAAAAATACATACATCATAATGAATAACATATCATGACATGATTTTTCGAAAAAAATTAGAAGTGTGTGCTCTTCCATAATGAAACTGGAATTAATTCCAATGGATTGTGCTTATAATGATGTTATTAAGATTAAGTTACTTATACCAATATGTTAAAGAGGCATTATATTCGGCACGTGCACGTCAATACCATTCATGTGAGACAGGCAAATATCGCTTTTGTCTGTTTAGTTTTGGTCTCTTTCATGCGTGGCAGATATAAACGATGCAAAAATACACTTCCCGGCCCGGGATTCCTGCCCTATTGTCGCTGCCCCTTGGCAGATATTTTTAGTAACCTCTAAACGTAGATTAAGATCATTTATTTATTTATACATGAACTTACATAGAGGTATACAAGATTTGATCGAAGCGTAATGTCAACAGCCTTTTATTACGTCACGCGATGAGAGCAGAAACGTAAATGAAATCATGCATATATCCGTGCGGACAAAGCGAATAAGTGATGTGAAAAATTAGTTCCAAATCCTTACAGCTGAGACTAAGCTAAGACATTGCTTTTTGTGCTATAAAAAGGGGAACCTATAGTATACCTTTTTTCGCACCCGAATTGTAATAGTCAGGTTTTCGATATGCGATTTTGAAATGCTGGTGGATATGTGCGGTTAGTTATCAGACCTCATCCACAGATCAACAGGCAAAGCGTGGGTGTACAAATGTCAATATCTATTAACACTCCGGATCACTTAACTTTGTTATTCACATCTATCTGACAAAATCTTACGGTCCTGAACAGTTATTGTTACGGTTATTTCGCGTTATTTTCCTTATTATTTTGTCTTGCCTGTAACTGTGCTCACATTGTGGGTGGCTCCTCCTAAAATGTTCTGTGATTGGTAATAGGATTTAATGGCGCCGAAACCCATTGTGGAATTGCACGATTTTAGGCATCCTACTGATGAACGGTTACGGCAATACGATATTTACAGAAAATATAAACGGCAAACTGATCCTGATGGCTAAAGCGGTCAAAAATAAACAAAGTGGATAAAAAAACTGAAAAATATATTGAAAAAACTTTGCCCTATACAGTATTTCGGTTTGGTTAATACAAACCTTATTCAGGGGCTGGGCGGAAAAAAAAAGGTGATATTGCAGATTTTTATTACGATATTTACAGGAGTGTCATTACGTTAACGTTCTGTCCCCTTTCATTTGTGATCCGCTATCGTTATGCATCGCACAGCTCAGCCCTTTTGCCCAATACTGCTAAATTTCTAATTTATTTCCTTGAGAATTAAGTATATTTGTTTAACATGTGCATAAACTTAATACTATAGCTGGCGAGCTTCCAGGGTAGATATATTTTTATGCCAATTTTTATGCCAATCAGACTACGGCAGATCAAGAACGCAGAGTTCTCGCAGATACGTTTGAACTCCAAACAGTACACGACACGATTTTTAACAACGAATTTCACATGCAACATTTTTGCGATAAAAATCAATGTCTTGCAAAATGACGAGCTGAACGATTTTTAACGCAACATTTGGCTAGGGCAACATGTTGCAAGTTTTTGAACTGTTCTAAACAACTGCAACATTGTTGTACGACTTTTTAACTTTACGTTAAAAATCGACGGGTGTTATATATTATTGCCGCAGCTTTATTGCGCTAAAAGTTGTCTAGGGTAACATGGATTTAAAAAACATAGTCGACGCGAAATTACGTCCCGCGCGAATCACTAGCTTTAGTTGTATTTATTCGTTGCACCGTAGTAAAAAAAATTCATTTCCTATAACAGCAACAAAATAAAGAAATAAATTCTCAAAATGATGATTGACGAAAGGTTCGTAAAAAGAGCGATGACGAAATGACAGGATGTCGCCGGCCCACTCGGTCGTTTCTCGCCTACGTTAAAATAACATTAATATTATTTTATTACCGTTACATATGACCTTTCTAAACTCTGATCGGGCTCTAGATTTCATCTTGTTTGTATAAGACTACGACCTTTATTACAGGTGTAACTTTACGGTGTTTAATAATATTTGGATAATAGTTAATGCTTCTAGAGAGAAAACGAAGGCATTGAAAATTACAAGGAAGCGAATTCGAACTGAATCCGGGCCGCAGGATTCACGCTGACAATCCACCCCGGAAGAACACTTGTTTTTCTAAGTTTAATGGTCTTAAATAATTCCGCATTGCAATAGAAATCGGTAAACTTCAGTGGATGTGAAGGGTATAAAAAGAAAGGAGCTTCAAATTAAACCACTCCGGTCTGGGCTTGAGTTTTTCAGCGAAGTCTGAGCAGCAAAATCCGCCACTGCGGCCGATCAAGTGAGTGAAGATTTCTAATTCTGGATTCCAAAGGTATTATTTTCTTCTTGTATATTATTATTATTATTTTATGTCGTTTTCGAGGCTTGATGGTTTTTTAATTACATTTATTTATCAATAGATTATTACTGGCGAGTGTTATACTAAGCGATTTCAGTTAGACAGAAGAAAGCGAAGGTCTCGATCTTTCGAAAAGGTCTCGCACATTGCTATCTAATATTGTTCGCGATATTCAAACGAAAACGTTGTCTGCAAATCTAACATTTGACTAATCTCGTCACAATTGGTTTTACTAATGATTTCCACAAAAATGCATCTAATATGAATAGTATAATGTCAGAGGGAAGTTTTGCTTTTGAAACAAAAGTTTTTGTTCTGACTAATAGGATGCGACTGTGACAACTGGGCGAACACAATAACGAGGTTTTGGAGAAAAGTAGTCACACAGCTTGAGGCAGTGTGAAGTCTTCCTTTAGGAGTTCGTGCTTAGCAAAAATATTTTGTATAGTCATAGTTTAGGTAGCAAACAGAGAAAAAGATAATGTAAGATTTAACTAAACCGGTTAAAAGCCCAAGGACAAACATCAGCACAAGCCCAATTTCTGATATCAATGACGTCAATTATTTTAATTCAAGCCAAAATATGTAAAAGGTCTTTATGTTAATTTCCCTTCAAATAATCTCCTTACTCGCGATTTTTCTTTTTTTTCTTTGATACCCTAACACAATTTCGTGATAAACTAAGCAAGATGATGAATTCAAACGAACTTCGGTTGATTTACTCGCACATTGACCAATCCTTGCAAACTATATAGAGCTAAAGTCTATTAGTCGGTTTAACACACATGGAATAACTAACAGTTAGATACTGTTTCAGCAGTTCCACATATCATAGTTCATTCAATAACGTTTCGTATCTGATAAACGCCGCCCTAAAATAGGTGATTTGTGACCAACGCCCCTCTCTTAAAACGCCTTGAATGTATATCAGTAACATTAAACGCCTCTTCCGAAAATAAGAAAAAAAAATCCCAATCAAATAATCCAATAATGGAATCCTACGCAAAACGCGCAGATCTTATAAATTGTTTAGATTGTGATGCTGGGTTTGACAGGCGCTTTTAAAATTCTGAAGACACTACCAGCACTTAAGCCACCCAAGGGGTCCTCCTTTAACTGGCTTGTTTATGGATTATAGGGAGGTTAAGCATTACATTAGAGAGGTTAAGCATGACGTTAACGGCAGACGGCAAACGGCAAAGATAACTTCTGATTTTGAGTTCTTTCTTCTAATCCGTAAACAAAGCACACATAAATAGAATAACGTCTCCTACAATTCATTGCAAATACAAATAATTTCACTCTACTGAATACACAACTGAAGTGAGACGGCAAAAGTTTCCTTTTTGCCGTTTGCCGTTTGCCGTAAACGTCATGCTTAACCTCTCTACTCTCACCTTGCGCTGTGAAAACATGACCAATTTACCGTACCCCGAGGGCCCCGCTTTTAGTGGCGTTTAGAAAATTTAAATGTCAATGACTCATGCAGGACTTTTTGAACTAATCTCCCTACTCCTCCCTTATGGGTATTTTTGCTTGTCCCCTTCCACTGCTTTTTCGCTTTTCAGGAGCAACTAATTAACATGTTAGTTAAAATATTATCTGAAGTTAGTAGCTATATAGTGCGTCGGATAGTCCCGGGGGGGTACTCCCATAAATTTCGGATAGGGGTGTGCCGCCAAGGTTCTTAAACCCTGACCCTATTTAAGGATAAAAAAAGCGAAAATTGATACCCCTTTTAAGGCCCAAAACCGAAAAATGACACCCTATTCAAGGGGAGGAGAAGCGTTCCATGACGACCCAAATAACGGCGAACCGCGCACGGCAAGACACAAATCTCTATAAAATCGCTTTACTAATACCTGAACAGAAAATTCAGTTTTAAGATACCTTTTTTGGTTTAGCTGGGCGTTTATTTTAGCTTATAGAATTTAGGTACCCTATCTAAGGATCACACCGGGAACTCATTGCAAAAAGGAGCAAAAATGATACCCTATTTAAGGACCGAGAACCTCAAAAACTATACCCTATCGGGCGGCACATACCTATATAGGCCACATATGGGAGTAACCCCCCCCCCCCCCCCGGGCGGATAGTAGCCCTCGCAAAGTCTCGTCTAAATAGCTCGCTACACTGCCAGCGAACAATAAAACGAACGACAGGAAAAGTAGCGACTGCTACACTGGAGGACCAGTAGAATTACAAGCTTACTAAAGCTGCTATTAATACAACTGTACACAATATAAGAAATCTCTCATAAAATGTCTTTGCATTTTTTAGATTTTTTCTTCGGGGAATTTTACCATGGCAGAACGAGAACCTAAGAACGCAAGAGAAACTAGCCTTCCAACAGCCGCGCAAGGACGTCTTGAAAACGTCCAAAAGTTCCTGCACCATACGTTAAGTTGTGTAGACCCAGAGTGCTTACTTCCACATTGTGTCAACATGAAGCTCGCGTTGAAACACACACAGGGGTGCAAACAGGCAGACTGCTCAGTCTGTCAACAAATGAAGTCTCTGGCTTCAAAACACTCTGAGTCCTGCGCCGACTTTTACTGTTGCATGCCTTATTGCATGGAAGCAAAACTCGGAGGGTTCGTACATTCTCACTTTGGTCAGATTGAGGGCTGCTTAGACGCAGGATCCCAAAGTCAGAAAGGAGAAGCAATCCCTGCAGTATGAAAGCAGCAGCAGCAGCAGAAACCAAGACGGTTTGTCCAACGCCCCTGGCAGAAGCGTAAAGGAGACTACCACGCGTCAGATTATCGAGGAGCGTCCTCCTTTCAACCTAAGCAGCAGAAATGAATCGCCGCCAAATCAGACTACATCCACACAACAAGAATTCTCACTACTTAGAACGAACAGCTATCCGCAAGTAAATTTGAAGAGAATAAATCGATCTGCTTCTCTGAACACGCCCGCCACGTATGCCAAGACTCCTCGCCTCCAGTCGGAGCATCGTAGATGCAAATCACTCGTAAAACAAAACTCTGTGACGGCCACTTCCCAGTGGGACCCTTTTATGGAACCCAGTTCCGCATCTTGCGAGGACCCGTTAACGGCAAGAACACAGGCAGTCCCCAATCCACTGTTTTCTGTAAAAGGAAGTATACCGGGAAATGTAACAAGGAAACAGCAAAGTTTGAAAGCAAATTCATCAATTTCTACTGTACAAAGCGAAAACGCTCAAAGTCAGCAAGTCAGACAAAGCACTGACAGAGAAATTCAGAAGACGACATATCTCTTGAATACTGCTTGTTTATCTTCTGTTGCACAAGCTTCCCACAGTGCATCACGCGCAATAGGCATAAGCGATCACGTGTCAAGAGACTCTCGAACTTTGTTGAAAGCACGCCTTATCCACACATTATATCATCTTCTGCATCTGATTATGCAGAAACTGGAAACCAGAGAGGAGATTTTTATGTGCATTAAGTCATTAAGGAACGCTTTACACGAAATAAAAACTCTGCAGTAGGCAAAAGCTGAAAAACACGATTGGATTTGAGCACCTTTTGAGATTCAATTCATTTAATTCCAGTGCTGTCATTAATCTTAAGTCCTCGTATATGTCAATTATTCTGTTTTTAAAAACCTCAACAACCAATAAAATAAAGAAATTAACAATGTACACGTAGTTATTTTGCACAGACCACGTACATGTACAGTGGAACCCCGATATAACGATATGCCAGGGGAGCAGTACAATTATATCGTTATACCGTACCCAATCGAAGCGAGCGGCACTGCCGAACCACGAACAGTGACGAAGCCCCAAACGGACGAGAGGGGACGAGAACGAAGAGGACCAAAGGAAGCGCCCAAACCGCCGAGGAAGCGTACCAAAAAGGTAGATCGTATAAATATCGAAACTCCCGATATAACGATATGGCCGTAAAATAACCGAAAATATCGTTATATCGGGGTAAACCTAACATATGCCTTTTTTACTGGATAAAGAGGCTTAGAATACAGTATCATTTTCGTATATCATCGTACAAAGCTGTTGTCAGAAACGTTGAGATTACTCGATTACTGTTATGTTGTTGGATTAAGGACGTCGCGCGATCTCATGCTTAGAGCAGGGGAAAGTGGGGGTACGACCGGAACGAAGAAGAGGGCGCGAGGATTCTGTCGAAGACCAGCGGCTCGGGCGATGAGAGGGGGGCGCGGAGCGGACGGATGGAGGAACGAGACGGAGTGACGGGGGGGGGACAGCTGGACGAGAGAGAACGAGGGACAGGGGGGACGACGAGAGAGGAACGAGGAGACGCACGGCACCACCCAAGCGGGGCGGGCGCGCCGTGTGACGGGCGGACGTGCGATGAACGGGCAGAAGGAGCGCTAAACAATTAGCGCGAACGTCCTTAAATTCAATATTTTGCCTAAATTGTGACTGTGTACTGATAATATTATTATATCGGGGAAGATTTGACGTTCGGTTCGCTAAATTCTCATCGTAATAGAGGATTCCTCAGCGGAAAGCCATCATTACTTTTAAGAATAATCTAGTTTTCTTATCGATGGATATTCAATAAACAAAATCATTTTCATCATCACGCGATGATTTTCCAGGCATCTAGGTCGTCGAAATGTCTTATAAGTAAGAATTGCCCAAAAATTTTAATTGGTCCTGTAAAGGAGATGTTACACGAAACGATTTTTAATGGCGATTTTTAATCCATGTTACACAAGGCAACTTTTAACTCAAGATTGCCGCGACAACAGTAAGTAAGTAAGGCATGTCGATTTTTAACGCAACCTTAAAAATTCGTATAACAATGTTTCAGGTTTTTAAAAGCCGCTCAAAACCCTGTTTCGTGTTGCTAAACAAAACCTGTCCGTGAAAATCATCCAGTGCGCATAATCCAGGCGTACGTACCATTCCCATTCCCGCTCTTTCGATTTGGCGCGAAATTTCGTGACGTCACCGACTGACATACAGTGGCTCTCTAGCTGACACACAACCTGTTCCCAGGCCCTTCGCGTACTTCACAATCATCCATGAAAGGAAGATATTGTTTAGAAACTAGCCTGCTTGTCAGGTTGTTTGACCTTTCTGACTCTTGATTATTATTTATTCGTAAAGGTGTTTGCCACCTGACAACCTCTAAAAGAAGCTCTTCCAGAAAGACACGCTCACGCTCTACCCAACGGATAACGCACCTAAATAACGCGCACGTATCAAAAGATTTTCGTCCCGTGGTATAACCTTGATGCTCACCAAGGGTTCATTAACTTTGACCAGGGCAGACAAAAAACCTTCAAAGTGTTTCTTGACCCTTAAAAGATCATATAACCGCAGATTTCAATTGGACAAAATATGTATACCTGTATACCAAATTTACGCGGATATATTTTTTTATTATTTCCGTGCTCCGAACAACAACAACAACAACAACAATAATAATAATAATAATAATAATAATAATAATAGTAATAATAATTTAATGATTATTCCGCGCAAATTAACATACGGATATGACCAAATGTGTCTTACATAAAATTAATTTAAAACCTAAAAAAATTACAATAGTAATATACAAGAATACAGCTAAAAACTTTTCTAGAATAAAAATTAAAAACTTGATTAAAATTATAACTAAATCTAAAACTTAAATTCGTGAGAAGTCATGCTGTAACAATCAAATGCTTTCTTAAACAAGTAAGTATTAATTTCTCGTTTAAAAAGATCGTAGCTTCTGATCGCTCTTATTTCAGATGGTATTTCATTCCACAGTCCAGGGGTTGCTGCTTGAAATAATTTCTCTCCAAAACTGTACAGATGTCACTGTCTGACGCGTTCTACTATTTTTTCCTTGGTTTCTCTCTTTTCGAGACCATAAAGGGAAGCCCAATCACAGTTTACTCACAATTAAAGGAGATGGGATCACGGTAATCCACAGGCAAAACGAACGTAAAACTGCGCGTGCGTGATTTAACGTACAGCGATGTATGCGGTGACGTAATAATTGACTATACGTCACAAATCTTAATATTGTAATTACATTTTTCTCCGTTTAGTTCGCGAGTTAAATCAAGATATTCACGCTTCCGAGTGCAAAGCTTTTTTGTAAGGTTCCGCAGGTAAAGAAAAAAAGAGAAGCAACATTTCGAACTTTGGCATACCCAAGGTAAGGTTGAAACTGACCATACTGACCAAATGTTAAGCATGGAAATGCAACTCAAATTGAACTAATGAAAAAAGAAAATGTTATTAGCGCATCGCATACAGGGAGCGCTGCAGATTGCGCGCACTGAAAGAATAGCATATAAGGGAAGAAAAGAAAAATGACATCCATTTTGTCTTCAAAGGAGGCTCCAGATTATATTTTTAAAGTAAAAAATAACTGATCCTTATGCTATTTATTTTGGCCCCTCATTTTTCACAATTTTACATCCTCTGAGCATGGTTGATTCCAATCTTGTCTTCCCTTTTCTTCTCTAGTTTTTCCTTCTCGCCATGGTCTCGATCGAAAATATCGAGTTTTTGTTTCCAAGTTGGCTAACGTCGAGTCTTCACGCTATCATCCACCACTGGGAGACTTGTAGGGAGAACTACAAGAATTGCCAAGCAGTGATCATGCGCAGAGTCAGTCGAGCTAGAGATTTTGTCAGAGAAGCCGCCCAGAGCGACGGGTGGGGGACGGGGGGGAAGAGAAGGAGAAGCCACGGAATTTATTTGCAAATATCCTGTGATCGGAGTATTCCTGGCTGTTGTTGCAGTGCTTGGTTTCATCCCCATTTTCGCCTTCTTATCAATCGTGTCCGGATCCTTTGTGGTCATCTTTGTCACAGCGCTTACTGTTTTTCAGGGCGTGGTTTTGGTATCTCTGGTGCCTTTCCTTACTGTTCTGGTCCCCATACTGATGATTGGAGGCACGACGGCCGTTTTTATTTACACTTTCTACCGTTCTGTTGTGAGAATTCTACAGATCATCAAGCGAACAATCAAACGAATCCACACGGGACCTAAAGAAATGGCCAATCACACGCTCCCTTCACGAATTAATGGCAAACCAATCAGATTTCGTAGCTATAAAGGGAAACCACCTGCAATCCCATACGCATTCCCTCCAAATGAGGAGGAACCATTTGACGAAGAACTGTTCTACAGTTCTCTCAATTGGTGCTAAAAAAAAGCAACCCAAACAAAAAAAAATAAATACAAAATATAAAATATAAAAGGAAAATATAAAACATAAAGCAACAAAAATTCCAAAAAAATATCATTTCATAGTTAATAAAAACCACCCCATTTGAAATAATTCCTTCTGTTAAGTCTTCCTGATGATAAACCCAACCCGATATAAAGATAGAACTATCCCCCATCACTAAATCGAAGTCTCCCTTTTATAAACCCCTTCCCATTTAGAGATATAAATATAAATACCCTCTTTCCCTAAATCCTTGTATTAACCCCCCTCTGATGCTCCCCATTTACAAATAGGAGTAACCTCTTCTTTAAAACCCCTTTTTATAACCACTAACCCATTTATTCATCCCCCTTTTCCATATGAACAAAAAACTATGTAAACACAAATTATGGGGATTAACATTTACCACACCCACTGTTTGCTGACATTGCCTTGTTTCCGTGGATAATTTTGAGCAGATTCCTCAGGCAAGACATAATTAAACTTACGGACAAGTTAAGTGAAAACCATTTAATAATACAAATCTCTGCTAAAGCTGCTGCTGTGTTTTTGTTGTTTTTTGTTTTTGTATTTTCAAATTTAACTCGAGTTAATATTGTACGTCATGGATATTAGTCAACAGGAGAGACAACTTTTCGAACAAATGATTGATGTAACAGGCTGGCATTAAACTACAATTATTGAGTATTTGGTGGATATAAAATACTTTTATGACAATTTTATGACAATAATAAGGCTTTCATTATTTTATGCAATACTTTTTATCTCCCTCCAGCTCTGGCCTTGTAGAAGACTAGTGGACTAGTCGAAATATCGGCCAAATCCAATTAAATTGTCCAATATAAAGTGTCGTCGTACTAGCCGTGCATTTAACCACTAAGCCATTTTCATGAGTTGTCCAGAATTCAATTTTTGTAAAAGATATTTGCCGTCGGATTCCCATACAAATGCTGTAATTTCTACCTACTTTGCCTACTCGTCAAGAGTACTCAAGATGGCGTCGAAAACCGTGATAAGGCCTATTACCTTTGCTCTTGCATGTAGTGGTTCGTGTTCGCCTATAATTCGTGTTTTTGATCAGAGCGCTATTCAGACTGTTAGTAACAAGGCGTTCGGTGCTTGCGTCAGTACATAGTATTTATCGCATGATAAACAAACGGTGAAAAAGCCATTCGGATATTGACTGAGACTCAGATCGAGGTTGATCCAAATTCTTCCAACTCGAAACTAGCACTGGTCAGGATCAAGGGAAGGCCGAAAAAAAAAACGAAGAAATAAATTTCAGATAGTGTTTTTAAGACAGGTGTCCAAATAGTCTGGGTTAATGCGTTGAAGCACTTGTTAATCAGTTGCCGATTGGTATCAACCAATCAAAGAATAGCGCGAGGGCTTACGCGTGCTCCGAAAGGTGACGAAAACCACGAGCTCAGTCTGGTCACGACCAGGGAGGGGTGGGGGGGGGGGGGGGGGTAGTCCGCCGCTGGCCCTATCTCAGACTTGGAAGGTAAAAAATGGGACCCCATCCAGCGGCACATACCCGTATAGGGCAGGGATCTTGCATAGAGGAATCCGCCATCAACTGGTATCTATTTGCTCGCCCGAGTGCAAAACATGATGTGTAGTTTTCCATGTCCCATATACACACAGCAAACTAGACGTGACTTCACATTGAATAGCTTTTACAAATTACCAAAGAAATAAATCATTGTTTAATTTTTGTCGAGTTCACTTTATTCAAAATTCATTCAGTCGGTTTAATTGATAGTAATAATTTAAAAATGTACAGTGGAAATTTTTAAGAGTGTACAGTGAAATATAAAATTATTTTCAATCCTATGTTATGTAATATTTAATATATTACTATGTATAGTATACTGCGTAAACTCAATTTAAAAAATAAAATTGCCTGACATGTAATTATTAATAACATTTTCTGCTTGATTAGTTGAATATATAAGTGTTAAATAATTTGTATTTAAAAACTCTTAAAATCAATACAAATCTCTTCAGATTTGTACAACTCAACTTGAAACAAGTATTCAATGTCAGTCTTAGTTTTTACATCTTTTGAGAATATATAGTTAATATGTTTAATAATTTCAAGTGAACTGAATCGTAACTGATCATTTTTTAATAAAAAAAAACATTCAAATAACAAAGGGAAAACCCCTACTTTATCGTGTCACATTGTGACTACATAATGCTAGTTTAAAATATCTTACTGAGGAATAATATAAATATCTACAATTCCGTGAGCAATAATATACATATCTAACGACTCACTATAAAATACTGTATATATCTTACAACCTTCTCAAATATATTATATACATACCTAACAAATTAGTGCGATACAAGTGATTGATTTAAATTGTTGAAAATTTCCCCGTTCTCCTAAATTCTCCCCACCTGTTTGGAAGGCAGCGTCTTGACATTGTAGGAGAATATAGCTTTTGATCGGATTAACTTTATCCTGTGTAAACGTAGGCGATTGTTATTTCTCGTTGCTTCCATCTCCAGACAGTCAATCCACTTTTTGTATCACATCCATCATTAGCCAGGACTCTGATTGTGTATTTTATAGGCTGGCAGTAATGTTTGTGGGAGCAACCCGGACAAACAGCCCGTATAAGCGATGACGGAATCTCGTTTGGTCTTTTCTTGGTATTTTCCCATTTCCACTGACACGGGGAAGCACCCATCATCCCGGATGTGACGTCACGGAGTTGTCTGACGTCACGTCTTTTCCGTGGCTTCATTCGAAGGATTTCTTGGATTCTGGAATCAGCCCCTACTAAAGCGTTTTCCACAGTCAAAAAGTTTTTCTCTTTTATACGCTTCAGAGCTTTCTTTGGACGTATTCTTCTGTTGCATGGACTTGGTACTGGAGAGGATAAAACTGCTACAAGGAAAGAGGCCAGGATGCAAGGAATCTGCGCGAGAAAAGATTGTTTTTGATTATTAAATATTACATACATAATAGCGTTGAAAAAAACCGTAAAACTGTTATTCTTTACAAAGTTAATAAAGCATTTTTTAGTCAAAGTACAAGTAGCATGGCAAGTGTATTGAGGATTTAAAGGGTCACTGTCACCAGCTTCACTTCAAAAACTCAAAAGCCTTAAGACATATGGAAACTACGAATAGTGGTCCAGTTTTGCTAAAAATTGCTATGCCAGTGACTGAAGCTATAAACAAGTGATATTATTGCGATGCCATCAGAAACTCAGTTAGATCTGAACTTAAAAAAGTCAGGCTGATCTTTTCACGTTCTGCTCTTGTGAACTACGTAGAAAAAACACCTAAAGATTATTATGGCTCCCTTCTTCCTTCGACAACAATTTACTTAATATCTTCATCTCGATTTACTATCATGCTTATGTACGAGAGGACCACTTTGCCGCCAATTTTAGTACTTTTAACCCGGGGGCCCAAATGGGCAATGGGGAGGCCGCGGAGGGGGCACGACTGGACGACAAATGGGGCGCAAGCAAAGGACGAAGGGGCACACGGGAGGACGAACGAGGGAAGAACGGAACGCCGAAAAAATGACCGAATGCGGAAGACAAACGGCCCCAGAAAGGACAGTGGGGCGAAAAACCCAAAAGTGACAAGATGGGGCAAAGGCAAGAAATGACAAAGGGGAGGGGCGAGAGGCCAGCGGCACAACCCAACAAAACCAGACCCCCCCCCCCCGGGACTTTTAACCCAAATGCAGTTAAATTCCCATGGCAGGGTCCCTTTAATTGAGCGTTTTAGCTCAAGATACCGGGAAAAGAGAGTGAACTAGTACTGGCGGCCGGAAAAGTACAATTGCCAGTTAAAGTGCTGTTGATATTGGCAACTAAATACATGTCAGTGCTGATGTAAAAATAACTTGATCAAGACGGTGGTTAGCTAAAAACGTAAATATTAAATGTGTTTTGATGATTCTACGTCAGTTGTTAATCTTGATTTCCAAACTTAACTAATTGAAAATCAAATATTGAGACGAATTGGCGAAAGGAAGTTAAAACGGAAGGATAAATTAATTTCTTTGGGCTCCAGTCGATCTTTCGGCTAAAGTCGGGCTTTTTCAATTTCTTTCTCTATTTTTTCCAATTTTGGGAACCCATCAGTTCTCTACGGTTTCTGAAGACCTCTGATTATTGCCCCTATTTTCAAGTCATAATTTTTATTACTTTGGTTTTTGGTTTTACGCCATTTGATTTAGACAAGTCCACGTGTGACAAAACTAAGTAAAAAAATGCGTGACTCTTGGCTGTACAAAATGACTACCGGCGCGTTTAATTAACGAGGCGCGTTAATTAAATGAACTATTAAAGTTTTCTTATTAAAAGTTCTTGAATGTTTCCGTTCAAGAAACTAAAACTCTGGGCCAAAACTATAAGATTGAATACTTTTTACATGTTTTTAAGAACGTAAAAGAAGTGAAAAAGCGATACTGTAATATATAATATATATGTTTCCGTTTTTGATTAAAAAGCTCTGTGCTGTTTCATTATTAAGTAGTCATTTGTGCTAAAAAAAAAGTGTCTGGCTACAGCAAAGTCTAATTCACCTGAAATCGTACAAAACTTACTAAACGGTGTATCAAATATATAAGGCATATGTTTTCCCTCGCCAACAGTGCTGTCGACAGGCAAATTAAACCGATTATCCAGGTTTTATATTTCACTCGATCGCCCATTTTCCTGAACCTTAACTAAAATACCGTACTTATTAAGACTTTGGCTTACCATAATGAGCTCTGCCAAATTCATATCGGCAGCGTATGGGCCAAGAATAGTCCTCTCTGTTTAGTGCCGTGGATGGAATCAAACTGGCTTAAGAGCTTTCGATCGAGGTTTATATGCATTTCTCATTCGATTTCTTTAAAAACTATGGATTGCTCAATATGGGGGGGATTCCCTTCAGTTGTAACGAAAGCTAAAAAAAGATGGATCACGAGATGGGTGGCCGACAGGGTGGGTGAATGTTTTCACATGAAGCCAACCGTACCGAAAAAGTATATTTCCGTTTCCGCGTTTCAGATTCCACGAAATACTATTTCTACCCCTTCATCTCGCACAAAAATTGTGTAGATTTTGGTTTTGCTAAGATGTTTAGAGTATAATATGTGAATAGCCCACTATAGTTTACTCGATTACTCATGTCGTTTAAGCTTTTGTTTGAGTTTAAACGGTCGTGGAACGCCATTGTAATATACCTGAAATGTACCTACATAAATTATTGTCACGCAACAATTCACTGGCTGTCACGCTGATGACTACTTTGACCGTAGTTTCAAACGTTCTGGCACAAGTTTGAGCAACGGGTTTCTATTTTAAAGTATATCTCTCGTGTGTGCCTTGAACTCTTTAACATACCTAATCCGATTATTTCCGAGCCAAAAGTACCATAATATAAGTGCTGAAGGAAGGGTCTTTAATAGTGAAAGAGGTCTTTAAAAGATTGCATCAGGCTGGAGTTTGCGACTCATTCACAGTGCGTACATGATTCGTGGGAATTTTCCCGCCACGGTTAATTATCAGTGAAGTAGAAAAAACGATCCAATGCAGATTCGAACCCGGCCGGTAAAATTCCCAGTGCACTACGCGAATCAGTGAACGTTCAGTGACATCATCTGTATATCATAAAATATTTTTTTAAAAGCTATGGCAACACGATAAGACAGGTCAGCATATTTCACAGCCCTCGCCAGAATACTTCACATGTAAGAATACAATTAACATTTTTTTAATGCCAAAATAGCTCGTTGCAAATGTCACAAACAACGCGACGCTGGCAAAACTACAATATCCCGCTAGATCTTCGCAAAACATAAATTCACGTATAAAGTCTTTAAATAAATATAAAAGAAAGTCCGTCTCATGTATTTGAAACTTTTATTTCAATTTATTGGGACTTATGCTCTCATATCAACTGAGAGAACTAAACGACGACGTTTTTTCACTATTACAAACAATTTGCGCGTGTAGCAGGAAGTGATTACAGTTCCCGAACATGCGGAAGTAGATGTACAGTATTGCGTTACATGCTTTGTTGTGATACAAAGTGTGACACGCCTCGTAGTCAAGGTAACCCTGTTTGCGTATTAGCAAGCAGACTTCTTCCGGAAACAGAAGCTGAACGGTTCTCCCTTCTTTAGTTCTTCCAGGAATTCGTTCCCATCGGTAGCACGTACTTCTTCAGAGCTATTTAATAACCATCGATATCTTGTTTCGCCCGTATTATCGGGATATAGCTGAGAGCTAAACGTTTCTTCCTTCTTTAGTTCTTCTAGGAATTCGTTTTAATCGGTAGCACGTATTCGTTCAAAGCACTTAATCATCGATATCTAAATAGTTTATTTTCTCCCTTATCGTCGATGTTTATCTAACAGCTGAAGGAAAACCTTAACAAGATGTTTACTGTCAAAGTCGGTCCAGTGTAACATGGCTGAAACAGACTACAGTTTTTGCAAACCCGAAACCGACATGGTCCATTGAACGTTCTGTACAAAACTCATGCGGTAGATTGAGTTCGACTACGTTTGAAAACTGATATTATAGCCGAACTTGAAAAGCATTGTTGGACTGATCATGAAGTCCACTGTTCCATTTTTTTTATTTGTTTTATTTTTTTTTTTTTTTTGGGCTGTCACGTTTTAAAATCCGTTTAGGCGACTCCCTCCATTGGATGAACTGTCTCGAGTTGACCCGAAATGGTGGCACTGCACAGCTGCATTCCCCAGCCTACAGGCACGGCGGAGCCGAGGGGGCGGGGGGCAGCCCCCCAGAACCGAAAAAAAAGACACAAGAGAAAAGCAAGCCCCCCCCCCCCCCCCCCACTTCAAGCACAGCAGCCCCTCCACTGGAAAATTGCCCGCCGTCCCGGCCTAGCAGGAGGTGCAGATTTATCTGAACGCCGCCAACTTTTTAAGGAAAAAGGCGTCAGGCTTATGTTCAAGCCTTGATGTCCTAATTGCATACCCCACACGTGAAAATTGTTTAATCTTACAAAGGTTATGTTTAATCAGAACTAGCAATTTGAACCATCATGGAACCAGGGTGCCATCCATTCGTGTTCAAAAAAATAAATTTGAAGTCGCATCTTCACAACAGTCCTACCCCTTCTCTAAAGGAAAAGGGTCCTGGGGACGAGGTTGTTCCCCCCTCTCACCCCTACCCCGCCCTCCTTTCGAGGACATCTGGTTCCGCTGTTGGACAATTGTGGCTGTTGCAGTATTACGATATTTGATAATAAGAGGAATTCTTGGCAACTTAAAGTCCTGGAACCTTGGGTAATGAATGAACTGGAAGAAGTAAATCTCATTTGCGGCCGCGCCCAGCAAAAGGGGTCCAAGCCTGAGCGACAATCTGGCTAATTTCCGCCAGTGGTTATCTTTAGTTGCATCAACAACAAATATAAATATAGGCCAATATAATGAAAGAAACCTTAATCTATAGAGGAAGGACAGATAGTTTTAAGTCAACTTAGTCTTTATTCCACAATTTTAAAAATGCTTCAGAAAAAACATTTCCATTTTCGATTGATGTCCTAAACTGTAACTAAACTAAACTTCGAACATGGCCACACAAACTGGCAATCTTTACATCAGTTACATGTATCACCTGACAGGAACTCAAATCGTGATAAATAGTTCAATACTGCAGAGCTGTATTGTATCGCCCTGTATCTACATATCTATAAATATATCTTCATATCTAATGTTCTGTTGAGATAAACACGACTTCACGCGATGAATTAAATCTGAATATATAATAAAATACCGCACTTTCTGTGCATTTGTAGAAACTGTTTCCCGTTGGAGACAACTTATTACTAACTCTTTGAGTCAACTATACGTACTTCCGTGCTTTGCACAAAATTTTCTCAACTCCGACCGGACAACTGACATGTTTTGTCGTAGTATAGTATTGTCTACGTGGAATGCATAATCGATCATAAATACTCTTTGTATAATAAATATCAATCGTTTTACGTTCAAATCAGTACTAATAAATAAATCCTAACTACTTTTGGTGGTTATTTTAATAACATTTTTTTGTGGACAGTGTTTGAATTCAGGTAGATATATAATCTTCTAATTCTTCTTTCTCTTTTTGTCTTTCTTCTTCTTCTTCTTCTTCTTCTTCTTCTTCTTCTTCTTCTTCTTTTTCTTCTTCTTTTTCTTCTTCTTCGTCTTGAGAAGAAGGCGTCAATATTGTTCAAGACGATGTCACGCAACGTTCACTTGCGTGACCGCTCAAGTTCGGTTTTAGAACTTTCGGATGTTTCGTAATTTTCTCCTAACTGTAGTCAGGATCGTACACAAACGCAACAGGAAGAGTTACTCTCCCCCATTTCCACACGTCCATTTTTTCTTTGTGAGTTCTTAGCGTATTACAATCTCTCACAAGAACCCGGTGATCATAATCCACCGACTTACAGTACCAGTGACAGCCTTTACACACTGCTTTTGATAAGAACCTTGGTTTTCGGTTCACATTGTCGTCAACTTCAACAGTCCAACTGCAAAAACGTGATCCCGTCCGGTTCAAGCTTCTTCTCTGACGAGGTTGAAGATTCAAGCTGTCTTTGAGTTCTTGCCATGAATGTCCTTTCACTAACAACCAGCCAGATTTGGAAATATGCTCAACTACTTTCCGTGGTGTCACTAACCTTTCACTGCAAGGCGCTGAATGGATAACTTGAACGACGTAAAGTAAGGCAATGACTGCTTGTAAAGTCTGAAAAATACGAACAACCAAAAATTACTAACACTGCAAAGTTGCAGAATTTGAATATAGCTGAGTAAGGAAAATGGACATTATACGTGTACTTAAAACAAGCTACAAAAATTATTCTCAACTTTACAATTTACGCTGAAGGCTGCTGAAAGCGTGTTACATTGTGATAAATCGACGAAAGTTTTTAAAACTGTGAATTTTACCTTTCTCTTTTCGTTTCAGGAGTTTCAAAATACCGACGCTCGAGAAATGATACACTTGGCTAAACATAAGCTAACATACGAATATGTAAATTTTTTTCACTTAGTTGGCTAAACCTGACAAATACAATGGGCCCTGCCAACCGTGAAGAAATTTGACAACAATAAGCGATATACAAATTAAAAACAGCTTAGAAAGGGATTTAAAATAATTTATCTTAAAAAGACAAGTTCTAGCTAAAACTTTAAATTCATGTATAAAATGATAAATTAAATTGAGTGCAAAATTAAATAAACAATAAAATGATTTCGAAAGTGCTGGGATTGCCGAAATGTAGAATTCAAGTTATATAGGAATTTCTCCGGAACATATTTAACACTACAGTAGCCAATTTGCTATAACTATGGCTAACGCTATAAAGATTTTAGACTGCTTGACTTACCTTATAGATTGAAAACCACATATTTTGCAGATGTACCCACGCTTTTCAATTACAACACTCGATCTCTTTTTTAGTGCGCTTTCTGCCCCCTCGTTCCGTAAAGGAGAATTGAATTTACTCTGAAATTCGCAAAGTTGGCGCTTATATATCACAGTTGGCCCCATTTTCCGCTCAGATGATTGCGTCACCGAGATAAACCCTTTCGTTCATTATATTTCCAACAAGGAAAATTTCGCGCGCCTAAAATAACAAACTAAACAATGTGTACCACATATTAAGTAACACATAAGGACACCAAGGGGAATCCCATCCTCGCTGTCCATACTTCCGCTGCTGAAACGTTTCAATTCATCCGAAGGCAGACGATTACAATAGTTTTATATATAGCGATTTCGTAAGCGGTCCCGTTTACGGCGAAATCGGGTCGTAACCGGTTCGTAACTTTTCCGAGGCTTCACGACTCCCGTGGCGCGCGCGCGTGTCGCAAATACACCGGCTGATTGAAGTTTGTACATGTTGTATGATAACCGTTCCTATTTTCGAATTTATAATGAAGTTAAATTTCGAACGAGTACGTTTATTGTTGTTCCAAGTGGCCAATTGGCTAGAGTGGTGCATTTATCACAGTCGTAGCGAGCCATGTCCTCCCTCCCACGAAATATGAACGAGAGCGAGAGTTTAAAACCCCATTGAAAGGTGCCTAATATCCGAGTTGAAAACTTAATTGCAAATTAATTTTTCAAAAGTGCGCCGCATAAAAGCACTACTCGTAGCTTTCAAAATGATTTGCCATCATATTGCAGACTTTTCCATCCAGAAACATTAAAAGTTAGAACCACTTTTCTAAATTCAACAGTTGACTCAGTATTGATAGCGTCAATTTGATTATCGGCTACATTGCTCTAGAATTTGCATTATCCTATCTTCCGCTGTCTTCGCTTTTTCGCTCTTTGAGCTCATTTATGTAATAATTGTCACTGCACTATCAGCAATTTTAGGAACGCCTTTCAAACGTAGCTTTGTGCCACACCTATTTATATGAATTGCAAACGCAACTAAATTTAGGAATGACAAAAAATGTTGATCAGTTTGTTAAATCAGCACTCTTTACAGGAAAAGTGATAATATTGATTGTTATTTACATGCCGCCCGGCATCGCGTCAATTATATAGTTACAATTCAAAACATTGACCATTATCAAGCGGTGGAAATTCTTGTCAGTTTTCTGGTAATTTCTGCTGAAACGACTTCATAACTGCATGATCCTGACTTGTAAAACAACAGGAAATCTTGAATTCAAGAATTCCAAGTTCAATTGAAGCAATGTCACTTTAGCCGGCGATTCTTTGAAAACAAATTGATGCCACGTGCTTGAAAGAATTAGCCGAACGATCCTCTGAGTTTAACTCATTTTTTTCGGTTAAGATAATAATGTTTATTGCTCCAACAAATGGTTCTATATGCGCAAACTAATCAGCTATGCACAGGTAAAATTTACCACAGTTGCTGTGAAATAAGCGCCTTTTTTATTTCGCGTTTGCTCTATATTGTTCAGTTTCGATGGTTTCGATGGCATATGTAAAAATTTTCCCGAAAACATGACGTCTTTTAAGTTAAGTACATACACTTAATGGAGTGATGTCACGGTATTTTAAATAATTTCTCTGATTAGTTAAACCAATTTGAAGGAAGCCTCAAAATATAGTTTACCAACGTATAAAAATATCAACAGAGTAATTGAAATCCAAAACTAACCAAGACTGGTTTTGACTGACGACAAACTTGAAAAACTTTGCTAGCCAATTTTTCCTGAACAACATTCGTCTGTGCCTGGACGTAGCTCCTTTAATCAATATCATTTATCACTCCCCTTCCAATTTAGATTGATTTTTTTCGTCATGTTTTTTTTTTTTTTTTTTTTTTTTTGTATTAAATAAACCGCTATAAACTTGACTATTCTTAATAAACTAGTTTAGCCTGAAATCAGAATATTTTCCGACCGATTGTCTAGGCTTGGTTGGTTTTCTTTACAACAAGCCCTAATACTGACTCAAAAATTAAATGCAGAGAATTAATTATATACGGTAAGTCAGTTTTGAAAGACTGGAGAATTTTCATCCCACATATTTTGAGTAGTAGAGAACCCACGCTCGGTAAACATAAAGCACAAATTTAAAGGAGTTTTATATAACATCCGCTAGGCTTATGGTGCTCCAAATCCTAATTTAAAATTAAACAACAAAATAAGGAAGCAAATGCTAAAGGACACTGCTTGCATAAACATCAATTAACATTGGTTTTAACTGTACTCTGTCGGCATCTTTTAGATCTCTGTACATGTAGTGGTTTTTTCGTGTTGATTTGCGAAAGAAGGTCAAACTCTGAACATCAACAATTGACTGAGTGCCAGATATAGCTAGATATACAGATAATCAACAAAGAATACAGCTTTTAAAACAAAGTCGCGTGGACGGAAACATGACAGGAATCTCCATCTTTAAATATATTTACATCTGAGAAGGTACAGTAACTGAAACTAAAATTATACATATTTTCGGTCAGTGGGCCTGAATTTAAAGGCCTAGCAGGCCGGCGAAGAACTCTGGATTCTTCAACATGAAGGCACAGGGAGTCGATTAGAGATATACTACCCTTGGAAGCAAGGCTAACCTCTATACTATCGCCCAGCTTCGTTTTATCAACGAGGATGACCCAATATTTCGCTTGCCTATATCAGGGTACCCCTGGGTGACGGTAGCGGCACCGTAAAACAAGTCTGGTCCGAAGAACACAACTCAGCGATCCAGGACAAGACTTGGATGCGTACAAACCCAAAAATAAAATGCCAAGTGTTCAACATTGCCTAGCCAGTTTTACGAGAAAATGGGTATATAAATATAACAAAAATTCCGCCTTTTTCATATTATACCAGCGGCATCTTTTGCAAATGATGAGTACAAGAAAACGTTAAGAAAACGTTTAAAAATATCTAAATTAGTCCAATTTGTACAATTTTAATTTTATTATCCACAAGCTATGCATTACAGTTAATTTAAAGTCATCAATTCGACAACAGTTTCAAGCAGCACGAATTGAAACAAAAGCACTCAGCTGAAACTGGCATCCGCGCAAAGACCGTACCACACCTTTTCCGGACAGGCTGTTTATTAGATTATTATTTTCAAGTTTGTGATTGTGAGATCAATTCTATTCGGAAATAACCAGATTATTCAGTTTTTTAAAGCTAAACTGGACTTCCTTTTCTTAAAATATTACATTATTTAGTTGTTTAGAACCTTTAAAGGAAGGATTAACTTGCTTATATGAGGTACTGTGGAACGGTTTTTACGTGTCCAATTTGCAGCTGAATTTGTAATACAATATAACTGGAAAAATATACGATGTTTTAAAAATAGAAACGTTGTAACGTTCCCAAAATAAAAATATCGAACGGGACCTTTCACATGCGACACGTGTTCTTTGAAAGGGTTGCATGCTTTGTCTAGTCAAAATGGTAAAGAAAAAACTGGTCGCCCCGTGCAAAACGCACTTGAAAAGAAAACAGTTGCTCTAATCACGAGGGTTGGTTATTTAACATTATTCTCAAAGAAAAGGTAAGGTAACTATATTGCCCGTTTGCCAAAGTCATCATCGCAAGTCAAGTAGCCTCAAGTAGCTTTTGCCCACCACTTTCGTTTTGCTGGAGAATTTTGCAAAACAGTTATATTTGGATATGGGGGATCTTAATCCTCCGATCAAAAAAATACGTTATAGAACAATTTTGGTTCAGTTTATTTTCAAAAAAATTGAAAATTGAGCTTCCCTTCACTGATCTACAAGTATGCACGTTTATCGACAACATTTTCAGCTATACTTAACCAATGGCGGATTCAGACCTTCCAGGCAAGTGGGGGCCCCAATAATCAAAACCCTAGTATAAGAAGGGTCTCGCTCTCGAAAATAATTTTTCTTGGCCCTTCGGGCCTCAGTTTGGTCTATAAATTAGGTGGAGGCCCCTCCCTAGATCCGCCACAATCTCAACAATCTCCTCAATAGTCACATTTAACGCATGTTGCCGCCCGAATTGAAGGAAGAAATAAGAAAATTGTTCAAGTCATGCCCCGTACCTTTCCGATCCCGATAAGACAAAACATCACACGGCACGCCACGGCAGGCGTGGGCAAGGTACGACACCACAAGACACGACACGGCACGACACAGCACGAGAAGACAAGACAATTTACTTTACATACGTACAAGACGAGGCAAGACAGGGGCAAGACAAGGCTAGACAAGGCAAGACAAGGCAAGGCAAGCACAAGCACAAGCACAATTATTATAATACATGCATAAGCGGATACGGTACTCATTATATGCTGTCCTTACAGTAAGCACTTGATAGAGAAGGTGCTTTGTGTGCTTATGCTTGCCACGTAAGGACAACATAAGAAAAGTGTTCGTTCTTCCTATGAGCTTATACTTCGATGCTTGTGCCCAATGAACTCCAGCCTTAACGATTTGATACTTAAATAGTTTGAATCTATAATTTCTCATCACTATTGAAGTACGCAGCTTGTAGAAAGTGGCCATAGGGGGTAACTGACTGTTTATTTAGTTCGTGTTTTGCGTTGAATTATTATTGCAAAGCTTGATTTCGACTTATTATCTAGAGCCAGCGGGTGCGCTGATGAAATTTATATTTATACGTTCAACTTGAAAAGTAGATCTTACTTGTATTCACTTATCCGTGAAATTTCTTGTTACGCCTATAACATTCGCAGTGGATTGAACAAAATTGAGTTTTTCAAGTTCTCTCTGTAGTAGCGTGATGTGGTTACAAGATTATTCGAGACACTTCCTGATACAGTACATACACACATCCGGCGTCAGAGCTTACACAAATAGAGTGAAATACTGTATGAAACACAACAATAGTGGCGACTGAGATTTCAATATGTAAATTTTCACCTCATGGCTCACAATTTTCCAACGCGCGCAAATTGAAAAAAATATATCAATTTTCCACATTCTATTTTATAGAATGTGCTATAAAATTCTTTTCCTATTTTTGACAAGTAAGTGGTACATCTGGACAAAATCCCCTGATAAAATGATCAGAAAATAACAATTGTTTTACAATCAAGTTATACCCCAAAACCTTCTAGTTGCTTATTTCTCAGCTTCATTAAAAATGTGTATTTCCTAACTGTGGTCAGGAGCGTACACAAACGCAACAGGAAGAGTTACTCTCCCCCATTTCCACACGTCCATTTTTTCTTTGCGAGTTCTTAGCGTATTACAATCTCTTACAAGAACCCGGTTGTCATAATCCACCGGCTTACAGTACCACTGACAGCCTTTACACACTGCTTTTGATAAGAACCTTGGTTTTCGGTTCACATTGTCGTCAACGTCAACAGTCCAACTGCAAAAACGTGATCCCGTCCGGTTCAAACTTCTTCTCTGATCATGACGAGGCTGAAGATTCAAGCTGTCTTTGAGTTCTTGCCACGAATGTCCTTTCACTAACAACCAGCCAGATTTGGAAATATGCTCAACTACTTTTCGTGGTGTCACTAACTTCTCACTGCAAGGCGCTGAATGGATAGTTTGAATGAAGTAGAACAAGGCAATGACTGCTTGTAAAATCTGAAAAATCACAAAAAATCAAAAATTACTAACACTGCAAAGTTGCAGAATTTGAATATAGCCGAGTCAGGAAAAATGGACATCATACGTGTACTTAAAACAAGCTACAAAAATTATTCTGAACTTTAAAATTTATACTGAAGGCTGCTGAAAGCGTGTTACAGTGGAACCCCGATATAACGATATACCAAGGGAGCAGTAAAATTATATCTTTATATCGAGGATTCTTTATATCGAAACTCCCGATATAACGTTATGTCCGTAAAATAAACAAAAATTTTTTTTGGGGGAAAAATATAGAAAAAAAAAAAAAAAAAAAAAAAAATATAAAAAAAAGAGGAAAAAAAAAAGAAAAAAGATAAAAAAGAGGAAAAAAAAATTTTTTTTATATATTAAAAAAAATTTAAAAAAAAATTTATTTTTTTTAATTTTTTTTTTTATTTTATAATATTTTAAATTTTTTTTTTTTTTTTGTTATTTTGGGGCCCATTTTTTTTTTTTTTGGGACAAATAATATTTTTTTAGGATATTTAGGAGGATGGGGGGCTACATTGTGATAAATCGACGAAAGCTTTTAAAAACTGTGTATATTACCTTTCTCTTTTAGTTTCAGGAGTTTAAAAATACCGACGCTCGAGAAATGATACACTTGGCTAAACATAAGCTAACATACGAATATGTAATGGTCAATGCCTTCCAATTTACCGTAGATTGATTTTTCGTCATATTTTCTTTGTATTAAACCGCTAAACTTAGATATTCTTTGTAAACTAGTTTAGCCTGATATCAGAATATTTTCCGACCGATTATCTCGACTTGGTTGGTTTTCTACACAACAAGGCCAAATAATGGCTCAAAACTTTGCATACAGATACACTTTTTTTTTTATAAGAATACAGTTTTTCCGACCCGGGCTGAATATTCTTATTTTTCTGCCGATTTTAGGCTGAAAATATTCTTATGAACATTCTTAGAAAATACCGTCTGACATTTCCGTTTTAGCAAGTATTGGGTCATCAATTACAAGTGTTTGGTAGACTCTCGATTTTTCAGCGCTCCCCGCCCCCCACCCCCTTGCTTCTTTCGTTTTACGCTGGCGCCCAGTTCTCCTGCCACTCCCACTGTTTGCTATCTTCGAAAAAAACATGAAAAATTAGAGGGCTGTGGACAGTCTAAGTGTTTGGTGTCCAGATCTGCATCGCGTTACATTGTGCACATGTACCATTGCTTTTCGGTGCAGCCGGCCTGGCCGTTTTGGCTTTAAACAAAGCATTCCACACAGAGGTAAAGTTACTAAAATGAAAATACCTGATTTTGTTTCAACTAAAAACTATATTCTCTTCAAATCTCCCTCGGGTTTATTCTAAAATTTCTTAAAAATTCGCAAATTCAGCCTCAATATTCTTATAAACTAGATTCTTATAAAATAAAAAGAGTGTAATCAATTATATACGCTAACGAAGTCAGTTTTTAAAGACTGGTTTCAACCCCCACATTTTGAAATAGCAAACCCACGCTCGGTAAATATGAAAAAAAAAACATTCGCTAGGCTTATGGTGCTCCAAATCCTAATTGAAAAGGCAACAAAATAAGGAAGCACTGATGCATGCTAACGGACGCTGCTTGTATAAACATCATTTAACATTGGTTTTAGCTGTACCCTTTCAGATCTCTGAACATGTAATGATTTTTTCGTATTGATTTGCGAAAGAAACTCGAACTCTGATAATCAACAATTAACTGAGTGCCAGATATAGCAATAATCAACACAGAATACTCAGACAGCTTTTAAACAAAGTCGCGTGGACGGAAACATTACAGGAATCTCCAACTTTATATTTATTTACATCTTTTAGTAGATACTGAAGCAAATTATTCATATTTTCGGTCAGTGGGCCTAAATTTAAAGGCCTAGCAGGCTGGCAAATAACTCTGGATTTTTCAACATGAAGGCACAAGGAGCCGATTAGAGATTACTACCCTTGGAAGCAAGACTAACCTCTATACTATCGACCAGCTTCGTTTAATCAACGGGGATGACCCAATATTTCGCCTGTCTATATGGGTACACCTGGGTGGGTAGCGGCACCGTAAAACGAGTCTGGTCCAAGAACACAACTCAACGACCAGGACAAGACTTGGATGCGTACAAACCCAAAAATAAAATGCCAAGTTTTCAACATTCCCTTACCAGTTTTACTAGAAAATGAGTATATAAATATAACAAAAAATCCGCCTTTTTCGTATTATACCAGCGGCATCTTAATTGCAAATGATGAGTACAAGAAAACGTTAATAAAATATACTGTCCACAGCCCTCTATTTTTCCGTGTTTTTCGATCGATGAGCGCGCGGTGAGGACTGTTTTTTGCATTGAAAAATCGAGAGGCTGTGGACAGTCTATTAATAAAACGTTTAAAAACTTTAAATTAGGTCAATTTGTACAATTTTATATTTAATTTCCACAAGCTATGCATTACTGTTTGTTTTAGGTCATCAACTCGACAACAGTTACATGCAACACGAATTGAAACAGAACGCACTCAACTGAAACACGCATCCGCGCAAGGACCACTCCTTTTCCGGACAGGCTGTTTATTAGATTATTATTTTCAAATTCGTGATTGTGAGATCAATTCTATTCGGAAATAACCAAACTCTTCAATCTTTAAAGCTAAACTAAACTTCCTTTTCTTTAAATATTGAATTATTTAGTTGTCTAGAACCTTTAAAGGAAGGATTAACTTGCTTATATGAGGTACTGTGGAACGATTTTACGTGTGCAATTTGCAGCTGAATTTGTAATACAATAAAATTGGAAAAATATACGATGTTTTAAAAATAGAAACTTTGTAATGTTCCCAAAATAACAATATCGAACGGGACCTTTCACATGCGACACGTGTTCTTTGAAAAGGGTTGCATGCTTTGTCTTAAGTTGTCAAAATGGTAAAGAAAAAACTGGCCGCCCCGTGCAAAACGCACTTGAAAAGAAAACAGTTGCTCTATCACGAGGGTTGGTTATTTAACATTATTCTCAAAGAAAAGGTAACTATATTCCCGTTTCTTCTTCTTTCCTTTTTTTTTAAAAATTAAATTTTTTAGCTATACTTAACCAATGGCGGATTCAGACCTCCAGGCAAGTGGGGGCCCCGATAATCCAAACCCTAGAAAAGAAGGGTCTCGCTCTAGAAAATTATTTTTTTTGGCCTTTAGTTTCTTGGCCTCAGTTTGGTCTAAAAATTAGGTGGAGGCCCCTCCCTAGATCCGCCACAATCTCAGCCATCTCCTCAATAGTCACATTTAACGCATGTTGCGCCCGAATTGAAGGAAGAAATAAGAAAATTGTTTAAGTCATGCCCCGTATCTTTCCGGTCCCGATAAGACAAAACATCACACGGCACGCCACGGCAGGGGTGGGCAAGGTAGAAACAAGGTACGACACCACAAGACACGACACGGCACGAGAAGACAATACATTTACTGTACGTACAAGACGGAGGCAAGACAAGACAAGACAAGACAAGGCAAGGCAAGGCAAGACAAGCACGAGCATAAGCACAAGCACAATTAGCATAATACATGCATAAGCGGATACTCGTTATACGCTGTCCTTACATAAGCACTTGATAGAGAAGATGCTTTGTGTGCTTATGCTTGCCACGTGAGGACAGAATAAGAAAAGTTTTCGTTCTTTCTATGAGCTTATGCTTATGCTTGTACCCAATGAACTTCAGCATTAACAATTTGACACTTATAGTTTGAATCTATAATTTCTCATCACTTTTGAAGTATGCAGCTTGTAGAAAGTGGCCAAGGGGGTAACTGACTGTTCATTTAGTTCGTGTTTTGCGTTGAATTATTATTGCAAAGCTTAATTTTGACTCATTATCTAGAGCCAGCGGGTGCGCTGATGAAATTTATATCTGTTTATATTTATACGTTCAACGTGAAAAGTAGACCTTACTTGTATGCACTTATCCGTGAAATTTCTTGTTACGCCTATTGGCTTGCAACTGACGTCCGGCGGCCTGTTGGGGGGAAAAAGCGTTCCCCCCGGGGTTTTTTTTTTTTATAAATGAAAAATATTTTTTTTAACATTCGCAGTGGATTGAACAAAATTGAGTTTTTCAAGTTCTCTCTGTAGTAGCGTGATGTGGTTACAAGATTTATTCGAGACACTTCCTGATACAGTACATACACACATCCGACGTCAGAGAGGCTTACACAAATAGAGTGGAATGCTATATAAAACACAACAATAGTGGCGACTGAGATTTCAATATGTAAATTTTCACCTCATGGCTCACAAATCCAACGCGCGCAAATTGAAAAAAAAATATATCAATTTTCCTTTATAGAGTGTGCTATAAAATTCTTTTCCGATTTTTGACAAGTAAGTGGTACATCTGGACAAAATCCCCTGATAAAATGATCAGAAAATAACAATTGTTTTATAATCAAGTTATACCCCAAGACCTTCTGGTTGCTTATTTCCCAGCTTCATTACTGATGTGTATTTCCTAACTGTGGTCAGGAGCGTACACAAACGCAACAGGAAGAGTTACTCTCCCCCATTTCCACACGTCCATTTTTTCTTTGTGAGTTCTTGACGTATTACAATCTCTTACAAGAACCCGGTGGTCATAATCCACCGGCTTACAGTACCACTGACAGCCTTTACACACTGCTTTTGATAAGAACCTTGGTTTTCGGTTCACATTGTCGTCAACGTCAACAGTCCAACTGCAAAAACGTGATCCCGTCCGGTTCAAACTTCTTCTCTGACGAGGCTGAAGATTCAAGCTGTCTTTGAGTTCTTGCCATGAATGTCCTTTCACTAACAACCAGCCAGATTTGGAAATATGCTCAACTACTTTTCGTGGTGTCACTAACTTCTCACTGCAAGGCGCTGAATGGATAGTTTGAGTGAAGTAGAACAAGGCAATGACTGCTTGTAAAATCTGAAAAATCACAAAAAATCAAAAATTACTAACACTGCAAAGTTGCAGAATTTGAATATAGCTGAGTCAGGGAAAATGGACATCATACGTGTACTTAAAACAAGCTACAAAAATTATTCTTAGCTTTAAAATTTATACTGAAGGCTGCTGAAAGCGTGTTACATTGTGATAAATCGACGAAAGCTTTTAAAAACTGTGTATATTACCTTTCTCTTTTAGTTTCAGGAGTTTAAAAATACCGACTCTCGAGAAATGATACACATGGCTAAACATAAGCTAACATACGAATATGTAATGGTCAATGCCTTCCAATTTACCGTAGATTGATTTCTCGTCATATTTTCTTTGTATTAAACCGCTAAACTTAGATATTCTTTGTAAACTAGTTTAGCCTGATATCAGAATATTTTCCGACCGATTGTCTCGACTTGGTTGGTTTTCTACACAACAAGGCCAAATAATGGCTCAAAACTTTGCATACAGATAATCAATTATATACGCTAACGAAGTCAGTTTTTAAGGACTGGTTTTCAACCCCCACATTTTGAAATAGCAAACCCACGCTCGGTAAATATGAAAAAAAAAATTTGCTAGGCTTATGGTGCTCCAAATCCTAATTGAAAAGGCAACAAAATAAGGAAGCACTGATGCATGCTAACGGACGCTGCTTGTATAAACATCATTTAACATTGGTTTTAGCTGTACCCTTTCAGATCTCTGAACATGTAATGATTTTTTCGTATTGATTTGCGAAAGAAACTCGAACTCTGATAATCAACAATTAACTGAGTGCCAGATATAGCAATAATCAACACAGAATACTGACAGCTTTTAAACAAAGTCGCGTGGACGGAAACATTACAGGAATCTCCAACTTTATATTTATTTACATCTTTAAGTAGAGACTGAAGCAAATTATTCATATTTTCGGTCAGTGGGCCTAAATTTAAAGGCCTAGCAGGCTGGCAAATAACTCTGGATTTTTCAACATGAAGGCACAAGGAGCCGATTAGAGACTACTACCCTTGGAAGCAAGCTAAGCTCTATCGCCCAGCTTCGTTTTATCAACGAGGACGACCCAATATTTCGCCTGTCTATATGGGTACACCTGGGTGGGTAGCGGCACCGTAAAACAAGTCTGGTCCAAGAACACAACTCAACGAAGGCCAGTCCAGGACTTGGATGCGTACAAACCCAAAAATAAAATGCCAAGTTTTCAACATTCCCTTACCAGTTTTACTAGAAAATGAGTATATAAATATAACAAAAAATCCGCCTTTTTCGTATTATACCAGCGGCATCTTTTGCAAATGACGAGTACAAGAAAACGTTATTAAAACGTTTAAAAAACTTTAAATTAGTCCAATTTGTACAATTTTATATTTAATTTCCACAAGCTATGCATTACTGTTTGTTTTAGGTCATCAATTCGACAACAGTTACATGCAACACGAATTGAAACAGAACGCACTCAACTGAAACACGCATCCGCGCAAGGACCACTCCTTTTCCGGACAGGCTGTTTATTAGATTATTATTTTCCAATTCGTGATTTTGAGATCAATTCTATTCGGAAATAACCAAACTCTTCAATCCTTAAAGCTAAACTAGACTTTCTTTTCTTTAAATATTGAATTATTTAGTTGTCTAGAACCTTTAAAGGAAGGATTAACTTGCTTGTATGAGGTACTGTGGAACGATTTTACGTGTGCAATTTGCAGCTGAATTTGTGATACAATAAAATTGGAAAAATATACGATGTTTTAAAAATAGAAACTTTGTAACGTTCCCAAAATAAAAATATCGAACGTGACCTTTTACATGCGACACGTGTTCTTTGAAAAGGGTTGCATGCTTTGTCTTAAGTTGTCAAAATGGTAAAGAAAAAACTGGTCGCCCCGTGCAAAACGCACTTGAAAAGAAAACAGTTGCTCTATTCACGAGGGTTGGTTTTAATTATTTAGCTATACTTAACCAATGGCGGATTCAGACCTCCAGGCAAGTGGGGGGCCCCGATAATCCAAACCCTAGAATAAGAAGGGTCTCGCTCTCGAAAATAATTTTTTTTGGCCTTTAGTTTCTTGGCCTCAGTTTGGTCTAAAAATTAGGTGGAGGCCCCTCCCTAGATCCGCCACAATCTCAACCATCTCCTCAATAGTCACATTTAAGGCATGTTGCGCCCGAATTGAAGGAAGAAATAAGAAAATTGTTTAAGTCATGCCCCGTATCTTTCCGGTCCCGATAAGGCAAAACATCACACGGCACGCCACGGCAGGGGTGGGCAAGGTAGAAACAAGGTACGACACCACAAGACACGACACGGCACGAGAAGACAATACATTAACTGTACGTACAAGACGAGGCAAGACAGAGGCAAGACAAGACAAGACAAGGCAAGGCAAGGCAAGACAAGCACGAGCATAAGCACAAGCACAATTAGCATAATACATGCATAAGCGGATACTCATTATATGCTGTCCTTACATAAGCACTTGATAGAGAAGATGCTTTGTGTGCTTATGCTTGCCACGTGAGGACAGAATAAGTTTTCGTTCTTTCTATGAGCTTATGCTTATGCTTGTACCCAATGAACTTCAGCATTAACAATTTGACACTTATAGGTTGAATTTATAATTTCTCATCACTTTTGAAGTATGCAGCTTGTAGAAAGTGGCCAGGGGTAACTGACTGTTCATTTAGTTCGTGTTTTGCGTTGAATTATTATTGCAAAGCTTGATTTCGACTTATTATCTAGATCCAGCGGGTGCGCTGATGAAATTTATATCTGTTTATATTTATACGTTCAACTTGAAAAGTAGACCTTACTTGTATTCACTTATCCGTGAAATTTCTTGTTACGCCTATTGCTGGCTTGCAACTGACGTCACGGCGGCCATGTTGGGGGACAGGAACAAAGCGTTTCCCTCCACTGGGAATTTAACTTTTTTATCATACAAATGTTGCGAAAATTTATTTTATTGTTTTGACCCCCAACATGGCCGCTTTGTCACGTGGATTGAACAAAATTGAGTTTTTCAAGTTCTCTCTAGCGTGATGTGGTTACAAGATTTATTCGAGACACTTCCTGATACAGTACATACACCTAATTGCAATAAGGTTGTCATAGAAAAAAGGAAAAAGTCAAATAGAAATTAATTAAGCGCGTGCATGGAATTTATTTGTACAAATGGCCTCAAAATGCTTCAAAATACGAATAAATCAATTAATCTTGTTACAGCATAAAAATGTGGACTTAAAAAGTGCAGATAAAACTCGTGAAATTTCTCTAAATGCTACCAGTTATGAAACTAAGCTAATTAATTCCTATTTACCTTTCTTCTTTTTTACTTTTTTCTATGACAACGTTATTGCAATTAGGTGTACACACATCCGGTGTCAGAGCTTACACAAATAGAGTGAAATGCTGTATGAAACACAACAATAGTGGCGACTGAGATTTCAATATGTAAATTTTCGCCTCATGGCTCACAAATCCAACGCGCGCAAATTGAAAAAAATATATCAATTTTCCACATTCTATTTTATAGAGTGTGCTATAAAATTCTTTTCCGATTTTTGACAAGTAAGTGGTACATCTGGACAAAATCCCCTGATAAAATGATCAGAAAATAACAATTGTTTTACAATCAAGTTAATTATACCCCAAAACCTTCTGGTGGCTTATTTCTCAGCTTCATTAAATGTTTTTTGGGTTTTTTTTTTTTAAAAATGTGTAGAGTTATTGGAAGAAATGGCGTGTGGGTTTTTGAAATAACATTGAAACCGAGATTTTCTTTCTCAATTTCTTTTGTTTTGTAACGTGAAAAGTGATTTCTTACCTTACGCAAGTTAAAAGTGTGTATGTACATTTTTATTTGCGCTTTGTGTATATTCCAAATGCAAAATCCCCAAGGTAACGTGAATGGTAAAGAAGCAGGTAGCTTGTGGACAGAACTTAAGATGTCTGGTATTAGCAACAGACAGATTTATTCTCGAATCGAAGCAGTCTTGAATTATTATATACAATTACTTTATGTCTTGTCACACAGCCTCTAGTCCTTCCTCAACACAGTAAATTCACACAGCCTCTTGAATGCGCTTCTCAACACACTGCTCGCTTCGACTCCTTGTGAATCGTAAGCTGAGCGCCGCTCATTTATATACTTTTACATGATACTTCAATTCAACCTATTTTTAGAATCATACATCATAAGTGTGCTATTTTAACCCGTTACTGCATATCCGCATCAGTGTTTTTACTTACTATAATACTATTACCAGGCACGTAGCGTGTTCTGCTGGAAATCCGTGAATCTGATTGGTTTTCCCATTGTTTTCACTTCGCTGACGCGTTCGTGCAGGCGTTGTTTTTAAAAGGGAAAATTATTCTTGCTTTTTTGGCTTTTGAAAATATATAAAATTGTAGGTTTTGGACTGCAATTTATTAATTAACAATTAAACTACAAGACCTAGTTTTCTTAAAAGTTAAAGTCTGCGAACGCAGACGTATTTCCGGCTGTCGCTTCTCTTCGACAGCCGGAAATGCGTATGCGTTTGCAGGCAGGCTACAGTTGAGTTGGCTGTCGCTCAAAGAAAACTTAGGCAGGAAGTCTAATTGTTAATTATTAAACAAAAACTAAGCGTCCTAACTTATAAAAGCAAACACAAGATAATTTGCTAAACATACTCTTCCCTTAGTAAGTAGATTTTAGAACGCCAAATCGATTGTGTGAATTTTATTGTTACTTATTTTTCGCGGGACTTAATTTTCGCGTATTTCGAAAAATCGCAAAATTAAAGACCCGCGAAAAAAGGTTCTCGCGAAAAATATACCCTTCTATATAATTCGTTATGATTAATCTGATTAATCAACGTTGCCGTCAGGTTACTACATAATTATCTTGGTACAGTCGTCAAACTAGCTCTACTTTCGTAAAATGGAACATGTTAAACTGTTTTAAGTTTCGTTTTGTTAAATGGTTTTGTTCAGTGTCATTGGCAACTATTGCTGTGGAAAATTAAAGTCAGTTGAGCCAATCTTGAGACTTAATTTAAACCAATTTTGACAATTTTCGCGAAATTTAGTTTCTTTTCTTAAATTTTTTGGCCAAATCGCGAAATTTAAGTCCCGCGAAATATGCCCGTTCCATTATCGCGAAATTAAGTTCTTGCAAAAATAAGTAACAATAAAGTCAACGAGAAGGCAGCTAGAACGGAAAAGAAAACAAAACAAAACAAAATTATCATAATGATAGCCAAGAGCCTAAGTTTGTGAACACGAGGAAAAAAATACTAATTCGATTTTTAACTAACTACACCAAAGTGATCGCATATGACCATAGTTTTGGCTTTTACTACGTTACCATAGCAATGATTGTACCAAATTCTTATTTTCAAAAACTGCACCTTGAAGGTTAAGTAAAGTACATCGAAACGTAAGCTTTGAACGGCGAAGAGTCGGCGTAGTTTTGTGGTTAGAACGCTCGACTTGTTACGCTAGTCTATTATTGTAAACCGGAGGTCCCTGGTTCAAACAAACCCCTTTCAATACTGTACTAATAGCAGGATTTATGTTTTGGGTGGTCCCTTATCGATCTCCTCTACGCTTTGTAAATAGCCAACTGGTCAGCCTCCTATCGGCTGAGATTTTATTTTCACGTACACGGCACCACATAAGTTGCTTTACGTTACTTCTACTTTACTGAAAATGTACAAAATAATTTAATTATCGTCATCCACTAGTTTTTCCGTGTTGTATCTTGTTGTTTTGTCACTGTATTTTTACAAATTATGTACACATTACGGACCAAAGTCGTTCAAGGCAACAAAAAGGGCAATTGGGGTCGAGTTTTTGCGTTTGACCGCTATGCGCCAAAGCCGCCCTCTTTGGATTCAAATCGCAGATTTTACTTGGATAATCAAGCGGCTCCTCTGAAAGCGTCACGTCACTTGCGTGACGAAGCAAATTTTATGAACTAGGCTGTTTTTTTTTTTCTTCAAGGCTTAAATTTGCTTGGCTCAGTAAAAGAATGTGTCAACAAAAAGAACAAAACCGGAGCCAGCACCAACGTGAACATCGGTCCATGTATTGGAGGGTTACTAAGCTGCGTGACTGCCAAGATCCCATACGCATGCGCCAGCCAGTGAGCCATGATGATGGTCACGTGACGTTTACTTCTGATCAACTGGCGGACATGCTAAAAACAAGACAAAAGAAAACATGTCAGATATTATCCGGGGGTACTCCCTAAAATTTACTACGGGGGTGTGCCGCTGAGTCCCTGGGACTCTGGACGTGTTACAGAGAAAAAAAGCTGAATTTGCGACTCTGTTCCAGACAAACATTGCAAAATAGGTACCCCGTTCCAGACAATATCCACAATGGAAATATATGTAGATAGATATAAGAACACAAGCGTATATCACAATGCGCTCACTTGAATTCGTCTGTGGCTCGGAGATAAAGCGATGAGAGGAGCGGAGTTTCATAGCTAAACTCGATCGAGTTTAATCAGGATTCTGGGAAAAAATCGACCCTGTTCCAGAGTCAAAAGAGTGATTTTTATACCCTGTTCCTGAGTCAGAGAGGCAAAAAGAGTATCCTTTTGAGCGGCACATACCCGTATAGCCCTTATATGGGATTCTCTCCCCCCCGTATATTGTGCAGTGTCAGGAAACACGTTGCAGCAATACAACAGTTTAACATCAGGTGACACCGTGTTAAAGCAAATTTAAGTTTATTTCCAGTCCGTACTGTGCATCCTGCGCATTCAATGTTATATAAGCTTCACACGAAGGAATGTGTATTCGCCGAAATAAATATTCCGGGAAAAACTTACCTTTTTCTTCATTATTAACGCCAGATAAACTTGCAAAACAGTAACAACGAGTAGAAAAACCAAGCCGACATTTTAGCTCATCGTGCATTCCCGAACGAAACGACCCGTAATGGCGGACAAAAACGCTTCTTGTACGCTATTACCGAAGTGTATCGCATCAAGCAAAGATGAAAACAAACCCCGAGACTGCGCAGTATGGACTGGAAATCACCTTTGACTAAAATACTCACCGTCACTTTGTTTTTGGCCAGGACCGTGGCAGTGCTCAACACAGAAATAACTAATGTTGCATAGGGGTAGGAATAATCTGGAAAAAAAAAAGAACACAAAACTGAGGAACTTTAGAAAGCGCCTCCATCATTGTATCTAACCTTAGTCTTTTCGAATTTTTCGTGTATCTTTATCATCCTTGTTTCTTTTTACAAGTTGTAACTCAGTTGATAGAGTAACAGTCATCTAATCCAGAGGCTGTGGGTTCGACTTCCACCGACGTCAAAGAATTTTCTCTGCCTCATGTGGTCTCTGATTTCCTTTATAGGGCCAACGCTCAGAAAGAAATTCCTGGATTACTTTACATTCACTTCTTTCAGTTTCTAATAATTATGAGTGCTGCATGGTGTGCAACATTGCATTTACGATTGTTCAATTGTCAATAAACTCTACTGAAATATATCTAGTTAAAAATCCTTTTAGGGAAATAATTTTCAGCCTTTTTCTTTTAAAAACACATGAGTACCATATTTACTCAAATAAGCGCCGCCCCCGAATAAGCGCCGCCCTCGAATAAGCGCCGCATTTGGGACAAAAAAGATAATAAGCGCCGCCCCCGAATAAGCGCCGCAGTCCCGATGTGACGCTTATTTGAGGAATTCCGTTAAACTAGTAACAGCACTACAACGCAACTCTAAAACAAACTGGACATTTTTTTTTCATCAAAACCGATGTTTTGCAGTTCAATGTTGATTTACGGCTCGCCCATTAGTTCTCTATCCAACATTCTGCAATACGCAGCTCTGTAAATGTTGTAAAGGCTGTGAACTTTGCTAAGACAGCTAGCGCTACTTCTTCTCAGCAAGAGACGAAGGCTGACAATCAAAGGATGCAATTTTCAATTACTGTAAAAGATCAGATCTATGGCGTCCAAGTTTTAAATAAGCGCCGCCCTCAAATAAGCGCCGCCCTCGAATACGCGCCGCACTTGAGGCGTGAAAAATTTAATAAGCGCCGCGGCGCTTATTCGAGTAAATACGAGTACTTTACGTTATGAAAAATGAAGTACTTACAAATGAGACCACCAAACAGAGCATGAAGCACTGCAAGGCATGGCAGGAAATACAGAGCAGCATAGGTGGAGGCACGTCCCTGACCGCCACAGAACTGGTGCGAAATGATGGGCCGGAACAAAAACAGGAGCCCAACAGAGAGTGCATAATACATAAGCACTATGGTGTACCTGATGTGAGAGAGAGCCACACAGAAAGTGATCAAGATAGACAATGCAAGCTCATGAATTATATGGAAACAGAGAATGCACTGTATTTGAACTGCATCAGTCACCTACTGTAGTTTCCTGTTTTGTTTTTCGCTTTTCCTTCGGAAAGGGTAGCTATCTGCATTTATTCCATGCTTTTGATGGTAGCAAGCTTTTGTTTCCCATGAGTCTAGCAATAATTTCTAACTACCATCAGTAGTGGGAGGCGCAGTGGCCTAATGGACTCTGGACTCTGGATCGAGCAGTCTGGGCTCAAGCCTCAGCCAGGGTCATTGTGTTGAGTGTTTGGGCAAGACACTTTACTCTTCAAATTGGAACCCGCTTCCATCCACCCAGCATTCTCGTCCCCATAGCCCTTTCATTTCTCTTAGCCGGCTTGGCACGAGAAAACGGAGGGCTATGGGGACATAGGATTTTTGAATTAATTCGAATATTTTTGATTGGCTGTTTGGAACAAAGAATTCCTAAACGGAAGTCAAAAACATAACGACTCTCTCATACATTATTTTGAAACGTCATTGACTGCATACATGAAGACCGGAAGTCCTAGAATCTAGGACTGGAAATTCTCTGTCCCCAGAGCCCTTCATTTTCTCGGGCCAAGGCTCAGCCGGCTAAGAGAAACCAAAGGGCTATGGGGACGAGAATGTCCACCCAGGTGTATAAATTAATGAGTACCAACGTTTACCCTGGGGGAGGGGGGTAGCCCTGTAGTGGACTAGCATCCAATCCAGGGGGAAGTAGAAATACTCCTAGTCGCTTCATACTATTAATGATTGTGTCATCGAGCTTTGAAATGACTGGGTCCTGATAATTAATAAGCCATATGGTGAAGAATAAACCCTACAAGAACCCTAAAATAATCTACCAAAATCTACTATGTACAATATGTACCAGCATTTTTAAAAAAGTACAGTGTAAGGTAACTTACAGAGGATAAACAGCCTCTTGTGTGCAGTGAAGAGTGTTGACATAATCAGGCTTGGGATTAAAGAATATTGTGTACCAGTCTGCAATTTCCTTCGACTTGCAGGATGTCAAACTTAGGCTTCCTAAATGTCAGAAGATAATAAACTAATGATCTTTGGAAATGATTCTGAATGTATGCTGCCTATCATTGAGCCAATGAATGCCTCTATTTCTGGACTTATATCTCTGGACATGATAAAAGCTTGCAAAATGTTGTGGTTCAATTTTACCCTTGGTACAATCTGATATTTTCCTTTGTTTTATATTCGTTATCATATATTTAGTGCTTCCCTTGTTAAATTAAGACTCTACTTGCTTAGTTACAATATTACCATACACCAGCAAAAAAGGAAAAACCCAAAAGGGTAAAATTGAACCCACCCTGCGAGCAGAGCCTCTTTTAACTTCCCTGCGGTTGAGATTTGGGAAGTAGAATGAGGCTCTGCGTAAATCGTGTCATTTCTTTGAAGTCGCCGCAGCCCCAAAGTTTGGGCCAGCTGGTCAGCCCAGATTAAACTGGTTTTTGCTGTGCAGGCATTATTTTTTGGAAAACCTGATGACCAAGAGGGAGCCCACAGTACGCTCTCGAAAGCACTAGAGCTGACGATTGCTCTTGCCATCTGCTACTGTTTGTGCGCACGTTTAGTCTGGATCATTTAAGATCTTGTTTTTTTCGCAAACCAAGAAAAAAATTCACGGTTAAAATCACACATTTCTTCCATAAAGTCACTAATACGACCTCAAGCGGTGCTTGACATGTTTTTACCGAAGGAACCCAGACGCTTTTTGAAGAAAAGAACTTGTATAACAAACACTTTGTTCACACTGTCGTGTACGATCCGAAACGGCATTACGCGCGCGCATGCTAAGAGTACGTGGTCCTCTCGCAAGCTAAACGCGCAAGCATCGCCTAAACCTCGCACATGCTCAACAAAGATTTGACACGATTCTTGCAGAGCCCTTTCTTGTTAAGCATATCAGTGGAAAAGAAAGGGCTCTGCTTGCAGGGTGATTTGAACCGCAAGGTACAAATACATAGTCAAGAATGCTGTCGCAAAAAATTCAAAGAATTTTGTGATCATGTTCGTAGGGTAGCAGCCAGATGTTTTTGCAAATAATCTTACAATATTGTTTTTTGATGTTACTCTGTACATAATTATTTGTTTTTTGTTAGATTTTGCTTATATCAACTTAATTTCGCATTCTTGTTGTGGAGAATGATACCATGGGCCTTACCAAAACACATACTTAGATAATATATATTTGTATTCCTTATTACACTGTATATGTAGATGCCCTAAACTTACCACGAGGTTTGCTTGCAAGAAGAGAAAATATGGCGGCTAAGGCACTTTCAACAAAAGCACTCAGACAAAGAACAAATATACTGCAAAAGAAATAACATTGACAAAAATTCACAATAAAATAATTGGACTCCGCAAATAAACAGATGGCTAGATAATCTTGATTATATTGTTCTCAGTGGAGACAAATCAAGTAAAATGCCAATTGGTGACATTTGATTTTCAATAAAATGTTGTAGTTTAAATTTATCTTTGGTTTAAAATTTTTCAAACCAGTTTTATTTTTATTTCCTTTTTCTCATATTCATAAAAAAATCAAACCGGGTTGACAAATTTAAAATAAAATGATAAATTTAAACCATAGCATAAAGACATGCTAATAAGGGTGCAACTCAAAATAAGAAATTACGAACTTTTCAAGTTAAAATTAAAAAAACATGTTAAAGTACAGTACAAACACGCCACAAAAATTTTACTGAACAAAATTTCCAATTCAATACATACCATTTTCTTTCGGCCCGTTTAGCAAAGAAGTCAATAAAGAACCAATGAAATATCAGCGACAACAATGCCATAAACCCCAGATATAACCAGTCATACAAATCAGGAGATGATGAGCACTCCAGACAGACTGTACCATTGGTACCATAACCTCTTGGGCAAGCCTGAAATAAGTATTTATTTCTTGTGTTATGTTGACGGTGCTATTACTTCAAGGCTATACTTGTCTAATACACAATAAAGTAAGGTTCCCATAACAAAGTTTGTATAGATTGTGTTGTTTCATGAATTATCCATACCTCCCCAAGAGAAGGGACTTTTCATAAGGACCACCCACCCCAACCCCTCTGGAAATTCCAATTAACCTTCATACATTTTTCTTAAAGTTTTGGCCTTTGATTCCCCTTCTTCCCCCCAGGAATTTCCAATCCCTTTTGTGGGGGGAGTATGGACAATTTTTGAGAACCACACATTTTTGAATACTTTTATTACAGAATATTTTCTAACTTGCTTTCAAATCACTTTTTTGACTTCATGCCACAAGTCAACTCATGGCATTATATTATGAACAGAATTAACAACAAGATGGTCACTAGGGGAAAATTCCTACAGCTACAGGTGAGTCAAATTTCACTCAAAGTCTAAATTGGATACAATTCCAGATTAAATTTTAATTGGTTCTTTATTTTTGCCCTGTAAAATTTTCTATAGGCGTCATACTCATTCTCATTCCAAGGGCAAATTTGGTCTGCCCCAGAAAACCAACCTGCGGCCAGTTCCAATTTGACAGGCTATGACTCACAGACTAACACTCAAATCACACAGGTTGGCAATCAAAAATGATTATTCAGCACATACTCAAAAAACAGTTTTGACCAAAAGGATCCTTATCTGGTATACATGTGGAATGAGGATGTGTCTAATGGAGAAGGAAATTGACCAATCTTGTAGTCACTACCAGGGTAATCTCTGTGAGTTTGCCAAAGTGGTGTCAAGAATTTCTTTCATGATACATGGAAGAAACTAACAGACAAGTGTATTAAATGCATGCCGGTTAATTAGGGTGTTTACTCAAAAATGTTTAAAAATAGTACCAAAAGTAACCATCATAAAAAGGCTTCTAATTATATGAACCTGTCTAATTACATCAAAAAAGCTACATGTACATTGAAAATAAGACATTAATATTATAAAATCATTATAAAGATGGTAAATTTTGAGCTCGGTGATAAACAATAAAAACAATAAAATAAAAACAATGAAAATGTATTTTTCAACAATGCCACGAGCATGGGATAAAGAAAAAATTACCATCTTTATTATTTACTACACACTTGGTGAATTGGACATTGCTGATCCTAGCAGATGCAATTGCACTTATCAACCTAGTAAAATGGCCCAGCCACAACGAGTCTCTCGTAGCTCAGGGAGTGGCCACCAGATCTGGGAGGCCATGGGTGATTCCCGTTGGGGACTCAGAATTTTTCTTTGTTCCATGCTTGTGTCATGTTAAACACTTGATCTTTATTATATTTGTCACATTAAAATTTATATCTTCATTATTTACTACAAACTTGATGATTTCGACATTGCTGATCCTAGCAGTATGCAGGACGCGTGTCACATATCAACCTAGTAAATGGCCCAGCTCACCACGAGTCTCGTAGCTCAGTTGGTTAGAGCGCCCAACCGGTATCTGGAAGGCCATGGGTTCGATTCCCGTCGGGGACTCAGAAATTTTCTTTCTCCCATGCTTGTGTCATTGTTGAAAAATACATCTTTATTAGATACTTGTACTTACCCCACAATCTCCAATTTTCCCATTGTCTTCAATAATCCTTCCACAGTATTGACCAGGACATGACTCAGATGCACCTGAATATGACAGCATTATGCATGGTTAAATAATATTAAGCATCAGGGCACAAAATAATGTTTAGATTTCAGCTCAGTCATGTGTCATTTCTGACCAGGCAAAACACTGAAAATAGCAAATTTTAACTACCACTATCTCTTGCTTTTTGGCTTATCTAGCTTTATCTGCAGGTGTTTGTGGTAAAATCCAAAGCAAAATATACATGTAATATGGACAAATTGTCATCTTGACTGGACATTTTTCCATTGACCGGCTGTTATTTTGAGCCCTAAACATGGGGGCTAAGAACTGTTTACAGTTAAGTTTTGTTTCAATTTAAAATTGTGAAAGTACAAATTTTGTTATGATGTTTGTACTGCTCATTATTTTTAAAAGATTCATGTAACTATGATGACACACAAACCCCCAAATTTGGGATAATCTAAAGTATAATGTTTTTCCATAATTAAAGAAATTCTAAACAAATTTGCTTAAGATTTGCCGGTAAGTATCACAAAATATTGTCATCCAAAATTGCAAAATTAAGTTGTATCAGTGAAACATATTTTTTGTGTAAACAAGGCAAAATAATGATTAACAGCAGAATACCCTGCCACTTAATTATAAACTACATGTAAGTTGAAAATGTAGCTGCCTAAGCAGTACAAAGAATTTTTGAAGCTTTCAGTGGCTATGCAGCATGCTGTAAAACAAAAATAGCATCGAAATTTCCTCGTCTTATAGACAGTGTGACAAACCAAAACTATATTCCTTTAATTAAGGAATCGAAACACAAGCAATTTGCCTGTTAAAAGCTAAAAATTCACTTGATAATTACTTATTAAGTTATTACTTTTGGAATATTTCAATTGCCTGTTCTTTCCCATTTCTTACCGTTTGTGTTCCTTTGTAACGACGAAAACCAGGTAAACACCACAAGAAGAGAAGACAGCAGACGTTTATCGCTCATGCTAAAAAAATGCTTGAAACTACATCTTCAGCAGCTGCTCGCGTACAACTTGCTATACCAAACGTCGCTATTACACTTTGTTGACTTTTAGAACGATTTAAAATGTCCTTCTGAGATTCTGAAGCGGAAATTAGACAGCGGATGCAAGTGATCCAAAATTCAGCACGTCGCCATCTTGAATGCTTTGTAGCCGAGCCTGTTTTGGAAGGGATAAGTGGCCCGGGTCGCCCGCGTTATGTAAACACACGTGAATTTTCTTTCACATTCTGCATGTGTTGGTGGACTGTCGCCCCTCCTCTAGCCTGTTCCAGGCTCTTGGTTCGTGGGGAAGAGCGAAAAAAGCGTGCGAGCGCGGAAAAGACGAGCGGGGAAGAAAAAGGCTACCCCTCCTCTAGGCTGCGAACAGTCTCTTAATTTCAACTCTTTCGGTCGTGCGTAGCAATTCAGGAGCAAAATCTGACTGCTCGCAGTCTACAAAATTTTCCCCTTTCCTCACCCCTCAGTGGTTGCGGGAATTACGTTAAAACCCCTGTTGACGCTCTTCCTTCTTACATAATAGGTCATACATAATAGGGAGAGAAAGCAATATGTCGCAAAGGAAAAGGAAGCCAAGTTGCAGATTGACCTCTTGCAAAGTATTTCAAGACTTCTGCGGAGCCTTAGTCCCCTTGGTCTTCTATTAGACTGTCCACAGCCTCTCCCCTTGCTTCTTCCGTTTTGCGCTGGCGTCCAGTTCTCTAGCCGTTCTCACCGCGCGCTCATCGATCGAAAAATTAAAAAACACGAAAAAATATCGAAAAAAAAACACGGGAAAATAGAGGGCTGTAAACAGTCTAGTCTTCTCTGCAATGAGTCTGGTGGAAAACCTACGAACGTGCCCCTCCTTCTAGACTTTTTCTTGAGCTCGACTTGTAGGCAAGTCCATACAAGTCTACCTGCCTCCCTACTTTTCATCCAGGGGCCGGAAGAGCGCAGGCTAGTGGAGCCCTTGCGCGTGCATGATCTGCATGATCTCTTCCCAAAGGCCCGGTGGCCTGGAACTAGTGTGTGCACAACGTCACTAAACAGACTGCAGAGGTCACCCTACTTGACCGGACAATGACAATGATTACTGAACCGCAATCAAACAAACATGATTAGATAAATTCCGCAGCAAAACCGACCAATCAGCATTTTGTCGCATTGTCTACATCAAGCGAAGCATGTGGAAGCGCTATCAGTATTTTAATACAAGTTGGAAATAGAAGGCGAGAGATTGTTTCAAACAATAATAGCTGGATCAGATTTCTTCACATTAGCTCCATTACAAGCTGGGCAGGACCTTCAAAGCTGTTCAAAGCGAATGTTACACTGACGGGCAACAGGTAACAGTTTATAGCGACTCTGCTTTATAGTTTTGCACTCCTCAATTTGTAATTCCATGCTACTATTGCCATCAAACTCCTCTGCGTCTTGTTCTTTGTACTTTTTGTTACGTGCTTTTATCATGACCGCCAGTGTATATGCACGAGAGAACTGACACCAATAATATTATAACACCTCGCGTCACAATTTAGAAATGTCTAGAGAGGTACTGGTGCACTCGGATAATGTGCGTTCCCATACCGCCTTCGAGTTGTCCAACGGCGCCATCTGATCTGATGATTAGCTGTTAATTGTCTTCATTTATTATTACGGCATCACACATGTTGTTGATAATTAATTCAGTTTTCTCTTGGCATTTCCAAATTCCGGATCCTGATTTCCGAAGTGTTCGGCCTAAGTCTTTTATACTAAATACAGTTACCTTATGTGCGCTTTGATAAAGGTGTTTTTAGCTTCACTGCAAAATGTTAATCTGTGGTCTTTCACTTTCAATGAGCTCCATTGCCCCGGGGGGGGGGGGGGGGGGGGGCACCCGGTACTTGTTGGGTGGGGGTGTGCCGCTGGGAATTTGAAGCCCTTGCCCTATACCAGACCATGTTCAGCTGATTTTTGCAACCCTATACTAGACAGACACGAAAATCCCTACCCTATCCCAGACTTGCATTTTGTTAGAACTGTATCATTATCAGTGTTTTAATGGAAAACCACCTGTGAACAACGATGCCGCGATGATTTTATTTACGTTTGGAAAGCCTCTTCTCTCCGAGCTGGACTATATTCGTCATACCGTCGATCGGTTTCCCGGCAAATGCTACCCTTCAGACCAAAACTCTCTGATTTCATACCCTATCCCAGACTAAACGCTTGAAAACCATACCCTTCACAGCGGCACATACCTATATAGCTCATGTATGGGAGTGCCCCCCCCCCCCCCCCGGGTTCATTGCGCGCAAATGGTGAACAACAAAAGCTGTAGGGAGTGTTTTCTTTATTCAGGTTATTGCATTTTTATTTGAGAGATGTCGGTTATAAATTAAGTATTTTGTTGCTAATTCAATAGACCAGTATAAGTACAGTAGAATATTATTCTTCTGCAAAGAGGGACAGACCAGGGCGAAGCCTGCTTCCGTTGCATTGCGTGAATTGTATTTCTTTGTTAATTCTTTTTAGTCACGCACTAATCACGTTGTCAGTGACTGTCAAAGATATTTATCCGCAGGTCGTCACGCAATATTTCTTTTCTTTGTGACTCGCTTTGGTGACGGAACTTATTAAAACGAAAGTCTGCGTAAAAAGGAATACAAAAGATTTCATCAACGTGACTTTGGTATTGGGTCTCAGCATGTTTAAGTAACTTTCAGTTTTGCTTTGTTTGTCAATTGTTTGCCAGGTCCGAGTTCATTTCCGGTGGAAGGTTTAGTTTATACAAAACGCCTTTTCCGGACTTTCCGTGAAGGGAAGTACACGTTGATCAGTTGTCTTTGAACCATTTGACTTTTCGATTACATGCTGATTATCTCATCAAGTGAGAAGTCGCAAGAAACGTACATGGGCAAGTATACCACGGACTCAGTTTAAAGGGGAAAAGTGAAAATACATAAAATCCACATGTCCGGAAAGTTTTTATTTTATGACGTCATTGATTAGGGAAGAAATACAGGAAGTACCAGCCTCGCATTCATTATCCGTCGGAGCGAGGTTAGGGAAGTGTGATGTAAAGCAAAGCCGGTCTGCATTTCAGTCATTTCAGCATACTTTTAGTTTTCAAATTGGAAGTCAGTCTGTCAGTGATTAGCTGTGCACGAGTGAAAAGTCCGGTAAGTTAAATTCTGCCATTCAACACTGTGTATTTGTAGTTATATTCAGGATCAGGAATCGCCATTTAAAAATTTTCTTTATTGTCCAAATCTACTCAGTAGAGTACAAATGAGTGCGAAATCGCGCGAAATATCGCCTGAATTAGCGACTACAATAGGCCGTAGGCCGAGTCAGTAATGGTTTATATCAGACAACATCGGATCCCGGGATCAGGCGATATTCCGTATATTTTTACATGTAATAAGATAGGTCATTCTATTTTGGAACTTCTTGTTTGATGTCTCATTCACTGTATCCCTGCCTGAGAGTGGTTGTTATAAGTTTTTATCAGTGAAGAAATATTACTTTCAAAATTAAACAAATAATGGGAATTGTCTGAAATTGAATTGTCTGGCTGTACAGTTCGTGCATCGCTTTATTTATTTTTTACTTCAAAGCTTACTGATAACGACAAGAAACACTTCGTTTGGTTGTCTGGCAGCGTGACACAGCAACGGGAAAACTCCCTAACTAAAAATATGGTGACTTGAACATTCAGGAATGTTGACACACGCAGAAATGGCGGCAGAGGTTTTTTGCAGAACGCAGAATGCAGAACGGAGGGGGACATGGGGGGGGGGACCCTAAACATCGCAACACCGCAAAAAAATTCACAAAGACCCCTCACCGCAAGAAAATTTGGCGAAACACCGTCACCGAAGTATAGTCAAATTACTTATCATTGACAACGGCTTAAGCGTATTTTACTGTATTTTGTTACACATTAAACACATGGTACGTGCTTTTAACAAAAAAGGACGGGCTAATGAAGATAAATTTAGTTCCCTAACACCGCTAATACTTTTGTTTCACCGAACACCGTAGGCTTAAAAACACAAAAATCGCATACCGTAGGGTTTGAGATCACTGCAACACCGCAAGATGGGAAATTATTCGTCGCAACACCGCATAAATTAGCAACACCGCAAACCCCCATGCACGTCCCCCTCCAAAACGCAGAATGATGGAATGGCAGAATGACGGAACGGCGAAAGTGTACTGCTAAACAACAAATGAGATAAGATGCCAACAAATAAAAGCTAACCACAAGCAAACCGCTGACCATCATTCTGCATTCTGCATTTTGCGTTTGCAAAATACCACTGCCGCTTCACAGCGGTCAAACGCAAAAGTTGACGTCACATCCGGTCTTTGCCGCCTCGAACTTTTGACTCGAAAGTGGGCAATCTTTTGCAAGAAATTGTTAAAGAAATAGTACGGTGAAAGAACAGTTCAAGCTGGGACACTCAGTGGAGATGAATTATCAAATTTCCAATCCATAAGCGGCGTATAAACCTTAACTTTCCAGGGACGGCGTTAACTTTTGGCTTTAAAGCAAAAGTTTACGGAAAATTTAAGACTTTGTATGGAAAATTTTGGCGGCAATTACACATGAACTGCGCACGCGCGCTGCGTTTGACCGCTGTGTGCACTGCCGCAGAAATGGGTACGGACGAACTTAATGCTGGGAATAACCCTGTGATGGACTCACGTTATCTCATCCACGGGGAGTAGAAGAAATACTTCTAGTCGAATAAATGAACAGAGTCAGCGATTTTAGCCAAATTTAGACATAAAAAACTGGCCACCAAATTGAGAGCAATATATATAAAAATAGTAAAAAAACACACCAAATATAAAGAGTGGTATTGATAGAAAAATCGAAGAATTGTCAGGCTGAACGATTTACAAAGTTAACCTTGTTTGTTTGTTACTGTACTTTTAATTTTGACGCCCGGGAGACATTTGTTTGTAATGAAGCTATGGTTTTGTTAAAGATCCATAGAAGTAAATTCTTCACTATATTTCATAGGTAGTATTTGGCAAAACTTAATTAAATCAGTAGACAAAAGTCCCTTTAACGCTACAGGAACTGGGATGCGCTCTGACGCATACGGGTCACTTTGGCCCAATTCACACTTAACCACTGATTTTTTCAACAGCGTGAAAAGCGTAATCTCGTATCTCGCGCATACGATTTTTTTAAGATATTTTGTCCCTGGTTTTAGCCAATCTCGTTCCTAGAGTCTACGTTTCCCGTTTCCCGATCGCTGGACTCTGGGAACGAGATCGGGTTTTTGCCCATTTTTTGCGGTACTCAGGAGTGCGCACTTGAAATAACCCCCATCATGCATTCCCTCTATGGGACACATTTACAGAAAATCGGGGAAGTTGTTTTCAGCGTTGCCAAGTATTGCACATGTTTTGTTTAAGGGACAGTTTCACGGTACGGCGCATGTACAAGTTATGACGCAAGCCATTCTCGTTCCCAGAGCCTCCGTTTCTTTTGGTCACGTGGTCGGCGAAACGAAGGGCTCTGGAAACACTGACTACCGGATGTCGTAAAATCCACGACATCCGGTAGCGCATGCCCTCTGCATAAATGTTCGTCTGCGCCTGCTCAGTAAAAGAAAGTGGAAGGCTGGGGCTGACTGAGACGTGAAGAAAGCGAGAATTCAAGTCGTTGATATTTTAACTTACACAATTGGATTCGTTTGAAACTCATTGAATTTCATGGCTGATAGATATGTTGATGTTGTTGTGTCGTCTCTACACGCAACATTATCTGACGGCAGATAGAAAAGTTAGAATCCAGAAGAATTGGAGTTAGGGCCTGTTTACAAGCAGGTAGGGTAACCCTAGGTGCTAGGGTTACCCTAGCAAGAGGGTTAGAAGATAGCCCGGGTTTACAAGCAAAATTCGCAGGTAGGGTAACCCTACTTACCCGGGTCAACTTAAACCGGTTACGCTTCAGTTAACCTTGTAAAATTTTGTCGTTAGAAACTGTTATTCGAAAATAATTCCGTTCCATTGCAAAAATACGACAAATTGTGAATGAACACGATGTTTCTTGGTCACAATTCGCTGTTTTTGTCGGTATTTTTAAACATATTTAGCTTTTTGGAGCCAAAATAAAGTTGTCCCGGGGTAGGCGAGTTATCCCTAGCAGAGCGTTTACAAGGCGCTAGGGTTACCCTAGCAGCTAGGGTAACCCTAGCACCCTAGCTGCTAGGGTAACCCTAGCGCCTTGTAAACACGTCGATGAAAAAAAGAAGAAATGTGGGAGCGCTAGGGTAACCCTAGGTGCTAGGGTAACCCTATGTGCTAGGGTTACCCGCCTCCTTGTAAACAGGCCCTTAGTGTAGATGGAGTCGTGGATATCATCAGCTGATAACATTCCGACGGTTGATGATACTGTGAAATTTATTTATGGCCATGCGGAGGTATTGTAGAAAATTCAGAACCAAAAAAGCCGCTGATCGACGAGGTATCATTCTATTGAGCAGCGGTAAGAAATATCACATTGAATTTCAAAATCTTCATGTATTCATGAACTCCATTTAGTGTGTATATCTTGTATAAGCTAAGTTGATGGTGCAAATGTTTGCAATATTTTTAATGCAATAAAAAGTACAATCGAGTTACACCTTGCAAGAGATGTACTTGTCATTCGTTCATAAACGAAGGTCTGCTTCGTGAATACGTTATTCCAACAAACTCCCAGTGTTATTCGGTCTTTTTCCGGTAACATTTTTAAACTTTCCGCTGCATCTTCAATTGTTTCGATGACCGGAAGTATAACCAAAATTGCGTAGAAGCGTTTCGTTTTTTTACCTAATTACGCATGCAGTTTTTATCAGCCAATCAAACAAATCATATTTTTTACCGTTACCAGGGCCACTACGTCATGTCATTTAAAAAAATACGCGTTGGCCTGGGGAAGAGGATGGACGCAAGCAAAATCACTTTCTATTGTTTATAGAACAATCGGAAGCGATATGTCAATATGCAAATCTCTACAGCTACAGGCGTGTCTCATAGAGGGAGCTGGGGAATTTTCCCACGCTCCTGTAACGTAACGAGAGCGCGAAGAGCGCTGAACAAATACGGCTTGATCGTAGATTGACATCAAGTACTCGTTTTATATTTAGTAAAGGAAAAGTAATCCAAATTGTTCTGTTGCTTTTCAAGGACTAACAGAATCATCACATTATGCCTGAGGAGAGGATCGGCCTTGCGTGCTCTGGTGGCGGGATTCGATCAGCCGCCTTAAGTTCCGGCGTGTTGAGAAGGCTTCTCCACCGGGGCGTCAAAATCGACTACGTAAGCTGTGTATCTGGCGGAAATTATGTAGCGGCTGCTTACTTGGATTGGAAATACCGACACAATCAACAAGATGACCACAAATGGCATAAAGAGTTCTTTGAGTACATGCGCAGCAGAGTTGGCTACGTTTGCAACTGGGAACGGCCCTTTCAAGGCATCGTGGAGACCATAATTCTTGTTTTACTGCTCATCACAGTCAACTTTGTCAGCCCTTGTGTCATGTACAGTGTTGGAGCGTTCACGGCTGCTTACGTCATCGACTACGTGTTTGGTGATATTATGCGTGAAGGCTTCGTGTGCATTGACGTGCCCCTGAATTCGACCGGAAGTGTCGCTAACAGCTCTGCTACAGAACGGCACTGTAAGGCAGAATTTGCCATCAGTGACCCGGAAGTGCGAGAGCAATGCGTTCTGTTCGTGCTGCTGTCCATTGCATCCATCATGTTCTACTGCATCAAGGTTGTTGCTCCGATAAGATTCCGCTCCATTGCTCGATTCTTCCAAGTTCTAACTGGAGCGACGTTTATGTTCACATTTATGCCGTGGGTAATTCAACAGTTTGTTGAGGTACTTCCCTCCTGGCTTAACACCATGGTGATCGTTCTAAGTATCTTCTTCTGGCTTGGATTCCCACCCTTGAGAAGGAAAGCTTCCCTTGCACTTGTGTTCTACTTTTACGCCTTCGTGGTGAAGTGGAGAGTGTACCAGACCAAGGTGATTGGTATCGCTTACGAGGATCACCTTTTCTACAAACTCTTGTTAATTTCTGGAGGCTTCATCTGGTTGAGTCCTTATTTTGGCATGTTCAGTATGACGGCAATTTTCACCTATTACAAGTAAGTGACTTTAACTTAACAAGCTCACACTATCGGTGTCGTTGCATCGTGCTATTATTGTTGATGATGATGATGATGATGATGATGATGATGATATTTCTAAAGCGCCCTTTCCCAAGGGTCGTAATGATGATGATGATGATGAAAGTGTGTTTGTTACTGGCGGCTCGTTTATACAAATAAATGAATACAGCGAGACTACCTGAACGCCCTAAGTGTATAGTCGAGAGGTGTTTGATAAATGTTTGGTTTATCATTGTCAACGTTCAGATTGCTTCCGTTTCAAAATCAGACCAAATAAAATCTCAGAATTCGAGTGTACTGTGTTGCCATGCCATCTTCACCCCAACGCTCTGAGATTTTGATTCGTCAAATTAAATAAAGACGCCCTGAAAAACCTTTTTCGCGTGCAAAGATACTGCGTACCTCGGGAGGAGAGGCATAATATTAATTTTCACATGGGGTTTTCTTGATTTTCAGGTGGAGGCTTCAGAGAGCGTTCTTTACAAAGGAGAGTGTTGGATCGTTTGGCTGCAAAGGGATCAGATGCCGAGACTTCTTTCCAATCCTCTCTTGTTGCCGCCACCAGCACGATCCTGCTAAGCACCCTCTAATCATGTCTGACCTTGAGCAAGTCCAGCCACAATACATCAGCAACGTAGCAGTTGACTACTGGCGCAAGAAACAGACCTTGAAGGAACCTTCCTACAGCGTCATGGCTCTGTCACCGACTGAAAATGAACGAATCGATCACCAGCCGGGAGAGCCTGGTGTAGAAGATACACTGTTGCCATGCAACGTCAATCAGGCGGATGCCATGGTAACGTCTGCTGCCGTGATGGCGATAAGTCCTGAGCAAGAAGAACCATTCAGAGATCTCCAGATTCTCTTGGGACTGACTCTCAGGAAAGGTATCAGAAGCAATCCTCATGATTCATTCGGGTGCGTTAAGCAAGGAATAGTTACAAAGGTAAGAAACAATGGAAATTCTTAAAATAATAAACATGATCTTATCAGAAAATTGTTTGCAGTTATACGCCTATGTAGGTCTATATATTGTTACCTTCCCAGTTACCTTCACAGAGCCCTCACTCTTCCTGATACTGACCAGTTGAAAAGTAGACTGTCGATACGAGATTGGTGTGAAATGTGATAATCGAAAGCATAAGCACTAGGCTTGAAAAGTCGACGTACTCGTACTCCGATCTAAGGGTCGCTAATGATGATGATGATGACAACGACGTCGATCGATAATGGTGACGACTGTCGCGGCGACGACAACAAAGAAAAAATTAAGGAAATGGATGGTTCCTCCATTTCCCCTCATCCCGCTTTTTCAAGATGGTAGCTCGACAGTCGAGCAAGAAAACAGTGAAGATCTTTGCACATTCAGTAACAATGTCGTTCAAAGTCGATAAAATTGTCTGAGTATAATCCACTGGCTATCGAAAACACTGACATATTGACAGCTTTGCTTAATACTTTTCAGCATAATACCTTAAAAACCCTGCGCGCTCGCTCCTAGGGCCTTCTATCAATCGACAGTGGCATGTAGCCAATCAGATTACAATTTTACCAATAGTCAGAAACTGGGAAATGTTCCAATGAATGCTTTCTTTTAGCCTTCTATCATGTTCAGACTGTTACAAAATGTGGTCGAAATAAACCCACGAAAGAGCCGCCAGACTGAAGCATTTATAACCACGAGGTTCCATTTCTTTTCCATGATGTACTAGTTTCATTTTTGTTTCAGATTTTATCAGTTTTGATCCAGAGTATCGCAGCCTTCCCTGTAATATTTCTTGCTGTCATCTCGTTATCTCACTGGAACATGAAGCAAGCCGAGGGTTACGCAGTCGCTGTGTTTGTGGCATATGTGGTGGTATTTTTCGCCATCGCTATCATGCCAACTGGTGGTGAACCGCCATGGTTCCTTGACAAATTTGCCAGGTAAGATCCCAAATTGTTTCGCTTTCGAGTTTTGTTTTGTTTGCGAGCAATTTCTCAATTTTCACCTTCCGCAAATCATTCTCGCGGGCGCAGCAATTAATGATGCGTTTCAGTAGTAGTGTTACAGTGCTCGCCCACACCGTTGCCAGGTGACAGCTTTTTGATGGCTTCTCTTTCAACTGGCCAATCAAAATTCAAGAAGTGAGAGAGACAGGATTGACAATTGTCGAAAATTTTCCAGAAAGAGCCCAGAACTGGACTATTGCCGACGCTGCCTCTCACAGTTCTTTTTTGCACTTTGTTTGGCCAGATCACATGAAATTCGTCACAAAGTCGTCAAAAAAAATCAAAATTAAGTCAAAGTGGCAAAGGCGCACCGCGCAGTACTGTATTGCAGTACTCGTTTGCTAAACGTTTTGTAACAATGCCTCAAATAGTTTCTTGCTGTAATTTTATAACGGTTGTAAATACGGAGTCCCTTTATGATATCGTCCGTCATACATCCATGCAGTCGTTTACGTTTAATGTTCTTTTATCTTATTATTTCAGTGCTAATTATATTGCAAGCTCCAAATCCCATTACAGTCAACTCTCTCTAAAACGGACACCGTCGGGACCGGCTTTAACTGTCCGTCTTAGAGAGGTGTCTGTCTTATAGGGAGTTTAGTTACAGTAAAATGACTGAAAAACGGCAGGGACCAACACCAGGTGTTCGTCTTAAAGAGGTGTCCGTTAAGAGAGAGTTGACTGTAGTTTGTTGATTTCTAAAACTGTCCAAATTAATTTTACGCTTTTGTTTGAAAGAAGAGGATTTCACAAATTTGAGATAAATATTTCAACTTGGCAGCAGCAGTGATTTTCATTTTGCTAAATTTTCTTACTCGCAGTGTGTTTGACCGCAGCATTCTTTACAGACTGTCTTTGGGATCGTCACGAAATGCTTCCTTTCCACGAACGTTCGTGTTGGGGGAATGCGTGACGAGTTGTATTGAAGGCTATTTTGATTTAATACTGCGTGACCCTGGTTGTCTTTCCTTCCTTCCCTTCTAAATTTTACCGCAGTTGTCTTAAGGGAGAGGGGGGGATCCGTTTGGAAATATTCTGGCATAAGAATCTATTCCGGAATATATGGAAATCCGACTATTCCGGAATAGGAAGAGCAGTGAATAGGCTTTTGTACATTATGCTAGCATTTTTCGAGCATTTTAGTAAAGCAAAAGCATTGAGCATTATTCGAGCATTTTAGTGGCATTTTCCCGGAAATTTTTTTTTACCGAGAAAATAAAAAAGAAATTATTTTTTTTAGAGAACATGAAGACTAAAACTCAAAAATTCAACTACAAATAACTTTCGAGAGATAGTAAAACTACTTTCTGTACTTATAGCCTTGTAGATGATTTCGAGGATTATTTTTTGGCTGTATTTATGAACTTGTATACGTTGTTGTTGTTACTAATAACCCTTGCAAGTTCTTGTAAGTGCTAACAGTTAACACCATGTTAAAAACCAGTGGAATAATGAGCATTATCCGAGCATTTTAGTGACTTTTTTGGGCGAGACCGAACATTTTAGTGGGAAAAATGGAGCATTAAGGTGGAGCATTTTAGTGGGGAAACAAAAGCATAATGTACAAAAGCCTAGCAGCCAAACGAACGCTAACTCGCATTATTCCAATTAAAATTATTCTTATGCCGAATTGATCCCAAACGAACGCGCCCTTAGTCGTCTTGGCTTTTTCGTACACACACTTCATTTTCTTTTTTCCTTTTTTCTTTTCTATGCAGATGGTGCCACGTTCATCTGTACCACATACGATTTTTACGAGAGGTTTTTCAAGTCGACAACGTTGGTCCCAGTCCCCCAGCGCTGTTGTCTCTCAGCGACGCCGGGCGCCTGGAGAAATTTGGTTTGCTGCCTCTGCTGAAAAAAAGACTCAAGAGAATTCTCATCGTCGATGGAAGCTTCATCAGAAACGACGAAGATTACTCCAAACACATCCTGAGGTCATTGGATCAAGCAAGGAGTGAACTGCACTGTGAGTTCGTCGGATCGAAGGGTCGTGACGTCATAGAGGAGATGAGGAAGAAGTACGTGGACGTCCCGAGGGGCCACCAGCCGAGACATTATCGATTTAAGGTTCGGTATTACGAAAAGAATCCGAGAGGGGGTTACTTGGAGGTCGGCAAAGGCAAGATAATGATCATTGCTCCTCGTCACCCTGACAACGGAGAGAAACCTCCACCGGACATGGAGACAACTTGGGGCCAGTACACCCGCGACACCGGAGAGGAACTGGACACGAAAGAATGGGGTCCTGGTCCCATTCTTCGGACAGAGGAGGTTGACCGGCTGACGTTCTGCTGCTGTGAAGGTTGTCATTCAAGTTCAAATGTTCTTCGCTGGATTTCTGGGAAACTTTGCTTGGGTTTCCCGAGTACTTCAACCGCCAACCAGTTCTTTACGCCGTCTCTCTACACAGCTTATCATCGCGAGGGATATCGCGCATGCGTGCAATCCGGTGCTGAGGAATTCCTGACTGACAGAGCGGCCATTAACCTCGGAAATGTCGTGTAATACAATCCACTTGTCAAAGTTTATTGACGAAAAACGGTGCATATACTAGTACAATTGTATAACACCCTTCACTAGATTATCACGTCTTTCTTAAGAAGTAAAGTTAGCTCGAGTATAAGGGTAAATTTTTTAGATGTAGCATTTTTGAGTAGCGTTTTTGAGGGTTGGCGTGAAGTCCACATACAAGCATAGTTATCATATTTTTTAAAAGTTACCATAGTTACTGCAATTGCCATATTTACTGTGGTTACAATAGTTACAACTGTAACTATAGTTACTTAAGTTACTATAGATACCACACAGTTACTTCAGTAGTTCAGTTACCATAGTTGTCATTGTTACCATAGTTACCATAGTTTCCATAGTAACCGCAAGCATTGTCGCCATTACCGCTATGGTCTCCTTATAGTTAGCACTAAAAACACAAATTACAAACGGAACGAAGAGATTTAAGATTGTTTTCGCCCAACATTCGAGCAATACAGGCAAAAATAAAGTTACCAAAAAGGCCTCTTAGCATGGTAACAGTTTAAGTACAGCTAACAAAAACCTGCCAAAAATTAAGCACTCAAGCTGACCCCGCGAGAGAAAAATGGATTTGAAGTTGTCAATATTTCAGTTAAAACGGACGTTTCGCGCCAGTTCAAAACAAAATGGCGCGTGTTTTTAACATTTTACGAGGTTTTACTTTAATTTTCTTGAGAATGCTTTAGAATTTAATTACGGGGTCACTAAGACAAATGAATTTCGATAAGATCTTTTAAATAGTATACAAAATGTTGCCGTGCTATGAGTAGATTTTTGGTATTTAATTTTCGCACTCATTGCTCGAACCATCAGCGGAATCCCTCTTAAAAACTGGAAATAATAATTATAATACATGGGCTCCTGTTATAATAATAATAGTTTTAATCAATGAATATTTAAAAATATATCTTAATTACTCAATTAATTACTCAAGTAATAATAATACGAATAATAATAATATTTAACGAGGGAATCCAAATCGCAAAAAAATCGGTTTTCAGTGGAGCCGTCATGTGACTAAGATGTAACATGAGTATTGGACGTTTCTTTATATGACGTTGTATCTTTAAAATTCAAAATATGCTTTGAGTATGTTATAAAGATTTAGTAAAACAAAATAAAATTTTACAATTAAAACGCCTGAAAGTTCAAAGTATTTTTAAACTCCTTTCATTAAACACTCAAATAACAAGTCCAAGAACTTTTTTAGTTCTCTAGTATTTTCTAGTATTATTGTATTCACCGATAGACCACGATCACGCCTAAAACAGCATTTCTGAGGTTCTAAAACTCTAAATTTCCCTGGGGGAACATCCACCTAAACCCCCCAGCTTTGCTAAGTACCTGACATCATAAACTCAAAACCATCAACTATTATTATCTCTTTAAACTGCAGAGACTACATCTAAAATGGTACAAATATTCTACCAGAATGCCAAAAATAGTATTATCTGAGTTTCTAAAAATCTAAATTTTCCGGGGGGAACATCTACAACAGTACAAAAATTATATTGATTTTGGTTGGGGGGGGGGGGCACCCCAATTTTGTCACATAACTGGTCAGGGGTGGGCCACTGAAAACCAGTACTTGAAACTGAGAAAAAATCATAACCCGCCACCCACCCCCTGTACTTTATGACCGGTCCCTTAGTAAACTGGCCTGAATAGACGATTATGTTTTCCATCAAAATTGGTAAATTAAGTATGTTATAAAGATTTAGTAAAACAAAATAAAATTTTACATTTAAAACGCCTGAAAGTTCAAACTGTATTTTTAAACTCCTTTCATTAAACACTCAAATTACAAGTCCAAGAACGTTTTTAGTTCTCTAGTATTTTCTAGTATTATTGTATTTACCGATAGACCACGATCACGGGCGCATTGCCCTAACCTTGTAGAAAACTTGGACCCCTAGTCTAATTGCTGGTTTTCACTGTCACGCAATTAACGATACTGTCACGCGCTGCAAAAAATAAATCCAAAGCTATTGAGTTAAAAAAATCAAGAATATTACAGGTTGTAGAAAATTACTAGATAGTCTACGTGTCCAAAATTTAGGTCTGTACGGTATTGCGTACTCGAGTTATCCGCTAAAATGTTCCACACAAATTTAGAGAGCACAGTTTACACAGTATGGAAATTCCATGCTGGAGTCCGTGTCAAGGGGCACCAAGATGGCCGCCGGAAATCAATGAAGACATCTGGCATTCACTTCTGCTATAAAAAGCGGTCATGAATACGTAAACATTCACATAAACACTTCTTGTAAAACCTCAATTGTTAAGATCGTTAGAAATCACAGGATGATGCATTCTTTTTAAGCATACGTGACAGCCTTCAGGCGGCCATTCTGATGTCGTGTGGCGCAAAACTTCGAAATTCAACATGTTATATTTTAAAGACGGCGGATGCTATCGAGCTGAAAACCTTCAATAAGATATATATTAAGGACTTCAAATAGCCAGTGAGGATAAAAAGGCAGGGTTCTCACGATTCTGGATTTTAGAATTTTGATGACGTCACGTGAAAACCAAGAATTGATGGGATTGATAGTAATCGCATAAGCTGATAAGAGTGACTCCCTTGGTCTGAACGCTACGTAAACCATCAGTTGGCGATTGGCTAAAACTGAAGCTGTCCACTTCATATTTCTCCCATCTCGAGCAGCATCTAGATCAGCTCCTAATTCACAGCAACTTGCACAAATTTCTTCACAGGTTTCTTTCGAAAGTTTTAATAAGCTAGCTTTTTTAAGGTTTTTAAATCATTTTTTATTATTATTTTGCTTGAAAATTTGAACTCATTTTAAAAACGTTTTTGGCAGATCTCTGTGGGTGCATCTTGACCTCGTTCGTGTACAGACTCTTGCGTTTAGCTGTACTCAGGCCTTCTCCCAGTAGATACGTCAGCGGGAGGGAAAATTTATTCCTTTTCAGAGCAAACGGATTATTTTTCTTACATTGGTTCAGATCAGAGGGCTGTTTCCTGGCTACAGACTTAAAAAAAACTGTTGAATAAAAACAAGCCACCTTTATACACTCACTGAAAACATACGGTTTCCTACGTCCTAGACACAAGTTTTTTAACCTCGATCGCTTTCGCAAAAAATTAGGGATGTATTGAAGCTGGCTTGGAACTTGTAACCTGAACAAGCGCGAACCTCTCAGTGTATAAATGAATTTATCATGGGTCACGTAACCAAGTCTTGGGGGTGTTATGTGGCATTCTGTACAATGCCTCATTAGCGGGGTGTTGGGTATATATATTGCGTTGTCTTCATTTGTATTCATTCGAGTCTTACTACCGCGTCAGTTCGCCCTCTAAATTAAATACCCAATGACTAAGTTTGATTAGCGTTTTCGAGTATTGGATTATCATGTTATTATATTTATATTGTACTAGCAGATGTTCCGATTTTTGTAAACTTTATAGTTGTTATTACTTCTCGTTATTTTCGCCATGTATTGTTTGCGAAATTTATGTATTTGTGATTGTAAGACATAATAAAGAGGGTCGCACACGGTTCGTGTTGACACACCCCTAAAAGTGGTTGCCTATTACATGATAAATGTTTTATATTCGGTTGAGCGGGGAGCGAATTAGAATATAAGTCTAGCTCTTCCCCTCCCCCCCCCCCCTACCCCCAACTCCCCCCTTTCCGCCACCCCCTCATTCATAAAAGCTTATTTCAAAACTGAACGATTTCACTAATTTCAAGCATGTTTTCATAATTCTGTGGCAAACTAGACAAATCAAAAGTTTATTCAGTCTCAGGGACAAAAACCTTCACAAGTCCCACCGAGATCAAATTTGCAAGCCATTCAACGCAACGTTTGGCCACCCAACGCAAAACAACGCAAGTCTTGCTGCTTGCTTCAAGTACTGATTTGCAGCGCGCGCAGTATGCATCGAAATGGCTTTTTGACATCTTGCCTGCACTTGCAAGTGAACTTGCGAGTCCATTCGGCCATCCAACGCAAGTTCAACTACAGTGCGGTTGAGTTCCCCAAACAAAAATTTATTTCTGAGGGAGTTAGCCCCTTCACGTTTTGTTGCCGAAAATATCGCGAGCGCAGCGTAAAATTGATTTGGCAAAATATTCCGTCTCGTGGCCTGGGTGAGTTCAAACATCTTCGAAATTTTCTTGGAAGTCTTCGGGAAACTTTGTTTGCCTCCGGAAAAATTCGATAAACGATCTTCGAACAACAATCAGAGAATCTTCGGAAATCTTCGGTAAAGGAACTACTCAGAAATCAGAAAGTTGCTGGAACGGAAAAAAAAGTTGCTTCAAATATGAAAACCTTTTTTTTGTATTTTAATTATTTTTATTAGTTTCCAAAAAATACATACAATGTTTAAGTTACAACACTACAAAAAAATATAATAAAATAAAATACAATATTTTAATTACCACACTATAAACTACTTTAAATTACTAAATTATAACAGACACTACAAATACTACAAAATTAATCGGAGTTGACACAGAGTCCTCAGTTCATTTATCAGTTTTAAATGTTATTCTACAATGCTATTATTAATTTGCGGCTAACGGTGCAGGATTGCATACTAATTTATTTTTATATTTGCTCCATTTCTTATTGTGAGCTGACAACTTATTGTTTGATTTTGATATCATTGCCTCTATTTGGTAAATCAATGTAATCTTTGAGTTTAATACTCTTATTGAAGGTAGAGATTTACTTTGTCTACAAGAATATAGATATTGTTTGGCGACTAATAAAATGTGGTTAACAAATAACTCATCCTCGCACTTTAGAATGCCAAACATTATATCTTTGTCAGAGAGCTGTTTAATCTTTACGTCAAGATTTTCAAGCCATTTGATAACCTCAGCCCAGAAATTCTTTAATTTGAATAATGGCAAGACACAAAAAAATGCTCTAGGGACTCGTCGATTTCACTGCAAAGGGAGCAGGCTTGAGATTGTACGACGTTAATTTTGTATAGAAGGATATTTGTCACAAGACACCTATTAAGTAATTTATACTGAAATTCACTCAGTTTTGTATCCAATGCAACGCGAAAAGGCAAGGCGTAGATTTCTTTCCATTCTAAGACATCATTTATAAATCGCGCATTAAAATTCCGTTGAGCAGTTGGTGGGGTGATGATTCTATCCCGAAGTTCCTTATAGTCAGATTTGGAAACCACTGTTTTCAGGGGCGGATCCAGGGGAGGTGGATTGGGTGGCTAGCCACCCCCCTTGATCCACTAGAAAAATGAAAATAAACATATAAAAATAGAAAATATGGACAACGTCCATCCACCTTTCATAGTCAGGCGGCCGTTCAAAGTTAAGAAAGGCCATTTTTCCAAAATAAAAGATTTGCGACAGCCTGTTTTACGGACTTCTGGCCTAATGTAACAAAACAAGCGTGCATAATTTTAAAAAATTAGATTCCTTTTAGCTTTCAAGAGTTGTTCTAGCCTTGCTGGAATGATTTTCTTCTTCATTTACATCTTTATAGCGAATTTACTTACCGTTTTTTCGCATCGAAGCGATTTCACAAGCAAGCAAAGTCGCCAGATTTGTCACAGGCCACTTTGCCAAGGGCTAAAAATTTCCACGCACGTGAGTGAGCAAAAAAAACGCATACATCTGTTCTTTCCTTTAAGTTCGTAGCCTGTCAACTTTGAATTTCGATCACTGTTCATTTCATAAGGGAGAACTAGACTTTTTCTCCGAAATATAATTCAAGGTAAGTTGAGGAAAGACTATTTTGCCAAATTATCAAGGAAAAACAGTGGTTTAATAACTTAATTGACAGCTGTATAAAGCTGCTCAGAATCGCGGAAATCACATCTAAGAGGCTTTAACTTTTCAATATTTTCTGAGGAGGGAATACCCCAAGACCCCCTAGCGGGAATGGAGCCATGGGCCTCAGACCCAAAATCATTTGCATTCCCACTTTCAAAAAACTGCTTAAAAGCCTGAAACCCCCGTCCTCATAAAAAAAGCTGGGGCTTGGACAATATGGTAAACAAAAATATTGGTAAGCAGCCACCCCCCTTTGAAAAATCCTGGATCCGCCCCTGGTTTTGATTAAAACGCTTTGTCCATTTAAAATTACTTTTATCTCATCGTGCATGTAAATCATCACCTTTATATACAAACGTTTTTAATGATTCACGCCATTCTACTGGTAGAGCGTCTATTAGTGTAACAAGTCTAAAGACATCTAATGGCGAGATATTCAGTTCTCTCAATTTGCAGTTGTTTTTTAAGATAAGCTCATTGTTTTCGGAAATCAAATCCCTCATTCTAAGAATTCCTTTTTCTACTAGTGCTTTAAAGTACACAGACTTGCCTTCAATACAAATAAATTTAATGTTCCATAAAATGGTTTCTGAAAGATCTTTTATTTCCTGCACGCTTCCGTATGAAAACCTGCAGAGTATTTTTGTGACAGTCAACCCCCCCCCCCCCCCACCTCCCATGTTCTAAAACGCTCCTCCGAAGTACTGTAACTTTCCCAAAACTATTTTCGCCATAACACGGTTACTAAAAAAAAGCTACAAGGCTATAATTCGGTAGAAACATTTCTTTCTGGTTGCTTTAGAACTTATTACTTTTCTGATAGATAGGTCTGATAGGTCTTTACCGGTTACTCTATCGCATTTTTTTCATCTTAATGAGGGGTGTGAAAAGGTTCGCTGATCGACGGATTAAGCCTTAAAGAGCACCCAGATGGTGGTTTTTGCGATACATTAATATTGAGCTTGACTCAACTTGGCACCAAACTGCTTTTATTTGGGTCACTGTTCTTTTGTTCCTTTTTCTTTTAATTGCTTGCCGGTTAGCATCCTACGCAGACGTTCTTAGGGTTCGTCACATGCATCAATTTCAGAACATACACAGGTGTTGGTTAGTGACGCGAATGAAAAGTTTTGTTTAATTCTAATCCATGCATTTTTTTAAATAGTCTGATAGGAAAAGGCTTTGCTTAATGAAGCTGTATAAACAGGTTCCAACACGTTCAAATATAATGCCGGAGAGAAGTAATGAAAAAACAAAATCGACAGCATTTTCAAAGACAACTTGTATGGGGACGGTAAAACAATAAACACTTGATCACACTGAGGTTTTGCCTTTTACAACCCTTTATTGAAATACTGCGCCTTTCCGAAAAAAAAAATCGTACATATATTGTGGTGCTGATGTGACAGACTTACAAATACAATCTTATAAGTCTCCTAATACCTAAATGGAAGTTCTTAACAATGCTATTCTTTATCAATTTTCTGTCTATTTCTTTCCTACAGTTCCTAATGCTAGATTCTGTCGCGAAATGATCTACATTTCGTCTTGAATGTTTTTCAACACCTCCGACATGTTGATCAACCTCCCTTTAATATCTTGCTTTCCGGTTAGCCATTTTTTCTTCTCGGTGTCGTAGTACCGGTCAAGCACATTCAGAGACCACGGAATCTTTTTCTTTCGCAGCTCACTTGCAAAAAATCGAGCGAAGTTGATCACCTCACTTTCTTTCAGTCCACCGCTGTCGTTGTCTGCCGGCATCCATGCTCCAAGATAGGTAAGGAGATTCCTCTTATTGGTAAAATCAGTTGCCTGTTTGATCGCTTTCCTGACATTGTCACGGCCATTCTTGTCATCGGGAGTACCGTCCCCCTTCCAGTACTTCTGTCCTCCAATGTCCTTGTTTGGTCCCGAAGCGTAAAGATGCCACTCAGCCATCATGTACAGATCATTCTGGTAGATCGCTGGGTCAATCTTGTCGAGGTCTTCTGCCGTTTTTCCTGGTGACCCTAGAATGAGGATACGATTGGAATTCTTCCCGCCCGTTGCACGGATTGCTGCAACCACATCTGATGTCCAACGATTGTATTTGTCTGGATTCATGCGAAGACTTCCGTTGCAAATCTTCTTCTTCTCTCCGCACCCGTATTTCCCCAGCTCAGTAAACAGATTGAAGCTAAGTCTGTAGTCTTTGTTCTTCAGATGCTTTGCCACGGCTGTCCACCAAGCAACGTAGTTCTGGCGATCTTCGTCAGTCGCGTATGCTTCAGCATGGTGGTTGATCCATGAAATTATTGGGGCGACCCCAACTTCAAGACATTTATCGACTACCTTCGTCAAACTGTCGAGGAACTCGTCGAACTTCTTGGTATTGTACGGGGCTGGATACAGATCTGCCCTCGACCGGAGCCTTACGTTCCGAAAGTTCTTAGAGAAGATATCTTCGATATTCTTGTCATTGTACTTTGATAACGGGTCAGCTGTCTTGAACCAGTTTGTTGCAAACCCTTGCCCGATGTCTTTTCGGTACTCTGAAGGTGTACCTTTGAGAGGGAGAATTGCAAGATCAGTATTATATATGGCGTGGCTTTCGAAAGTGTAATTTGATTGGCTGGAAGATGAGTACACGAACACTTTGAGAATCATTTGTATAACATCTTTTGCAATCTTTTTTTAATTAAAAAGTTAAATTAAACAATCGCATTCAATTCAATTTTCATTTGAATTTTTATGAAACACGAGTATGGCCACCTACTTTGAAATCATTCGTAAGTCGAAATTAACATTAAATCTTAAAAAAAAATACATGATATAAGTTGCTAAAAAAAGAAAACAGTGAAATGATAAAGGTATAATTTAGCAATAGTTGACAGCTCCGCAATAATTTATCCAAACAAAGATGTGTGAGTAAAACGTGATTAAACAAATTCTGTCGCGAATCAAGACCGATTGTTGTGATCGAGCCGCAGTTCTCTGGTAAAAAGCATTTCGAAAAGTAAGCAATGCGGGTGATGCAGGTGTCATAATTAAAGCCAGTATGATCTGTATCACACGCATTTAACACCCGGTTGAAGCATAATGGGAAATGGGTTGTCTTCTCTCACACTATGCTACTGCTAATTTATCATCGTCTGATTTTTAAAACTGTACAAAAGTCTGCAGCTGCGATTACTTAAGTGCATGACATTAGTCGAACATCTTCTATACCGTTTTCATTACATCAACTCAGCATAACTTTTGTAAATCACTGGATTGATTAAGGGGAGTCCTTCTTAGCTACAGATCCAGAGCAGTTGCTAAGGGATTACTAAAGATGATTTTTGTGGCAAACGATTTTGGAGCGGAGTGGTGAATGTTATTTTTTGCACCTGCTTTGAAGTATTCTCTCTTCAACAAACCAACGCTTGAACAATAAAAGAGAGGCAAAAATCTATTCTCCCAGATTCAAAAGACGGAACCAATGGTTTTTATGTGATTTTCGTCCACTTAGCACGGTCAAAGTTGAAAACGTTGGCCCGACTTTTTCAAGTTTTCGGCCACATCATTGCCATCAGCCAGTAGCCACACCAAGTTTTAACTTTTTTTGTGACTCGTGCAGTGCGTTTTAGAAAGGCCAGACAACAATTAGTGGATTTTCAATTGATTCCAACAACTTCATTGGATTTTCAAGTAGCCCTAAATTTTGGTGACACTGCCGCTTTAAATGAACGACATAAGTAGAACTTTTTTCTCAAAAACATAAAATAAGAATATATCTGGGTATTGTACTTTTAGTTGTATCTTGTCTCTTTCACAATTTACTCGGGTTGTTAAGATAGATTAGAAGCTGACTTCGTTTAGCAATAAAAATTATAAGGGTTATTTGAATAAAGTAGTCAGTATATATATGACCCAGTTTCTCTCAGCCCACTCATCAGAGTCTTTCTTGAAGAGAAGCAGCATTTTGGACATGGCATGAAATCGTGCCCCAATCACACGCGCAGCCTGAACTGAACTAAACCTTCGATCGAGTAAAATTCTGGCTGATAACATTAATTACGCTTAAGTGCAAACCCGTTCCCTTTGTGGATAAATAAAGGCGGGGGGAAGCCCTCAACGATCCGAGCGGACAATCTACTAGCTTTCGAGAAAATGGTCTGGTTACTTGCAGGTTGGTGAGAGGCTAGTCACCTGCAAATTTACGTACTTTTGACTTTTCGCCAGTGATATTTTTGTCGGGGAACCTTTGTTTACAATATTTGCCACTTTAGTATGAGCACTTCACTTTCTGATCGAGCTACGACAATATTAATTCTGAGTATTGAAATTATGTGGAACGATTAACTTTCGCTCTAAAATTGAGTTCGATGAATTTTAATTACGATGCAGGTTTGAAAACTTCAATATTTTAAAAAAAGAATGTTTGGGCTCATAGGCATTTTTCAACCCAAAAATTTTGCAGTTTTGGAACGCATATATCTCCAAGAATATTGCGCCGCAAAAAGCTAAAAATTAATCCGCTAATTACGTTTCACAAGCTGGAGTCGCTTTGTATCTAGCATGATATGCTAATGAGGCAAAATGTAAACAATGATGTCAGTAAAGTTCGCCCAATATTTAATTCGGAAAGAGTGTCTGATGACGTCATGGCAGTGATTACAAAGCTCGTGATAAGAACAATCAAACATTTACCGGAAAAGTACGCCAACTGTTCGGAGATTAGCCGCATCACACTTTTTTGTGTTATGAACATTAGATTTCTTTACTTAATTTTCTTTTTCTCAGAAATGAACACTTAGGAAACATTAAATCTTACTCACTTGGGAGTAGAATTTGCACCGTAACCAAGCTTGGTCCCTTTGCACTATTTTGCTGGTCTTGTGTAATCCATGACGGTTTCGTGTCTCTTGCATACCCAACAAAGGCGAATGATCCTCGGGAGTCTGTCAAGATGGGGGCAGTGGCGCCAAGTCTCTTGAGAGCGTCAATTGCTGGTGCCACATATTCCGAGCCTTCATCCTGAATGGCTACCAAAACGATTTTACTGCAGTGACAAATGGATAATAACTTAATGTAGGAATATTGATAAATATTGAACATTAAAAAATAAAATATTTGAAAATGTTACTCACTTTCCTGTTATGGAATTAAGATAGTCTCGGAGGCTGTTACCGGCCGCCGCGTCTCCGTGAGTATCAAATCCTTTTGCTTCAAGGAATGCACCTGCATAGAACGGTGTTTGCGTGATTTAATCTCTGTAATTTTACTTTATACAATTGTAACAAATTCACAAACATGTTATTACAAAGATTTCAAATTGTATATAATTGAAACAAATAAATAAATAAACGGACATACACTTGTACAATAAAGGAAACCCGTGGGTACTCCTTATAATGGCCTTTACGAGGAGGCTCTGCCATAAAGGGGTACCTTTTTCAGGCTTTAGGTATATAAAAGGGTAGGGATTTCACAAGTTAAGGTATTTGAAAGGGAAGGGAAATCTGTCATTAAGATATTTAAAAAGTCCTTTAAATTAAATATTTCGAACAGACGCAACTTATGGCTGTATTGTCAGCGCTACATCAAATGACAATTAAGAAAACGTCTTGTTTTAAGGTGGCCCGCGTGTATTTATGAGGCTGACAGTTCCCTTTTTTAAGAGCGTTTTAAAACGGGAAAACGTGAAGCGATTGCTTAGATTTTTGAGAATCTAAAAAAAATAATGCTTAAATTATATAAAATGATAAAATTTATGGCGATCAAACGCGATTTGTTAAAGTTATGAGAGATTTTTGGAAGCCTTCGTTTTTAATAAAATGCGATTATTTTGAAAATGCCACGGTGAATTTTTCTGTAATTACCCCAAAACGCTGCCGAACAGTTGAAGTTTACTCACAACAACTTACAGGAAAATCCACTCCGTAGATTTCCTGAACGAGCGACATCTTTATTTTGCCTTTAAAAACTGTTGTGTTATGCGTCTGACTTGACCGTCGCATAAATTTGATACTTATACTAACCCAGTACCAGCCAGTTTTGAGTCTGATGTCAACTTAATCTTGTGTGTAAAAGTTAAAAAGATCGTGTAAATACATCAAATGTTAGCAGTCAATAAAGATGGATGGTTTTCAGTCGAATTTTTTAAAAATATCAAACAAATGACGTTATTTCAAATTGCGAAAAATTTGTCGATTTGTTTTTCATTTTTTTAAAGCTGCAGCTAGAACAGGATATTGCAAAGATTTGTGCCGAGTTTCAGCGTGTTCCTATCATACGGTTTGAAGAATTTTGGTCGCAAAGTCGGGTACATTTGCTTTCCAAGTTCTAATCGCTTTGTAAACCTCGCATTTCGAATGAAATTATTCTGTTGTTGTTTGAAGAGAGGTGTTACTGCCAAATGAAAAAAATGAAAAACAAATCGACAAATTTTTCGCAATTTGAAATAACGTCATTTGTTTGATATTTTTAAAAATTCGACTGAAAACCATCCATCTTTATTGACTGCTAACATTTGATGTATATACACGATCTTTTTAACTTTTACACACACGATTAAGGTGACATCAGACTCAAAACTGGCTGGTACTGGGTTAGTATAAGTATCAAATTTATGCGACGGTCAAGTCAGACGCATAACACAACAGTTTTTAAAGGCAAAATAAAGATGTCGCTCGTTCAGGAAATCTACGGAGTGGATTTTCCTGTAAGTTGTTGTGAGTAAACTTCAACTGTGTTGCAGCGTTTTGGGGTAATTACAGAAAAATTCACCGTGGCATTTTCAAAATAATCGCATTTTATTAAAAACGAAGGCTTCCAAAAATCGCTCATAACTTTAACAAATCGCGTTTGATCGCCATAAAATTTATCATTTTATATAATTTAAGCATTATTTTTTCAGATTCTCAAAAATCTAAGCAATCGCTTCACGTTTTCCCGTTTTAAAACGCGCTTAAAAAAGGGTACTGTCAGCCTCATAAATACCCGCGGGCCACCTTAAGTATATGTCATGCCGTGTAGGTATATGAAAGGGGTATCTTTTTCAAATAAAAGGTATACGAAAGGGGTGCCTTTTCTGTCAAAATGGTAGATAAAAAGGTAAGGGATTGGATCCCCCCCTCCCCAAAAATGAAAAAAGGGAGAAAAATATATTTAACGAATTCCATTAGAAATGAAAAGAACTTTAAAGCTAAATTACCTGTTGCAGCATCTAGGACAACAACATTGTGTCCTCTAGCGTGAAGCGACCGATCCACATCATTCACATAGATGTAAGCTAAGCCACATGTATTGGGCGTTTTAGCGGGATCATTGCAACCTTCGCTTCGGATGTGAATAGCCACAGTCTTAGACGGACCTACAAGGATACAAATACTATTAGAAAAGAATGAGTTATTCTTTTCAAGTAACATTATATATTGTCGTTATCCCTTCGCTTTACAACTGTTAAATGTTGACGAATTTCTTGTAAAAATATCACGATTTTCTCGAAATTAAAATAAACTAAGCCATTACAACAAAGAGATATAAAAACGCTATTCTGTGGTCGATCATTGTTGGAAAATGAATCGACCTTTGCTCCGTATTTTACTTCTTGCAGGTTACCAATCCTGGCCAAACACTTGGGACACTGGCTTTTCGCCGAAATATGATCATTGGCTCACCGATCCCCCTTCATCCTTAAAACAATGTTGCTAAGTTTAATCGATCCAACCTAACCACAATAAAACCATATTTATATTTTGCCACAATGCCACACAAGCAATCAGTTTGGTTTCATTTAATTAAATGAAGACTGAATGAAAACGTTCATTTCTAAATCAAGAGAAAAGTCAAAGTATTTTTCTTCGTTGCGTGGTTCCCTACATCCAAAAGGTGTTTCTTAAATACAATATTTCAGCACTAAAAGAAAACCAGAATCCAAGAAAAAATCCTAAGCTACTACCAAAAGAAATCTAAAAAAAGCTATTATTTGCAGATAGATCAAAGGTTTCACCAGTCACGACGATTTAAGGACAGCCCGTGATTAAAATAACAATATCAATGATAAAAATTTTATCGGAAAAGTAAGCCTTTTCTTCAGGAAATTGGCCCCCTTACATTTTTTTAAGATCTTGCTATCTTACTTACTTGGTAGGACGGGAATTTTTGCAGAAACTTCGCTCGGCCCCTTTTCGCTATTTTGCTGGTCTTGTGTAATCCATGATGGTTTCGTCACTCCTGCATACCCAACCAAGGCAAATGATCCTCGGACGTCTGTCAAGATGGGGGCAGTGGCGCCCAGTCTCTTGAGAGCGTCAAATGCTGGTGACACATATTTCGAACCTTCATCTTGTATGGCTACCAAAACGGCTTTACTGTAGTGACAAATAGGCAATCACTAGTGAAACTGTTATAACTGCCACGCTTATTTTTCAATATTTTGCCACTTTTAGACGAAAAGTGGACTTCACAGTAGATATAATCTCAACACAGCTTTCCATCAAATAAATAAGTAAATAAAAATAAAAAATAAGTAAATAAATAAATGGATGGATGGATTGATGGATAATTGAGCTAATGAAAGATTATTATTGTAGCAATGCGGCAATATTCAAAATTAGATTCAAAAGAAAAAGTTAGTAGTCTTTTAGTAGTAATGATTTATGAGCACTGTAATTGTTGTATAAAGTAGCGCATTTTAACGCCTTTCAATAAGTGTGTTGTAAATGTATTGTAAGTAGTGAACTGTAATGGCATTTTAAACAGTGCACTTGAAAGCCTGTTATATATAACAGGCAATCGTATAGCGTAACCTCTTTTATTATATGGAGGAGAGTGTTTTACTGGGAACTAAACCACTAGTAGATTCCATACGCCACTCCATCCGGGACCGGAGTGGCGTATATTCCGTATGACACTCTTGCGAGTGTCATATCGCTCATTGACGTCACGATACGCAGCTTTTCTACCTTGTTGAATGAACTTGGTCTCGTGCCGTTTGATGTTAGCAAGCATCGACACAAAGGTTCAATTTGTTTAACTAAGCATCTAAAAAGAATGATTTTTCCAAAAAAGTTAAGATCGAGAACACGATAATGTAAACCTTCACGATTTCAAGGTTTTTTAGAGGGAATTTTTCGCAAGGGATTTCACAAGTGCAGGACGTTGTTAAGAAGAAAACAAAAGCAGTTGAAAACTATAGGCCGTCAAGACTTTGCTGCATCGGATTGAAGTCAAAGTCAGTGATGTTTTCAGGTCTTACGTGTCATTTAGTTGAAAAGTATTTTGTTTGATTAGAATTAAGTTAGTGTTTCTATATTAAAGGCACGGGTGCTTTGTATTTTCTGTGAAGACGAAATCGGCAACATCAACTACATCTGGTCTCCATATAATAAAAAGAACATTACACGTTGGCTCAAAGATATGAATTTTATGTTCGAGTGGCAGAAACGATATCTCACGAGTGCTGAGCACAGGCTTAAGCACAGGCTTAAGTATTTGAAATATATACTCATTTCTAAAAGTCTTAGTGGGGACACGCGATCTTTAGTCGTGTATAAATATAGATTACTTCATAGAAAGTGCGCCGTACGGATTTTTATTCACGAGTTGCAAAACTTTGGAAAACGAACGAGTGAGTTTTTCAAAGTTTTGTAACGAGTGAATAAAAATTCGTACAAAGCACTTTCTATGCTGTAATTTGTTTACTATATATATAACGAGAATTCAACCATTGTTCACTTAACGCCGATTTTTCCAGTTTATAACCTTTGACATACAACAGTTGACGACGCGAGAAAACAAAGCTGCAAATGCACATGCATAGCTTTACAAGCGAATTCGCTATTTCAATGATATAAAAAAGAAAAATTACTGGCGACAAACTCTTCTAGACAAAAACTTTATTTAAATAAACACACTGCGTTACATGCACGTTTATCTAAAAGCAAAACTTTTCGCATCGCATCGAGGAACCGTCGCCACAAGCGAATAAACTACTGGCGAATCAACTGGCGAATTTTGAACAAATTGTGACAACACAAGGAGTCGGTTAATTAAACAATAATTACGACGTAAATCCAAAGTGAAAAATGCAATTTACTTTACCAAGACGATCCCAAGAGTGCCTGAATATTCTTAGAAAGTCCGCGGATGTGTTGTAAGTTCCGAAGAAAGTCTTGTCTTCAATTCGCTTTCACTTATCGACACTTGTTTGTCTTCACCTCGCCTTTGAAGAATGATTTTTATCACTGCTGTATTCTTTAGGTTTTGCTTAGCGTGTTGCTGTTGGCTTGCCTTTCCATTATAAAGTTCTTAAAAGGCAAAGTTTTGTAAAGGAACAAAACGGGTAGCCATGTTTTCAAAATATACACTGCCCTCAAGAGCAAATTTGCCGCTCGCTTTCTCAACCTCGTTCGAAACCATTTGAATTCTCGCGCTGAGATTGGTTGAGTCGTTCTACCCTAGATACTGATTGGTTATATTTTTCTCATGTGAAGAAAGCTATACGCACATGTGAAATATAGCAAATATAGAATTCTATTTGCAAGGTTTATTGCTTAAAATTCTCGCTTTATATATAATGAATTGTTTTTTATGCATAAAGTCGTTGGTTGGTAAAATTTAGAAATTTCCTGCTGGGTGCATTATTCTCGGCACTTAAGAATGAGGAAGAGGAGTTGACTGGAGTCCCGAGATAAAAGAATTCTAAGTTTGAAGGTACATCTAATTATTTTATCATAACGACCCCAACAACAGGCACTAACTAGTTCAAAACTACACCTTACAACACCGTAAGATTCAAATGATTGCTACACTTGTGCAATCATCTTTAGGGGTTCACAAGGAAACATTTAATAAAAAAAATCTGATGAATAGCAATGTTGAAAATATTTAAATGTTACTTACTGTCCTGTTATGGAACTCAGAAAGTCTCTCAAGTTGTTACCAGCCGCCGCATCTCCATGAGTGTCAAAAGATCTTTTATCAAGCACTGTCCCTACATAGAGGTAAAAAAAAAAACATTTTTCTGATGTATTACAGTTTTTTGTTAGGTTATATATTGCAACAAAAATGCACATATAAAATTAAACAGATGATATTGGAAATAAAACAAATGTACATCTTAAGAAAACGTACTAACAAAACAGAACAAAAACAGAGAAACAGACAAATGCCCTAGAAAGTTGAGATAAAGAGAAAGATGAAAAAGTGTCAGTATTTTGCTCACTGTTAAAAAGCCCAGTTACTGAAAAACGTCGTGTGTTTGAATACTGTTGTGTATCTTGACTCTCGTTGAACTCTCAAATAATAGACTACCTGTTGCAATGTCCACAACAACAACATTGTGTCCCCTGCCGTGAAGCGACTGATCAGCACCATCCACATAGATGTAAGCTAAACCACAGGTGCCTGCAGTTTTATCAGGATCATTACAACCTTCACTCCTGATACTAATATCCAAAGGGGGACCTACAAGGTAAAAAAAATTGATCAGAAGCCAACTTAATTTTTTAGCTAGCATTTTCCACAAAATCATTTCCATTGTGGTACAGGGTATTGAGAATAAATGTAATCTAACGTACTTGGTGAAAGTGGAATTTTTGCAGAAACCTCGCTCGGTCCCTCTGCGCTATTTTGCTGGTCTTGTGTAATCCATGATGGTTTCGCCACTCCTGCATACCCAATAAAAGCAAATGATCCTCGGACGTCTGTCAAGATGGGGGCAGTGGCGCCCAGTCTCTTGAGAGCGTCAAATGCTGGTGCCACATATATCGAACCTTCATCTTGTATGGCTACCAAAACGGCCTTACTGTAGTGACAAATAGATAATCATTTGTGAAACTCTGAGATAAGGAAGAAAATTGCATTTTATAGTACTTGAGAAAATATTACCACAGCTTTACATCAATTAAATAAGTAAAATATAAATATAAATAAGTATAAATAAATAAATGAATAACAATAAGACAATATTTAAAACTTGATTCAAAAGAAAAAGTTCAGTACTGATGATTAATTAGCATTGTACGTGATCTATAAAGTAATTCATTGTAACATGTTGTTTCTTTGTGTATACAGTTACGGCGCTTGATAAGTCTTCAAATTTACTCGTGTGTTATTAGAACCTTCCCGCCTGATATAGCAAGTGTAACTTTGAATTTTTATCTCAGGATTTAGGAATGATAAGTGGAGTTGAATGGAGTTCAGATAATTATAGATGTGAGGTATTTTTGGTTTTAAGGTACGTCTAGCAATCACGTGCTCAAAACTACGCCTAACAACACCATAACATCTTGTGGGACATAACGTTACGTTTGATACCTTTTTCTTCGTGGCGTTTTTACACTAAGAAGGAAACGATGGGATCACAATGGACATTGCTCCCCTTATATTTTTTGTGTTACTTACTGTCCTATTATGCTATTAAGATGGTCTCTCAAGTTGTTACCAGCCGCCGCATCTCCGTGAGTGTCAAAAGATCTTTTATCAAGCACTTTTCCTACAAATAGGAAAAAGACATTTGTTTGATAGTATACAGTTAGTGTTAGGTTCTATGAAGTAAAAAAATGCACATAAAAAATTACATGGATATATATTGGAAATTAAACAAACGTACAACTGAACCAAACGAACGTACAAAACAAACAAAAACAGAGACAGACAAATGCCATATGAAGTAGAGATAAAGAGAAATATAAAAAAGTGGCAGCATTTTGCTCACTTTTGGAAAGCGGCCTAGTTAAATACTATTGTGCATCTGAACTCTTGTTAAACTCTCAAAAAATATACTACCTGTTGTAAGATCTACAACGACAACATTGTGTCCCCTGCCTTTAGGTGACTGTTCAACACCATCTACTTTGATGTACGCTATACCACAGGTATCTGCCGTTTTGTCAGGATCATTGCAACCTTCACTTCGGATACTAATATCCACAGCTACAAGGATACAAACATTATCAAAATCGGTTATTATTTAAAAGTTTCAATTATTCTTTATTATTTTCTTTCACGTCTCAATAGCTGTTACTGCAGTTGAGCCTGCGATAAGATATTCTTTTGTTGAGAAGGTATGCGAACGAGGCGAAAGGGTCAACACATCGGTTAAAACAATTCAAAAAGTACCTTTCGCCTTTCGCTTTGCTGGGAATGTAAAAAGCTATTGATAAATATGGAGAAAATTCGCTCTTTGGTTCATGATCACACCTTTTCTTTTCATTGCATTAAAAATACAAAACAGCTTTTCTTTGATATATCATTGTTTGATCCGTAATGATGAGCCTTCACTAGTTGTAGATACCAATCCTGTGTTCTATTTGTCAAAAGTCCTAGAATACTGGCTTTTGCAATTTTGTCGAGAAAAAGTCTTTACTTCACATATTCCTGTCCACCTCTAACACAATGTTGACTTTTAATCATTCAATCTTACCACAATATCTCTATATATATTGTTTTCGATAATTCTCACTAGGTAGTATTTTGTTAAAGACTTTACCTTGCTCGGCTCGGCGCCTTCGTGCAAGACGCTCTGAAGTGAACAAGACAACAGTCCCAGTTATACACAGTGCGTCAAGTTTTACCTTAGCTTCACATTACGCATGCCCTGACCACCCAGATAAGGGGGCCCATTGGTGCACTAACAATGACACAGAGATTTCAATATCTGCGTTTTTATATAAGGTATTACAGTCAACTCTCTCTTAACGGACACCTCTATAAGACGTACACCTCCATAAGACGGACACATGGTAACGGTCCCTGCCGTGTTTCAGTCATTTTACTGTAAGAAAACTCCCTATAAGACGGACAATCATTAACGGAAATCATTAACGGACACTTGAGAAGTGTGTTTTATCATGTTTTACTAGTGAAAATACTTCCAAACTTCGTATCAACCTAAAGCAAAGTTAGTCAGCGCCCTTAGTCCCCTAAGGATACGTGTATACCAAGCTTACTAACCAAAAACAATGACGCTTTAACGGATTACTTCTCTGCTTACGTGTATGGACACTAACTACTTACAGTATTACAGCTTGAAGAAGCTCTCAATTTTTGCTTTAACAAGCAAATGCGGTCCTTTTATTATTTTAGTCTTGTTGCAGTTACCGAAGGTTTGTTGCATTGTGCAAAGGTTTATCTTTTTTATTTCAGAATTACTGGTATCATGTTACCTCGACTCTCTACAGAGCGGACACCTCTCTAAGACGGACAGCCGCGGCCGGTCCCGAAGGTGTCTGTCTTCGAGAGAGTTAACTGTATATATACATATACGTATATATACTATATATACTATATATACACTTTCCTGAAAATTTTGGCTTAATATTTGTCCGTATAAGCAACTGATCATGGATGAGTTCGACAGAAAATTAAAAACAAAATTGAATTGAGGGGTTACCTGCAAGTGGACCAGCTCTGCACACATCTGCAATCAGCACAATGGTCACACAAAACAGAAGAAACTTCATCGCGGAAATAAACCAACCTGCAGATTTAAAATCACAACAGTAAACGTAACATTAATGTTTTATAGTTTCTTGATACCATGTGAGTATTTTGCTATGACGCTTTAATCGCTATGTGAGTACTGAGCTCTGTAGCTTCTAGGTGCTCTACCAGTCATTTATTTTGTTTTTCGTGTTGTAAATGCTGGTGCTTTGAAAAGAAAATTATCAAAAAGTATATTTTTTAACTGTCCAATGATTTATTTGTCATTGTTTTTATATAAGTTATTTTTGTTAAAACTAAAATTCGTTGTTGTCAAATATAAGTTATCAATAAAAGCGCACGTAAATCTCTTAAACTTCAAATCAAATGTTACATGAAATTCAGTAAATCTATCTAAGTTAGTTAGCTATTTACCATACGACCATTTTAAATAAGTAAGTGTATTTGTATGAGCCAAAAGTCGATTTTCGTTCGTTTAATGAAGAAAAAAATTATAATTGTTTTTGGACGAAATGTTGAACGAAGGAAGAGAATGAACACCATACAAAAAAGAATACGTACAACATTTCGTACAAACAAGAAAAATTATAAGGAAAGGGAAAGTGTTAACTTTTTAACAAGAGCTACATCACGAATTAAACGTTTAGCCAAAAAGGTTTCTGGTTTGCGATCCGTTCCAAATTTTCTTTAACAATCCTAAGCATCCTTCTTTCTTCATGGTTTATAATTACATCTTTATTGCGGGCCCAAGAGAGGCCCGCAACCCTAATCTTGACAGTGACCAGCGGATAGCGTTTTACGCGTGCGCGCCACGTTAATAAATAGCGAACAGAAAACGGAAGTTGAAAATTTTGTTCTTCCACTAAGAACGATCGGAATGCGAAAAATGTGTCAATCACGACAGTTTGTCGTAACACCGGAAGAGAAAATCTGTTCTCCAAGAACGATTGTCACATATATAAGATCTAGGCTTCTGTCACATGGAAGATTGCAAACATTACAATTTGCAGACTTGTTTTACGGGTGTTGCTTTTGCTCTGATTGTATCACGCATAAACCACGGCAAAGCGAATGATTCCAACAACGGTTATTCTCGAGAAATTCGTTATAACACTGACAATATAGCGAGTTTATAGACCGAGGAAAATCACATCTCAATTCACACCGCGTGCTCGACTACAGTTCACTAAACTGTCAATCCGACAAAAAACAACTCTGACTGGTTCGCGGTCGGTTAGCGACAATTAAGCGTGATTTATCATTAATCGCGCCACGTTAATAAAAGGCGAGCACAACATAGCGAGTTTACCGACTGAGAAAAATCACATCTCAATTCACACTGCGTGCTCGATTACACTTCCCAAAACTGATAAAAATATGCATTCCTTGCGTGACGCGTTACTCGGGATAATTGTCTTTTGTCCATTTAAGGTGGCCCGCGGGTATTTATGAGGCTGACAGTTCCCTCTTTCAAGCGCGTTTTAAAACGGCAAAACGTGAAGCGATTGCTTAGATTTTTGAGAATCTGAAAAAATAATGTTTATGTTATATAAAATGATAAATTTTATGGCGATCAAACGCGATTTGTTAAAGTTATGAGCGATTTTTGGAAGCCTTCGTTTTTAATAAAATGCGATTTTTTTGAAAATGCCACGGTGAATTTTTCTGTAATTACCCCAAAACGCTGCCAAACAGTTGAAGTTTACTCACAACAACTTACAGGAAAATCCACTCCGTAAATTTCCTGAACGAGCGACATCTTTATTTTGCCTTTAAAAACTGTTGTGTTATGCGTCTGACTTGACCGTCGCATAAATTTGATACTTATACTAACCCAGTACCAGCCAGTTTTGAGTCTAATGTCACCTTAATCTTGTGTGTAAAAGTTAAAAAGATCGTGTATATACATCAAATGTTAGCAGTCAATAAAGATGGATGGTTTTCAGCCGAATTTTTAAAAATATCAAACAAATGACGTTATTTAGAATTGCGGAAAATTTGTCGATTTGTTTTTCATTTTTTTAAAGCTGCAGCTAGAACAGGATATTGCAAAGATTTGTGCCGAGTTTCAGCGTGTTCCTATCATACGGTTTGAAGAATTTCGGTCGGAAAGTCAGGTACATTTACTTTCCAAGATTTGGTCGCTTTGTAAACCCCGCATTTCCAATGAAATTATACTGTTGTTTTCGAAGAGAGGCGTTGCTTTCAAATTCCGCACGATCTTCTGCCACTTGGAAATAACACAGCCTGAAATAGTTACTACTAAAATGACAAATACCGTTCCTGCACAAGTATTCCCTGACGGTAGAAGATCGTGCGGAATTTGGAAGTAACACCTCAATTATCATCGATATTTACAATTCATATTTTGTCTCCATTTTTGCAATAGTCAAGCATGTCGCTAAGGAAAGCGTTTTTCGGTAATTCTTTGCTAAACAAAAGTTTTATAGCTACATGAAAATCATACAATTGGCAAACAAAAACTTGGTTTGCGTATTCAGCAATAAAAACCAAACCTAAATAAAAAAAAATGTATACAACTTTAAACAACAAGAGCTTACAGAACACGTTTTTGCTCATAACGATCACTTAAACCGCTTTTTCAGCTGAACTTGTTACGCTATATACGGCGGATTTTGTCATGGTAACTGCACTCGACTCCTTAATTTTTGTTCACCGGTGCTTTAGTAATAAGTCTTTAAGCCTGCCTTCGGTGCACGCATTTCTAAAAAGAGTGTTCCAAATGATTGTTGAGTCATTAGTCCAACAAAGTCCAACGAGCAGTTGTTGTATACGTAGGATATGTTGGTGAAAAATTCGAAATGACGAGACCCTTGAATTTTGGTGAAAACTCTACACGCGCATTTTTTGAAGGACCATTCAACACAACGATCTATGCAGTGTTTGTCGCGACTACTGAGATCTCACCTACCTTGGGTATTTGCTGAATGATTTTCATCAATGTTTACTTCAGTTAAAGCAATTGATCGGCTGACCTGCAGAACATAAACGAACGGTCGCAGATTTAGTTGCAATGTTATACGTAGAGAGATCATGAAAAAATTTGAAAAAAGTGCTTAGTCTTGATCTCAACCTACCTGACTTTCTCTATGAAACAAACAGTCTGAACCAACTAAAATAAGGACGGTTATTTTAAAACCAAATTGACGACGTGGAATATGCTGAAACTGTTGTCGCATTTTTCTATTGGTTGTTGATGACACTTGACGTTTGTGATTGGTTGCCTTGAGATGATATCTTCTGCCCTTCTGTTTACTTAGGGATTCATATGACAATTTTTTTGCTCCTTTAGCAACGTAAAATTTATAGTAAAATTAAAGAATGTCACATTTTGGTAAGATCCGAAAAATACTAAATAGCAGCCAGCAGTTTTTATGATCAAAATGTATAAAATAGGGTGTCATTCTATTTTTTTGCTGTATTTTGCGAACCCGTTATTTCTATTTAATTTCATTTGCGTGTGTGTTTGCGTGTGTTTTTACGGTTGCGTGAAATTCTTTGGCAACGGCGATGATTTCACAAGCATGTAAAAAGGCAGGCGAGACTGAAGTAAGGCCATGCATATTCTGAATTATATGTGGTAAAATAAATGAATTTTACTTTGTTGTAAGATACGAAAAATACTAAAAAAGCAGCAACCAGTATTCATAATGAACTGTTGTAAACTATACACAAAGGGTGCAATTCATACTTTTTTGTTGTATTGGGTCTATTTCGAACCCGTTAATTGTATTTTATTTTGCGTGTGTGTTTGCGTGTGTTTTTGCGGTTGCGTGAAATTCTTTGGCAACGGCAGTGATTTCACAAGCATGTAAAAAGGCAGGCGAGACTGAAGTAAGGCCATACATATTCTGAATTATATGTGGTAAAATAAATGAATTTCACTTTGTTGTAAGATACGAAAAATACTAAAAAAGCAGCAACCAGTATTCATAATGAACATATAAACTATACACAAAGGATGCCATTCCTTTTTTGTTGTATTGGGTCTATTTCGAACCTGTTAATTTTATTTTGTTTTGCGTGTACGATTTAAGGTTTTGATACGCTATCGTGTTTCACAAGCACGTAAGAGTAAGATGGCCCGCGGGTATTTATGAGGCTGACAGTTCCCTTTTTTAAGCGAGTTTTAAAACGGGAAACCGTGAAGCGATTGCTTAGAGTTTTTAGAATCTGAAAGAATAATGCTTAAATTATATAAATTGATAAATTTTATGGCGATCAAACGCGATTTGTTTAAGTTATGAGCGATTTTCGGAAGCCTTCGTTTTTAATAAAATGCGATTATTTTTAAAATGCCACGGTGAATTTTTCTGTAATTACCTCAAAACGCTGCCAAACAGTTGAAGTTTACTCACAACAACTTACAGGAAAATCCACTCCGTAGATTTCCTGAACGAGCGACATCTTTATTTTGCCTTTAAAAACTGTTGTGTTATGCGTCTGTCTTGACCGTCGCATAATTTTGATACTTATAATAACCCAGTACCAGCCAGTTTTGAGGCTGATGTCACCTTAATCTTGCGTGTAAAAGTTAAAAAGATCGTGTATATACATAAAATGTTAGCAGTCAATAAAGATGGATGGTTTTCAGCCGAATTTTTGAAAATATCAAACAAATGACGTTATTTCAAATTGCGAAAAATTTGTCGATTTGTTTTGTATTTTTTTAAAGCTGCAACTAGAACAGGATATTTTAAAGGTTTGTGCTAATTTTTAGCGTGTTTCTTTCATACGGTTTGAAGAATTTCGGTTGCAAAGTTAGGTACATTAACAAAATGTTGCCAAAACTTACAGTCTAATAATATAAATAAAACTTGCCGTGTTATAAATAAATGGTATATGGTTTAACGCCAATTGATGCCGACGGGGATGTTTTGACAAATTCAATCTATTGAGCCGTTTTGGAAGAATTTTTAGTTTCGAAAGCAACGAATTGGATTATAAATCGTTATATAATGTATCATGTCTGTTTGCTGTTAATTTAAAATATTAGAAACCTATTTGTGCTGATCAGGATGCAGATTAAATAAATATCGTTTACACTCATTTCAAACCAATTCTTGAAATTAGAGAATTCATAACCTCAATATCACTTCGATTCTTAGAAGCGTTTTTCATAATTCAATTCTACTTTGATCGTTTCAAAATTCAATACGGAAACCGATAAAATGTTTAAATAGAACTTTGGTTGTCAACTCGTTTGCCACCTGGCGTATTTTAGTAGCCAAACTCTGTTATAGTGATGTGAAACATAACGAGGTCTTGTTTTAGATCGATATCTAGTCGGAATTTTATTTATTTGACAAAAGGCGTTGACGAAAATCCCTCGACGGCGGTTTAACTTTTTATGCGTGGCAGAACATTCAAAATGGAAAATACGGTGAATTTGTTCTTCCGTGCTGTCGGAGGAAGGTTAACTTTTAAAATTATTTCTTAACCGTACTTATATTTGAATGGCTTATAACCTTGCCTTAAGACTTCCGGTGTGTAGTTCAGAATTATCACAATCTTTAACGAAAGAACCGAGGGGAAAATAGTACATTTACAAACTGCCGAGGTTCGACCTTGTTCGAAACAGCAAAACTCATGTGCTTCTTTTTTGTCACGTGACTCTACATCGAGGGAAAACTGGCGCCTAGTGCGCAATACCGCTGTTCAACTCAATGCGGTAGCATTTACAGATTGTAAGCAATCTCGAGCCCAGAGTGACCCCCGGCTCCACGATCCGTCAGCGGTTGGTCAGCGGTAGGGTCGCCGGGACTCACTCTGGGAAACTGAATTAATTTCTTTTTTTCTACTGGTCCTCACAGAACAACAGAAATCAACACGGAAGTCTGAAAATCTTCCCCGGAAGTAAACCAAACCGGAAACCCTGGAAAACATTTTTTTGTTTTCCATGATCAAATGTTCAGGAGTATCAGCTTAATTTTGTAAAACACCTAAGAACTCGTGATATGGCGCTACATAAATGAAGTATTTTCTAATTCTACTCTTCTCTATGAACGTAAAAGATACCATGAAAAAAAGGACTTCCTTTAAGCGTCCATTCTGAACGGAGTTTTAAAACAACAACGACAGCGTCACCAAGGACAAGGTCGATTGAAAACTCAATTTATAGTTGACTTACAAATCTCGCTAGAACTACTGTTTAATTTTAATTCATATCTCCGTTCCAGTTGAAAAACTGAATATTGCAGACAGTGCTTGATTCAAAATAATAACAAATGACGCAGAATTTGAACATTACGCGTTGTTGTTTTGCTGAAGAAAAAGAATTTTACAAAAATTATAATAGACGTGTGCACGTACTGAGTCGCCAAAATGCTAATTACACCTTTTGAATAGCGTTGTCCGGTGTAACTTTTAACGTCTTAATAAATATCACTGCCATTCGACGAGGAAAAACATGTTTTCTCGAAAACATGCAATCTATCCTGAAAAGATGCGCTGTCAGCGAGAAGCCTTTAAAAAAAACGCCAAACAAAAATATGCGAAAGTCGCCAAACATTTTTTTATGAACAGAACAATAGCTTGCCCGTGCGTTATGCATCATGTAAATTTCTTAGCCGTCCTCTGCAAAACAACAACGGACACTCGCACGCAGTCTTTACAGACGGAATCCTGGAAGGCTAACAAGACCTTTGATTTAAAACAAATATAGCAGAATGCTCAAGAAAGAGACTACTATAAAAAGAAATCAAAACACCAGACCCTTTTTGTTAACTCTCTCTTTTGTTAACTGCAGAACGTTATTGTTACTTTTGTTGCTGCGATAAACACCAGTTCAGTCGATACTGTGTTAGAAATAGTTCAACTTTCTCGATTTACTTCCGTTCTTGGGAATTTACTTCCGCTTAGACCTAAGAGCATGTGCAATAAAAACGGGGAAGACCAAGGTTCTACCTGAAATTGATCTGATCAATTCCAGTTTCCCAGAGTCCGTCCTATACCGCGGACTCTGGGCTCGAGATTGGATTGTAAGTCGTTATATGTAAGGTAAACAAGGAATTATTTCTTGTCGTTTGTTTGTTGTTTTCAAAATTTGAGACCTAGTCTCCCTGATCACGGTGTCATATATTAAATAAATATCGTTTACACTCATTTCACGCCAATTCTTGAAATGAACGAATTCATAACCTCTATATTATTTCGATTCTTAGAAGCGTTTTACAACAGTCTACTTCGATCGTTTCAAAATTCAATGCTTCACGTATTTTTAGCCGAATTCTAATAATGGTGATGTGAAACATAACGGGGTATTGTTTTAGATCGATATTTTGCCATAATTAGCAATTATTGGATGAGGCTGAGTATGATATGAAGAATTATGCAGATCGAGGAGGGTGTTATCCGCCGAAGCCGAAGGCTGAGGCGGATAACACCCTCCGAGATCTGCATAATTCTTCATATCATACGAAAGCCGAATTCAATAATTGTTTTATTATTCATTCAAAATATTTCCAGAGCTCCAAATGCACAAGATGAATTTAATAGGGTTTTGACAGTAGGCAAAGTACACAAATACACAACAACGTTCGCTTTTAAGAGGCAGTTTCTCTTAAAGCGGTCCATCGCATTTCGGGTCGGAAAATAGTTTTCCCTCAAACTTTGCCCAGTGAACTATCTTAGGTTGTAAGTAAATGCAACGACTTTAGTTTTTGGAAATACGTTAAAATATATTTTTTAGAGCTCTCGACAGTGAAGGCTGCAAAAGGCCTAATTTTGAGCTTGGCCAGAACGAGAAATTTCATAAGTTGACGAGCTCGCCACTCAAAAACAACCAAACGCACCAAATTATATTTATTATTCCTAAGTTAAGTGGTTCTTCAAAGGTTAGAAACACATGTTAATTTTGATATATTTTGATTTACGGGTCCGTGAAAATTTAAATAACAGCAACCGTTAGATCGCTTTTTGTAAACATGCAAAAGTATGGTGTCTTCGCCGGCCTTTATTTCACGAGTCCAGACCAGACTATTCTAAATTCCAACTGAATCCTACTAAACAGATGTTAGGAAGCTTAGAAATATAAAAATACCTTGCACTTTTTATCTTCCTTTGCCACAGCGACTTCGAACATTTCGTGCTTATGTGAGTAAGTAAGCTCATTTGCATAATGTGTATGAAATACTCGCATAAGCACGAAATGTTCGAAGTCGCTGTGGCAAAGGAAGATAAAAAGTGCAAGGTATTTTTATATTTCTAAGCTTCCTAACATCTGTTTAGTAGGATTCAGTTGGAATTTAGAATGGTCTGGTCTGGACTCGTGAAATAAAGGCCGGCGAAGACACCATACTTTTGCATGTTTACAAAAAGCGATCTAAAGGTTGATGATATTTAAATTTTCACGGACCCGTAAATCAAAATATATCAAAGTTAACATGCGTTTCCAACCTTTGAAGAACCACTTAACTTAGGAATAATAATAATAATTTGGTGCGTTTGGTTATTTTTGAGCGGCGAGCTCGTCAACTTATGAAATTTCTCGTTCTGGCCAAGCTCAAAATTAGGCCTTTTGCAGCCTTCACTATTGAGAGCTCTAAAAAATATATTTTAACGTATTTCCAAAAACTAAAGTCGTTGCATTTACTTACAACCTAAGATAGTTCACTGGGCAAAGTTTGAGGAAAAACTATTTTCCGACCCGAAATGCGATGGACCGCTTTAAGGGAAACTGCCACTTAAATTTGATTTAAACTTCAAAAACTCGGTTACCTTCATTAAATTTCGTGTCCTTTATAATGTCGATATTTAGCATTTGCTTGAAGTGTCTATTAAAGCTAAATCTGATGACACAAAGCGAAGTTTTCGAGTACAGGGTTCCATCGTTCTTGCTTACTTCGACGTAGAACTTTCGTAAAACCGCTCCAAGTCCTCCGCTGTGGCTGGATCAGGGATCTTTTCCTCTTGAAGATACGCTTTCAAAATTGATCGAGTCCCCTTCGTTGCTTTTTCCGTGTTTTGACTTTCCTTGTCTTCTAATAACTTTAAATTTTACCTCTTCGTAATGCTCAAATCTAGCCATTTTCGCACTTTCAACCTGCTCGGCAGCAAAGCCGTTCAGTCGCGTGACGTCAGCGGTTCTTGGGAACGAGGTTGCGATCCAACAATTTTTGATATTGGACGGTTGCGATCCAATAATTGGAATTTCTTCCAAATTTGGTCGGCGCTTGCCGAATAGCTGGAATAAGCCGGAGACCGAAAGCCAATCAGAAACACAGAAATATTTTGAATGAATGAATAATAATTTTATTTATTTGATAAATAAATAGAAGTTGAACTAACGTTTTAACTTTGTACCACCACATTTGTATAAAATAATTTAAGAGATAAACACGCTTCAAACCAAAAACTGAAAAAATGTTCATATCTTCATATTAACCGCGATGACTTCAAGTTATTGTATGGAATTGGCATGAGTTCTACAGCTTTAAAACGAAAGACAAATCGGCAAAAGCCCGACACACTTGTGGAGAAGATCGAAGGTGTTGAACTAAAAACCTATCGACGAAATTTCGATATCATACGACAAATCTTCGTACCTTTTCAATTTGATGAAAGGTAGCCAAATTCCGGAAAATGCGCAAAAAATCTACGGATTCAAAAGAATACATTGTATTTCGTTGTTTATCTTTTTACCACTTAGCTCCTCTAATGCCTTTTATTTTTGCATGGGTGTTACATTATGTACTGCGTTACTTTCGCCTTCGGTTTTGGTATTTTTTCTTTTTCTTTAACACCACACGCGAAAATCGTATATAACGAAGATTTTACCGACCGAATTTTTAACAATTTCGCGAATATTAACTCCGCAAAAATAAAGTACATTGGGGTATTTAACATTTTTTTTTTATTGATAAAAATAAAATATTACAGAGAATAAATAAAGTTTAATAATGTTAGTATAACAAATAAAATATTGCAGAGAATAAAATTCGGTTCCATGTTGATTGGTATCCCACCATTTAAAGCGAACTACAAATACCTTGATTAGCTTAAGTCCTTTTATTTCTCAACGGAAACACGAGATCGCCTCTTAAAATTACTAAATCCGAGTCCACATTTCTTTTAGATCCTGAGATAATTTCTTTGCTAACAAATAATTTCATTGCGAGTATTCGTTAAGATTGAATAAACTCAACTGTGGCGCAGTCCCTTTAAGCGGGCATGTCTCAAGTAAAAAAGAAATCATCAGCTATTTTGTCGTCAGCTTAAATGGATAATATGTCAGTCAGCAGTGCTTTGAACTTTATGGCACTATTAAGGTCTCCGCACATGTGGGGTCAAGACGCAGGGACATGTCGCAGCGACGTGAAGCAGCGACAAAATTATGTGTTGCTCACACCGAGAGAACATGTAGCAGGGACGTGAAGCGGAGACATGTAGCAGCGACAAAATCACAATGTGTACACACGCAAGAAAATGTAGCTGGGACATGTCGCAGCGACATGGCGCAGCGACGTGGCGCGTGCAACACGAATTCTTTTAACATTTTGTCCCTGTAACATGTTGCACGCAGTCCAACGAGTTGAAATCCGTGCAACATGTTGCAGGGACAAATCGTCCCTGCTACATGTCCCCTCAGTGTGAACAACACATGATTTTGCCGCTGCTACATGTTGCTGCAACATGTCCCTGCGACATGTCCCCACGTGTGCGGAGACCATAAAAATTACAGTACACACGCTTTATAAACCAGGTTTATGGCTACCGTAAGATCAACTAGAGAAAGGCAATTGGAATTACTCGATCTGCGTCCAGAGATGGCTCCTCGATAATAAAGTGAGCGAATAAGCGCAAATGATAAGTAAGCTGAAAAACTATATAATTGCATTGTCATGAAAATTCTTAGATGCCTTCTTTCATTGACTGTAAATAATTGAGCAGTGAATTTTGTGATGTCCGATCTTTTCGACTTCCGCCTCCGTATGCTTGATATTCACTGACATTAGCTCAGAAGATTTAAAAACAATGGAGCCTTCGAACAGATAATTCGGTTATCTGTCGAAGTACAAAACAAAGGGAGATAAAACTGAAAAATCTATGGAACTAAACAAAAATCTGAGTTATGTTACCGATTTCTCCAACCTCCAAGGGAAACGAAAATTGACTCGATAAATCGAAGAGTCCGAGAAATCCAGAGTAAAATTGTAGTGTTCGACCGAGTGGAGAAAACCGGTTTTAACTCAAATTATCGAGACGTTCGAAAATCAAGGGCCCGAAAAATCGAAATTCTACTGAACTGATAACAATAAATAACCACAACAAAGTTCATCATTTTAAGCTTACTTTATTTCTCCCACACCAACGAGCGATAAAACTGATTGACAATGATAATCTTATATCCGAAAATGCAACATCCATAAGATCTGGAGGTGATATGGCAATGCTGTAAGTTCGAACGTTTTCCCATAAAATAATCCCTTGGTATGTTTATCATAAACTGTGATTACCCAGCCCTCGTTCACAGTTATGAGAAGTGATCCCCATTTGTTCCCCAAGCTGATCTCTTATCTGTAGATCTGCAATAATAATAACAATACGTAGTTCCATCATTATGAGCTCGAGATTTCTATCGTGTGATAGTTGATTCGGGCGAAGCCCGAATCAACTATCACGCAAAAAAATCGAGAGCGAATAACAGAATTGTTTTAGTAAAAATTTACTAGACGTTCAAAGCTAAAAACAAGATAGGCTTTCGTTTTTATTGAATAATGATATAAATAGGTCACGCCACACGCGGATAATTGACAACTGCACCACATTGCATTGGCTTTTGTGTGCGCGTTTTCATTTCATTCACGATTTATTGAAACCGCTATTTGCTCGAAACTGAAGGAAAATCCGAGTTTTTTATTGTAAAAGGACAATTGAAAGATTTACTGACGTACAAGGGCCCTTGGAAGTCAAGTTTTTTAAAATTCGAAAACGTAAACGATTAGAACGAGTTGTTCGCAAGGAAGAAACCACATTGCATTATTTAGCTTCTGTGTGCGCCTTTTGCATCCATGATTTATTTAAACCGTCATTTGCTCAAAATTGAACAAAAATCGAGGATTGTCATTGTAAAATGACAATTGAAAGATATACTAACTTACAAAGGCCCTTTGGAAGTCAAGTCGTTTTAAATGTAGGAAACGTGAACGATTAGAAATTTATGAGAAGTTGAACGAGTCGCTCGGCCGCTTTCAAGCTTAATTTATTGACAATGATTGATGCATAAAAAACTTGCAAGTTGAATCTGTTTAGCTCTTCTTTTACTGCTCCTCGATGGGGACGATGAAATTGTTTTGGATTGCAAACCATTTTAAAATTTATCTCAACAAAATGTCTCGGTGAAACGCATCTCGATGCTAGAAAATTATACAACCGCCCGCGCTTTTAAAAGCGTAAATGAATGATAAATGCTTTTCTTACCGTGTCAAATCTTCTTAACATATTTCGTTGGAATATTTATTTTCTTCGAAATCGCCTCGCATAGTAAATTATCCTAGTCCTTCTTCATGGACAATTTATAAAGCGAAAAAGCGGCGGCCATTCTGTTGACAACCCGGTGCACGCTGTTTCGCTACTCACTTTCTACAACAGAATAGATAGTGAGTAGCGTAGCCAATCAGAGAACAGCATTCGTGATAGAACGCTAGTAGATTTATACTAAGAGATGATAGTTAGTAAAGTTGCATGAAGCCGAAGGACTGACTGAGCGGTTAGCTTAGCCGTTAGCCAGGCGATGCTTAGCAAATATTCATTTGTATTTTTTACTTGCCCTTTACTTTTCCCCGCCTTTCGAAGGTGGTGGATTCATGCAGGTCAGTACTGCTAAGACCCTTTTCCTCTTGCCACAGCCCCTTGCTTTTCTTGACATATTAGGCTACCTTGGCTTAAAAGTTCAAAGCCACCTTAAAATGCTAAAAAAATTTGATGGTTCTGAACTTCCTCCGTATCTGGCCTTCGTGGTCTTAATGGGGAAAATTGGCTAAATTCTAGAGACGCTCGTTCTCTTCCGTAATTCACGGTTTATATTACTAAAGCCAGTACAGATCCAAATTGATAATCCTCTTTACCTAAGAACATGGTACTTTACATCCCTTGCTCGTTTTCGATTTTCCCTCACACGTTTTTCCGCCTCCTGAGGGGGGTGGGTTGGTGCAGGTACGGCTAAGGCGTTGTTTTCCTTTGCCGCAGCCATGTTTTTTAATCCTCTTGCTTTGGCACTTGCCGTACTCCGACCAGTTACTCCACCCACCATCAACTGAAATGGTAAAATCCGAATACAATCAATTAACTTTCCAAAATGTTTGTTGGTAACGTCATCTAGTAATTTAACTGACAGGCTAGGACTTGGCGTGGCGTGGCGTGACGCTTGCATTAGCAAATAAATGTCATAGTTTGTTAATAGGATGTATAAAGGTTAAGTAATCTCTGTTCATTTTATCACTTTTTAACCGTCAAAGCTTCTTGTTCTTGGCAATATCATTTGAGTCAGAGAGCTAGGGCCACACTAGACTGCTTTTAGCTTATGAGGTTTATACATGAATTAACTTGCCTTCATGTTTGTTAGTAACGTGACGCTGGCATTAGCAAATAATGTCATGGTTTCTTAATAGGATATATAAAGGTTAAGTAATCTCTTTATTAAGTGGACTGAGTTCTTTTTACCACTTTTTACCCGTCAAAGCTTCTTGATCTTGGGTATATCACTTGAGTCAGAGAGCTAGGGCCACACTAGACTGCTCTTAGCTTATGAGGTTTAAACGGTAAATGTCATATTTGTGATACGATGATAATCTACCACAACGGCTTTATACACCCCTTTCACCTTGACAAGGTTCGGTGTTGCACTCTTGCTCCTCCTTGCTGTCTCCATCGCAATCCTTGCCACCATGTGACAGAGGGGGATTGGTGCAGGTTCTGGTTCGCTCCTGAATGCCGCCTCCACACTTCACACTGCATTCGCCCCAGTCTCCAAAGTCGCTCCAACCTCCGTTTACTACAAAAAATCAAAACAAACGCTTAATCGAAGTCTAGTTTGACAAGAAATCTAAAAATCAATTTCTTATACATGAACTGCGGTTCATTTTCCATAACATTATACTAGATATGCAAAGCCTGAATTCAATTTAAAAAAGCACGATGAGCAAAACCGAATATAATGCGTTTAGCTCTTGTTTTATTTTCTGCTTTTTCTGAATGAATTTCAAGTGCGTGATCTCGTTTTTAAAATATTTCTTGTTTGTAAACAACACTTTTGAACGTGGGGTCGCTTTTATAAAAGAAATAAATACCTTAACACAGCCGTCCTTCGTTCACACCCACGTCAGAAGTACAGATTATGCCCACGTTTTTTGTCCGCGCTCTGCCCACGTTTTTTGTCTTTATTCTTTGTGTGTACTGTAAAACACCGTTTTGTTTTGGTTGAACTTATCACCACAGGCGCTGGCCAGCAATGATAAAACCATAAAAAAAAAATTTCAGTCGGCATTGTCTCTTATTCACCAAATTTATATGCCGAGCTTAAGTTTTGGAAATCAAGAGCAAAACTTAACATAACTGGCTTATAATAAAAATCAGGTCTTTTTTATTTTCTGCCCCTTTCTTTACACTGATTTAATTAATTTCAATTCTTACTGAGTGCATGGCTGAACTTTTCATGCAGAGTGTCCATTTTTATCTTTTTGTGTTACCTTTGTGACGTAGTTACAATGTTGCGTTATTGTTCTGCTTTTTGGTCAAGATTAAAATTGTAACCACAGCAACTTATTGGCAATGATAATGTAATGAAGAAATTGTTCAACATGACACGAGCGTGGAACAAAGGAAAATCTGCCGTCCCCGACGGGAATCGAACCCATTAGCTCCCTGTTGGAATGCTTTACTCCTTCTCTTCCCATTCATAAAATTTTACACAATATTACGCAGCGGGGCCGGGCTAATGCAAAAGCCACATGCTGTTGAGAGCGGAGTTATAATAGCTTAAACTTGTTCTCTCAAGTTCATTAATACATAACCGTCAAGGTGTGCTCATCGGACAAAGTACCTTGTTTGAGGTAGGTTCCTAACTTTTTTAACTTTCTCTGGATTTCATGGTTTAGTTTCTGTTGTTGTATCGCTAAGTTAAAGCTGTTGTTTTTCCTAACTTTAATTATCGATTAGTAGCCGAAAAAAAAAACTTGCGAATCGCGCTGGAATCAAAGTTTACGTTTTACAATGTTTCGTCAGGCTACAAGTAATTTCATATAATTACAGAAAAAAATACGAAAGTGCATGACTGGAGAATAATTGGGGAAACTAAATTCCCATTCAAAGAATATTCTCCAATATTGAAAATGCTAAAAATTAAGAAGTAAAATTAATCATCGCCCCAAAACTTTATTTTGCCTGCCCGGTGGATCCACGGTTTTTGCAAGTAGCAGCCGAAATTAACAGTTAAATTATGACAGACATTTTAAGTTTCACTTTGAGATTGCAAATAACACCATACAACACGATATACATTTTGTAACCAGTTTTGTTAGGCAGAGTTGTGAATAAATACTTTACATTTAAGAACCAAGTTTATTCTTTGGTAATCAACAATTATATCTTGCTCATAGAAATTAAAAACCTACTTGCCCTAAATTTCCAATAGCTAACGACCCCAAAATACAAGAATCTATTTTGCCAGACTTCGAAAAAATGTAGGTTCTTACACGCGGCTTTTTAATGAGAATGCAGACAGAATTTAAGCAGTTGTTTAACATTCATTGTTTAATTACTTTTTTCAGCTGATTTTAGTCTTTACCCTTCAGTAGGCATCTACACGAAAGAACAACAGAAAACTCACAGGAAGAGTCAGCAGAACTGTCCAGAAAAACTTGAGCTAGTATGTGGCGTCTAACATGGGTCGTCGCCTTGGCAACGATTTTTTACTGTGGGCGTACGGTTGAAGGTATGTATTTGTTGAACTTCGATTCATTCAGCTTTGCTATCTGTTCGAGTATGACTCTCTTAAAGGGACTGTGTCACGGCTGAGATCAGTCTATTTTATTACGTTTCGACAAATATTCGCTTTGAAACTTAATGTAAACGAAAAAAATTCTTTTTGAATCTTAATGAAAAAAATTATCGCCTCCAAACAAACAAATACAAGTCTCGAGCGTTATTATTAAAAGGTACAACTTTTCAAGCAGGGAAATTATCAAGCAAAAACAGCGGTTTAATAAGCTATTGAAACTTGAAAGCTATTTAAAGCTGCCCAGATTTGCAGAAATCACGTCTAAGAGGCTTTAACTTTTCAAAATTTTCTGAGGGGGGCATGCCCCCAGACCCCCCTAGGGAGATGGAGCCTATGGCCGCATGAAATATGAGCCTCAGGCCCAAAAATAATTTGGACTCTCACTTTCAAAATCCTGCCTAAAAGCCTGATTCTCCCTCCCCCTTGCATTATTAAGGAGACTAAAGCTAATTATTAAGGAGACTAAAGCTAATTATTATAAAACCAATATTGACTCAAACTCTGGCAACCCTCGTGCAATCTGGAAAACATTAAATGAATTAATGGGTCGTAATGCCAAAAGCAGCGGTATTAATAGCATTAAGATTGATAGTGTTGCAGTCACCGACTCGCAACAAATTTGTGAGCTAATGAACTCTCATTTCACTTCTGTTGGAACTAAGCTTGCTTCATCGTTGTCCAACTCTGATTATAGCTTTGTTGACTACCTAAAGTCAGTTGACTGTGATTTTAAATTAAAGTCCATTACAGCTAAGTGCGTTTTCGACCTAATAAACAAATTAGATGTTGCCAAGGCAACTGGATTAGATGGCATAACAAGTAAATTATTAAAGGAGGCTGCTCCTGTAATATCGCATTCTTTATGCTTAATTTTCAATGCTTCTATAACGAGTGGTATCTTCCCTGATCAGTGGAAGTATGCTAAAGTCTCCCCAATACATAAGAAAGATAACACTGATGATCTCAACAATTATAGACCTATATCGGTCATTTCTGTTATTGCTAAGCTTTTTGAAAGAATCATCTATAATCAGCTATATGATTACCTTAAGGTAAATTCCCTTTTATCAAATTGCCAGTCTGGGTTTCGTTCCCTGTATTCTACTCTTACTTCGTTATTAGATGCTACTAATGAATGGTTCTTCAATATTGACAATGGTCTCTTAAACTCTGTTGTCTTTCTTGATTTAGCCAAGGCATTTGACACAGTTGACCACAGCATTTTGCTTGCCAAATTAGAGATGTATGGTATCTCTGGAACAGCGCATCAATGGTTTCATTCATATCTTTCTAATCGCAAGCAAAAATGCTACTTAAATGGCTGTCTATCAGAGTTCTCAGATATCCCTTGTGGTGTTCCTCAAGGATCTATCCTCGGCCCTCTGTTGTTTTTATTATACATCAATGATTTACCCAATTGCTTAAATTTCTCAGCCCCAAGAATGTTTGCAGATGACACTAATTTAACCATTTCTGGTAAAAATTATTTTGAATTACAGAATGGTACAAATCATGATTTGGAAAATATTAGACAGTGGCTCTTAGCAAACAAACTGAGTTTAAACACCACTAAAACAGAATTTTTAATTATTGGCTCTAATTACAATCTTGCCAACCTTTGTGGCTATTCTCCTGAGATCAGGTTAGGTGATACAAGTATAAAACGTGTCTACTCTGCTAAATCTCTTGGTGTTTATATTGATGATCGTTTATCATGGTCCACTCATATTAACCATGTGGCAAAAAAGGTCTCATCTGCAATCGGGGGCTTGAGACAAATAAGGCAATTCGTTAATGATGATACTCTTATAACTATTTATAATTCCCTTATCCAGCCATCTTTTGACTATTGTGATTTGGTATGGGATAATTTATCTAAAGGTCTAGCAACCAGATTACAAAAATTACAGAATAGGGCTGGTAGGGTTATTTTAAGGGCTACCTATGATGTAAGCTCAAAGGATGTTTTAAAGGAACTTGGGTGGTCTGATCTTAAAACCCGAAGAGCTAAGCATAAGGCCACTCAAATGTTTAAAATTTCTACTGGTGAAGCCCCATCCTATTTAACTGACAGATTTTGCAAAGTCGAGGCAAGAAATCCTTACAATATTAGGAACAGTGAATTAAATATTAATTTACCATTACCGAAAACTGATTTTTTAAAAAAGAGTTTTCTTTATGCTGGTCCTAAATTGTGGAATTCCTTGCCTAATTCAATTAAGTCAGCTAAATCTCTTGCAGCCTTTAAAAGAGGACTGGAAGATATTGACTTTGATATGTTACTATCTTCTTATTGATAGCTTGTCCCACTCTAATATTTATGTGTTATTTAACTCTATTTAAATTTTTAAATCTCACTCGGCTTTCATGAAAACCAATGTAATTGATGGAATTCCGAGGTTAAATAAAGTATCACTCACTCACTCACTCACTCACTCACCCTCCCTCATAAAAAAACTGGGACTAAAAACAAGAAAGTAACCAAAGCTATTGGTAAACAGACACCCCCCTTTGAAAAATCCTGGATCTGCCCCGGCGATTTCTTGCTAAGTTAAACTTGATTTCTGTTCGATTGCCCGAAACAGACAACAGAATAAACGAACCCGTCATGCGATAGCAATAAGCGATTTCTGACGTCATCGCTTAAAAATAAAACGGCAAGAACAGTTCTGAAATTTAAATTTACAACACTAACAAAAGCAGTTAATGGTTAACAAGTTAAGTACATGAAAAATCTTTGAAGGATAAGCGAAAGAAATGAAGGGAATGCTTTAGAGAAATCACACAAGAAAAGGTAGCTCAAGCTTGATATGTCAGTATCTATTTAACAATTAGACTACGAGCCCAAGTTTTCTATGAGCAAATAGTCAACGAGGCGCAGCCGAGTTGACTATCGCTCATAGAAAACGAGGGCGAGTAGTCTAATTGTTCTAGGAGAAACTCTAAAGGATTGCAGTCCAAAACCTACAATATTGTGCACGTTGAAGACAAAAATCAAGAAAATTTACCGCTTAAAGAGCTACGCGAGCGCGCGACTGTTTTCTATCGGCGAATAGAAATCAGTGGGAGAACCAATCAGATTCGCGGATTTCCATTAGAACACAGCTGAGTTTCTACTAAACTATGTTATTATGCAACAGTCGAAATATAAGGAGACAAGAAAAGCAAGGCTGACACTACGTAGAAATGAAAAAACCTTAACGGGACAACGACATGATAGAGTCCAAACTGAAAGTCAAAAATGCAAACTCTGGACAGCTGTTTCGACCTGATTGGGTCTCTTCAGCAGAGTGTATGCCGCACAGAATAGAACAACCAGCGCGAAGACAGTTGTCTATAAAGTGCTCGTGGTAATGACAATCCGGATGGGCTCAAATTCAAACACTCGCCCATTGATCACAGCCGCATGACTATTACTCAATAGGTCAAGAATTCGAAATATCATGTCGTTGTCTCGATAAGGAAAGTGAGAATAGACAGAACTATCCTTACACTGAAAACATGGACAAAACCATGTGAAAAACAACACTGCAAACATGGACAAAACCATGTGAAAACAGTGAAAATGTATCATGTCGTTGTCCCGTTAAGGTTTTTTCATTTCTACGTAGTGTCAGCCTTGCTTTTCTTGTCTCTGTATTTTTATTTTTGGCTGATTAGAGCTGCCGCCAGCTCCTACGTACACAGCAGCATTTTCGTCCGCGGTCCCTTGCTTTCTATTGTCACTTTTAGAATTATAAGGGTTTATATGGGGAGAAAATGCAGGAACGGCGGGACATTTTTCCAGGTGGAGGGGCTGACTAGTGACTTGAAGTGGGGGGGGGGGGGGCTTAAGAGACTCTTCTCTTAGTAAGTCTTTAATTTTTTCAGAAAAAGTTGGGGGCTTAAGCCCATCCCCTCCCCCCCCCAGCTCTACCATCCCTGTTCTGATTTACAAAGTGAAGAGATCAAGAGATATAGATTGACAGGAGATTTTAATTAGTGTTGATAAAGGCGTGTGTATAGTTCAGTCCCAGTCTTTTCGCAGTTGCTAGCTGTAATGACAGATCAGAGCGGACATGATCGCACTTGTATTTACATGGATATCTTACAACACGTTTTAGTACTTCGGAGTCATTTTTAACTTTTCTTTCATTTCAGCTGATGCCATCAAGTGTTACGCTTGCACCGGCACTGGTGATGTCTGTGCAAAGGATAAACTGGAGGGAGATAAAGCCAATAAACTACTGACATGTCCCTCAGGATTTGACCGCTGTATGACGACCTGGGCTAAAAAAAATGACGTCACAGCAGTGGCGAAATCGTGCGCTAGTAAAGCAGTATGTGATGCTGCCAAAAAAGCCTGTGATGACGTTACAGATGGACAGTGTGTTGCCAGCTGCTGTGAAACTGACGAGTGTAACGCAGGCTCAGCTGGATTACCAAGTGAGCGAAAAATTCATTTGTTCTCGAGAGAGTAAACCATTTTTTTCTTCGTTGTTAAGCTACTCACTAAAGTATATGCTTTGTTGTGTTTACTGTTAATATTCAAGTCATTTGTGTCACAAGCAGAAATGTGTTAAGACGGTCTGGCTTCATATCAGAAGCAGAAACAAAGACAGAGACCAAATTGATCGATTTGCTTACCAGAAGCCTGTCACAATGTTTCCCGTATTAAACAATGAAAGCGCACAAACTCGCCTTCGAGCTGCGTTTGTGGATGCAGTAAATTTAGGCGCATACGCCCAGGGGGGGGGGGGGGTACTCGGAATTTTAAGCGACGGGGATGATCGATTGGGGGCAAAAATCAAGACCCCCAAAAAAAAATCCCTAGGGTTTTAAACCAAACCAAAAATTAACCCCCCAAAAACTCCCATGCCAAATTTCTGACCCATTAATTTTTTCAGGAAGGGGGAATGATCTGAAGATATAACAAAAGGAAAAACATTAGAAACACGTTCAGATCAGTTTTTGTACTTTATTTGCAAAACTATGCGGCCAAGGCACTACCACGAATCTTTAGATTGTTTTTATAATACCAAAATAATCCCTACTTAAATCAAGCCACCCAAAAAGATACTTTTCAAATTTTCCTACCCAAAAAAAGTCCTGGAATTGAAAATTTCAAACCGTGAAACCGGGAAACCGTGGGCTACACTGCAAATTTTTAGCTGGGGGTGTGCCGCCAGGACTCTGAGACCCTTGACCTATACTAGCTGTACCATATATTGTTCTATTACATTTTACAGCCCTACTCTAGACTTAACATTGAAAATTTCCACCCTATCCTAGATCTAGAGCTCTTTATCAATGCGTTACTTGTGGTTACTAGGGGTCAGTAAAGTTGCCGTACTGCCTGCCGTACAGATTTTAACTGTCACTTGCCGGAAACTAAATTCTTCTCTAACCTTAATTCTTCACGATACCCTATTCTTTTTGCCACCTACACCACCCCCCCCCTCCCCCACTCCCACCCGTGGACTGGTTCATGTATTAACATCATCATTGTAAATACCTGTCAACAACCCATGCACCTTTAGTTACTCTTTCTCCTTTTCTCATTTTTTTCACGTTGTATGCATTAACCTTCATTCTAATTTCTGGGGACAAAATAACGATTGTTGTTGTTGTTGCTGTAGACGGCAATGCTTTACTTTAAAACGATATTACCATGTCCGGTCACGCCTCGTAATAAACCAAAACTTGTTATTTTACAATGATAACGTTACTCGATCGGTCTCGTTTTCTTCATGTTTTACACTTAAGGTAATTCACGGGAAATAGAACTGCTCATAGATTTTCAACCAAACTTTGCCGGTTGGTTGCTTACTTTATGGGGACTTAAATTTTGAAATAAAAAAGGGGGATCACCGTATTTGTTTAGGAGCAAGAAAACCTTGTATATACTACATAATTCCTTAATAATTCCTTTGCAAGTACTGGCAAAGTACACGTTTTCAGAGATAATGTATTATTCTGCCATAAAATTGATCTGTATTCATTTTATAGAAAGAATTTGATCGCTTTTCTTGAACTAAGAGAAAGAAATGATTGGTCACCGTACTCGTTTACGAGAAAACGATGATTTATTTCTCGCGAGCCAAGCTGCATAGAAAAAAGCGGCCATTTGTTTGTGTGCGCGCGCGAATTACGCATAAAATCCTGCGCAGTAATGATGCGCAATGCAATACTAGGGAATCAGTGATTTCATAACACTTTCAACAGCACGCTGGTAAAAAAAAACAGGTTGAATTTTTTGTCATAATTTGTACTTCTGTTCTTGCTCCAATTTAATTTCTCTTTCGCAGATGGAATCAAGTGCTACCATTGTCTTGGCACGAAAGACGCATGCGCAAAAGATAAAATAGAACGAAACAAAGCCAAATACGTCAAGACTTGCCCCAGATCACTTGACCGCTGTATGCTGTACTGGACCATCAAAGACAACCAGGCAGTGGCGTTGAGCACGTGCGCCGATAAAACGTTTTGTGATACCACAAAGCAGGCCTGCAGTAACAGCTCAGCTGCAGCTGCAGATTGTGCTGTTAGATGTTGTGAAACTGATGAGTGTAATGCAGTCTCGCCTGTTGCGTCCCTCTCTTTCAGTGTGTTCCTGATGTCCTTTTGCTCTGTGCTTGGCCTTGCACTTATCAATCAGGCATAAGCATAAGTAATCGTAGTAAAATACAGCAAATTCGAGAAAGGTTGTCGAAAAGAGATTAAAAAGTGAACGCGACAAGACCAAAAGGTGGTATGGGTAGAAGTGGAGAACTACCCCACGTGCTGAATATGAGCACAAATAAGATGGCGACGTGATAAACGCAAATTTGCACGTTTTCTTTCTCTTTAAAATGTTCAAACTCAATACATGTGATAGCAAAAGTAAAGCAAAAGAAAAAGGCCTCCTGAGAAGGAGAAATAAAATCTTTACACGCAAAAATTCAACCTAGCAAAATTCAAGTTAATACTCAGGCCACCTTTCGGTCCTGTCGCGTGCACTTTTGTGCTTTTTTCCGACACCCTTTCTCGAATAAGCTGTATAAGACAAGATCCGAAAGTGACTTAGCCTGCGGGCAGGTTCTCTTCTTTGGGTTTTTGCATGAGCAACGAAGCCGTAGAGAGACGCCGGTTCATAACTCGTTCGCGCGAAAGCCAACAATAAACCCACAGTCGAAAAATAGCAGCGCGAAACCCAACACTTGGACCTGCCTACAGACTCAAAGCAACCTAAATCGAATGATTTAGGCTCGATCATGATTTTTGCTGTCTGCTCAAGTCCGGTCTTTGTTTCCCTGCAGGCTTATTTTTTCCGATAAGCGGCTTGAATTCGAGCCTAGAAATGATTCTTTCTTATATTCTTTTTCTTAACTTTAAATCAATGTTGTAGAATATACGAAGTTCATGATTTTTTGATAACTAAGATAGAAAGAGAACTGTAGTCCATCATCGTTTCTCGTGCAGAGGCCCTGCCAGCTAACAGACGTGAAAAGGGATGTGGGGACGAGAATGACTGTTGTAAGTTACACGTCCCAACTTCTCTGCTTTTTGACCCGGACACCCTGTGTAGAGGAGAGATGGCTGTAAAACTGAGGGATTCCAAACTGTTACAGCGGCCATTATCTTTGCATACACCGTGTAACAGTCCGGACCATAGACAGTATGATTGGTGGACACAACCAACACAAAATAAATTTGACCGCGAGGGATTGGTCTACTCTGGTGGGGGGATTGGGTAATAGCCTTTGTCACGCTTTCTGCCAAATTTAAATCAAAGCAAAGCACATTTTTGCGATATTTTTTTGGTCACCAAACTTCAGTGGCTGATATTTAAAGGGCTGGACAGGGAGGAGTAAAACAACTGTTGCATGAAAACACGCCATCTTTGTTCACTCACTGAAAACATACGGTTCACCACCGCCCTAGAAGCAGTTTTAAACCTCTGATCGCTTTCGCTTGGAGATTGTAAGGTGAGCAAGCGCAATATAAGCAAGCGCGAGCCTCTTAGTGTAGAAGTCTTCCCCCACCCCTCTTTCCGCCACTCCCTCATTTCTGCATGGGTATTCCTGTAAATGTTTGCTGTGGATCACTTCTTGCAACCTTAACTCAATCTTACTGGAAGCAATATTTGCTGAGCTTGCATATTTTTACGTCTGTTGGAAACGCGGATAACAACACTAGTCGCTCTCAAATCTTGTTGTAAACTTGTTGAATAAATCACTCCCAAACGTCTCGTAAACGTCTTGTCAACTGATTGCTAAAGCTTAGAAATTTCCTTTAAGTACACCATTGATAAGATTGCTACGGTAACACGATTGACGTCATTGATAAGATCATCTTGAATGTCGAGTATAACGCTAAATGATTGTTACACACTAAAATAATAATTGTCGCGCTCTTAACATTTACGACACGTCATATAAGTGCTTCCATTAAGTAAATCAGTGCGGGAAAATGTCAGTGATTTGTACACAGGGGTCCCTCACATCAGATAAGAGGATAAATAGGAATAAAACTTCACCTTGATTAAAAATATGAAACAAACAGCGGTAATAAACATAATGAAAATTCGCATTTTACTAACTTGACGTTTCGTATGCTAAGCTACATACATTTTTAAAAGTATGACCGTTACAAATTTTAGACAACTATTTATATATTGTTATGAAAGGGGTCTGGAACCTAGACTGCGACAATGATCTTCAGCAGTAACTTAATACAAAGCAACAACCTCTCACTGCCGACGTTGTCATTTAATGAGGGTTGTAATTCTTGATTGAATAAAGTCTCCTTAATCTTACAATGGAGGTCAGTTTTTCCAGACGCTAGAATTTCAAAATGATCCCATTTGAAGTTATGACCTGTGGTTTTGATATGATCAGCAATAGCTGATGGATGATCGCATTTAGTGAGAGCCTTAAAATGTTCAGTTTTCCTGTCATGAAGTCGTCGTTTTGTTTTTCCAATGTAAACATCATTACAGTCCCAGCAGCCAGCTTTGTAGATGACTTTAGATCGTCGAGAACGGTTAAGGCGGTCTTTGTACGGAAAAAAGGATTTGATGCGGCTTGTATTCTAGAAAATAATCTTGAGGTTGACGCAAGAGTAGAAGTCGGATACACAGGATTTTAGACGTTTAGTGATTTGGTTGCTGGGAAGACCTAAGTAGGGTAACACGATTATGACATCTTCATCACAGGTCATAGCTTTTCGTATCCGACTATAGAGCGGTACTGAACCGACAGACCAAATAAATGCCTTCAAACAAAGCATGATTGACTAGTTTCTTTCTTTTTTTTTAACTTTACGCTTCCTTCAATTCAAGCAGCCGTCGAAGTTGTTTAAGATGAATTCCGCTGAAAGTTCGAGCAATGAGTGCAAAAATTAAGTACCAAAAATCTACTTATAGTTCGGTATCATTTTATATACTATTTGAAACATCTCGCTGAAATTCATTTGTCTTAGTGACCCCGTGATAAAACTCTAAAGCTTTCTCGAGAAAATTTAAGTCAAACCTCGTAAAAATGTTTAAAACGCGCGCCATTTTGTTTTTAACTGGCGCGAAACGTCCGTTTTAACTGAAATGTAGATAATTTCAAATCCATTTTTCTCTGGCGGTGTCAGCTTGAGAACTAAAGTTTTGGTAGGTTTTTGTTAGCTGTGCTCAAACTGTTAACATGCTATGAGATCTCTTTCGTACCTTTATTTTTGCCTCTATTGCTCGAATTTTCGGCGGAAACCATCTTAAACAGCTTTACGCAAATTATATATAAGGATTTAAAGAGATTTAGAGTTTTTGGGTTGTATTGAGACTATACTTGGCAACTCAGGAAGATATTAGGCCATTTTGAACGCATTACTAGTACTGTCTCTTCCGAAAGTTACATTTTTACTTCCGGTTGTAAGATGGTCTTCCACTTCCGTGACCCCCAACTGGCAGACAGATTCAACCATAAAAGCTGAGAGTTTTACCCCTTGTCAAATATATAGCACTCGTTGCTTGATCGGATGTCGTCCCGAGAATTAATATTTACGAATGTTCTGACCGTCCCAGACCCCACACTTTTCTCGATTCCAGACCTCCCACTTGCTAGAACGAGTATTAAAAATTCAAAATGGCCGATAAAACGCAAAAAACGCGACGATAACAAGTAAAAATGATTTTTTATTTACCTCATAGATCATGTGAGGGCTCCCTGTGAATTGTATTATCAAAACAAATTGTAACGATTATAAAATGCTTCCATTCTAAAACCAGCATTAGATTCGATATCAGCAGTTGATGGGCTCCTGATATCAGAGTTTACCGTACCCAAATTCGCAAGTAGCCAATCAGAAGCGCGATCTACTGTCCTGATATCCTACGATATCAAGTCACTAACCTGATATGCCACCATATCACGGTCACTTTGAAGTAAAGTAGTGTTAATGTACGATGAATTGAAAAGAGGTTTTACCAATAGAACAGAACCTCGTAATCTAAATTTAGCGGTGTTTAGCGGTCGTAAAAAGAAACAAACTTTCCCGCCAAAACTAAACTTGAGCGCGTTTGCCAATTGTGCGATGTTTGCCGACGAGTACCAAGACATTCAGACTGAAAAAATGGAGTCGGAATTTCCAAATTTTTCGCTTAATTTTGATTTTGAAAATTTAGAGAATGAAACTCTAAACAAACGAGTGGAAAAAAGGTAGAAGAGGAACTTGGTAAAAGTGTTGAAGACCAAGTCAACACAATTTGCAGTACGTACCTTGCAAGCATGGCTTCAACAGAGCGATAAATATAACCAGATATCTGGATGAATTTGGGTACGGTAAATACCTAATCGTACCTTTTTGGTACGCTTCGGCTGCATATCAGGCTCGTTTGGTCTCGCCATGGGTATTTTGGCTCGACTGCGTCTCGCCAAAATACGAACCATGGCTCGACCAAATTCGCCTGATATGCCGCCGAAGCGTACCAAAAAGGTACGATTAGGTATAAACACTGAAACATTCACTATTTATGTCCTGACTCGTTCCCAGTCGTCTTTTGAGTCCGTCGTGAGTCTAGGCAATTTTCGCATAAGAGACGACTGGGGACGAGTCAGATTAAAGTCGACAAAAAGACTCAAACTCTCTTTACCACTGCGAATATAATAAGAAAAACAGGAAACAGCGCACGATCCTCAACCAGTCCCCGAACATCTGGGTGGGAATGTGTTGCGGAGTTTTCTTAAATCCCTTATCCCGGTTTGGACCAAAAAACGGTATCTGATTTTGCCTTCCTTATTCCAAGGACTGCTTCGGTTTGCGTAAATATTTGAGAAGGGTTTTAATTCCCGATGTTAATTTAATCGCGCTTATTAAGAGACGAATAACCCTCTTAATTTTAAATTACTGACGAGGGCGCACAAACAATTCCCATTAATTTCAGACCAAAACAGCCCAAAAACGATACCCTTTGGGTCCACGCGTATCAAGGTACAATAGTACCCCACCCCCGGTAGGGGGCACGAGCATTCGTGTTGGAATTTTCTTTCTTTATGACCCACTGACCCCCGCTTTTATGACGTTAATGCTGTGTATTACAATGTACGTCATGTCGCTTTATGGTCTACTGCGACATTTATATTCGTTTTATTCTGTGTAGCAATATCTAGAACTTGAACATGCTGAACAAGGCTGGTCGGACCTTTCGAAATACTGTTAACATATAACTTTGTGTCAGCTTTACAGTAGCATTTAGCTGGGAATAGTTTTTTTATGTTTGTCTTTTGTGACTTCCGGTGTGTCTTTTGATATTGACAGCTGGTTATTTGATACGCCAAGTGAAAACCAGTCGGCAAGCGACAAGCACCGAGAACTTCGATACCGTCCTTCGCTTTGACCGCCGTGAAGGCTTTTTGTTCGTCGGTAGAAGGAAAAAGGAAGTTACCTCTGGACATCTGCTTGCTGATTTGATAAACACAGACAAGTGAAGAACAGCAGTTAGATAGAAGAAGATCAGTTTAGACGCTGGATCGTGGAAATGAAAGGTTTTGTGCTGAGCATTTTTGTTTTCTCTGCAGTTATCATGGCTGGTGAGTTGATGCTATTTTAGTGAAGTGGTAACAACAAGACGCGGAAGAACTATGGAACCTAAAATTTTCGTATGGAAAGACAGTCTATCATGGTCGTTTATAATAGAATATTTTGTCTGTTTAAGGTTTATTTCGTATACCTTCAAGGGGTGATTTTTTCCAAAATAATTTTTCAAGCCAAATGAAAGATTTTTCTCCATTTTTCCAAAAAAAATTATTTTAAAAACTTGAAACGTATTTTTTCAACATAACTTTTTAGTCCGCTAACTGTTACAACAGTTCTAAGCTAATTAGAATGTGTCATCTGCAGAGTCTACGTGATGCTTGATTAAACGTTTGATCTTTATTTCAGAGCTTTGTAAGCTCGTAACGTCGAATTTGGTCACCTGCTAAAATCGAATTCCGCATACAAATTTCGTTATTGCACTTCTAGCGGAAATTCGAGGCTTTGTGTGAAGATGGATTTGCGTGAAAAATTTCCCCAGGAGGTTATCGGAGAAAAACAAACCAAGCACTGATTTAATAGCCCGGTCATCTGAGAACGTGTTTGTGGTCGTTTGTGGTATGGGCGGTGTTTGTTTGCGAAGTGACAGAAATCTCATAATTTTCTCTTGATATGGACACTCAGAACTAGACTTGAGGGAGCTAAAACTCCAAGCAATTTTGTTCAATTGACCTCAAATGTTCAGAGGAGTTAGTTTAATATGTCAGCAACAAAAATGTGTCGGCGATTCTTTTCATTCTTAATTTTCTTGCGTTGAGAAACTTAGCCCTTCTTCTAAAATGCTCGCTCTGTAACGTTTTACTGTAATCGAGAATACGACAAAACTCCGACTCGGACACGTTTTTTTAGCTCTTTGGGAGCGGAAAACCTCGAACAAATCAAATTAGCGAAATTTAAAATTCGTTGTGACTAAAAGCTTTCAATAGCCGATTCCGACTTTTGCATTTAGACGACATGAAAAATTCAACAATTTATTTTATCACAAAATGGATGAAATATTTAGATAGCCAGTTCTATAAGCTTTAATAATAATTTGATATAGGGTTTTATGTATCTACAATTTAACCCGGACACGCTTTAGAGTTTTGACGTGAGACATCCCTAAAGGTATTAAAAACTTGCAGGATCTAAAAACAAGCAGGGAATAACCAAGTAAAATGCAAGGCCGGCGCTGCTGCTGCTGCTGCCTGCTGCTACTGCTACTGCTACTGCTACTGCTACTGCTACTGCTACTGCTACTGCTACTGCTACTGCTACTGCTACTGCTACTGCTACTGCTACTGCTACTGCTACTGCTACTGCTACTGCTACTGCTACTGCTACTGCTACTGCTACTGCTACTGCTACTGCTACTAATCAGAGACTACGTCTAGTCTTCTTCAGGGCCAGTGCTATTATGAAAAATAAAACGGTTCTGAAATTCTTAAATTTACAACGGTATCAAAAGCAAAAACATGAAAAATCTTTGAAGGTTAAGCGAAAGAAATGAAGGGAGTGCTTTTGAGAAATTACACAAGCAATTAAGGTAGCTCAAGCTTAATGTGTGCGTATCTATCATGATCTATACTATGTTATTATGCAACAGTCGAAATATAAGGGTTTGTATGAGAAAAAAAGGGGAAACAAATGGTTCTGATAGGCAGGAGATTTTAATTAGTGTTGATTAAGGCGTCCCAGTCTGTTCGCAGTTGCAAGCTGTAATGAAAGAGGGCGGACATGATCGCACTTGAATTTACATGAAATCGATATCTTACAACACGTTTTAATACTTCGGAGTCATTTTACTTTTCCTTTCATTTCAGCTGAAGCCAACAAGTGTTACGTTTGCACCGGCTATGGTGATGTCTGTGCAAAGGATAAACTAGAGGCAGACAAAGCCAATAAACTAATGACATGTCCCTCAGGAATGGACCGCTGTATGGCGGTCTGGCTTGAAAATGGTGACGTCACAGGAATAGCGAAATCGTGCGCCAATAAAGCAACGTGTGATGCCACCAAAAAAGCCTGTGATGACGTCACAGTACAGTGTGCTGTCAGCTGCTGTGATACTGACGAGTGTAACGCGGGCTCAGCTGGATTACCAAGTGAGAGAAAAATTCACTTGTTCTCGAGAGAGTAAACTATTTTTTTTCTTCGTTATTTAGTTACTTACTAAAGTATACGCTCTGTTGTGTATACTACCATACATTAAAGGCGTAACAGAACCTCTGACACGTGTTCTCAAAAAGCACGATATCACAGTAGTAAACAAACCACTGACCACCCTCCAACAACAGTTCCCGGCTCCAAAATTTCGACCTTCTTTGGAATCGCAGACAAACGTTGTCTATAAAATTCCTTGTGCTGAGTGTTCATGGTGTTACATTGGTGAGACGGGCAGTGCCTTCAACACCAGGAAAAAAGAACACCTGAGAAATGTTAAAACCGTGGCAAAAGGTTCGAGAATCGCTAATCACAACTGGTCCAATAATCACGCGATTGACTTTGATTATACATCTGTCATTGACAAAGGCGGCTCTAGAACAAGAAAAACTTTGGAATCGTGGCATTCGAAGCTAACTCCCAATGCGGATAACAATTCCTGTCCTTTACCTGGACAGTACAACATTCTTTTTCACAAATATTCTTAGTTATTAGCATTTTTATTTCGCAACTTCACACATTGCATATTTTTACCTTTTTACATTTTACCCGTCGAAGGCTGTAGTTCAAACAGCCGAAAGCTCGTATTTTTTAAAGTTTTTAAGCCAGAGATCGTTTTAAATTTTATAATAAAATTTACATTGTGAATGAGCCAAAATCTTTGTTGAACAGTTCTGACAGGAAACAAATACTCCAGGTGTATTGCGCTTTAAAGAACTTTCCCGAAGAGAGTGGTTTTTGATTTGATTCGTTTATTACTTAGTTTATTACAGTACTTTTCGTTCAATGACTATTGAGCGTGTTAAATGAAGACATGGCTTTTTCGAGAAAAAACAAGGGTATCGTGTTACTTTCGTTTTCAAAAAACAAAGGTATCATGTTACAAAAGTAAGAAACACAACAGTATCATGTCACAGTGTTTGGCAAAAAGCCAAAAGTATTCCGTAACAAACAAAAGTAACACGTTACGGTTGCTAAAAAGCTAGCAACAAAACAGCCGCTTTAAGGTGGCCCGCGGCTAATTCCGGGAGCGAAGGTGCTATTTTTTAAATCGAATTTTGGGGATGAAAACCGTAACCGATTTCTTTGATTTTTGGTAGTCGTAATAACAAATGTTTAAATTTTATAAATCTTTACCTTTTAAAGCCCAAAATATAAACAATCGCGAGAAATAAGCACTTTATGGAAAACCTTTTTTTCGAAAATATGCGAATATTTTCAAAACGCGAAGATAGATTTTGCCTAGGTTTCATGTGAGCAAGTTTCAACTAAATCGGCTGGGTAGAAATTGCTGCACAGTTGACTGTTTATTTTTCGCATAAAAATATTGTAATTGGATATTTTCGCCAGCTATTGCAACAATGCTTAATTAATGCTAAGATCACTTCTTTCATTTGAAAGCTCAATACCTCCTAAAAAGTTGCTGAAAAATCTGAAACGATCGGATATTCTCCGCAAAAGTTATAATCAAATGAAGCATAAGTGGTTTACGGTGCGAAAATTGCAAATTAGAAAAATTCAGTCTTTTTCGAATTAAAAAAAATCGACCGATTTTTTTCTTTTAATTTTTAGTATGCAAAAATCCAACATATAAGCAAACGCCCTCATCTAGTTTCGAGCGTAAAGTCTCGATGAAACTCGTCAAATTTGGCTCTTCAAGATAGCTACCTCTCTTCCTTCAGTTTAAAGCGCTTTGGAAACCCCTCAACTAACAGTAAATTATTCAAACATGCCGCATTCTCAAGATTATTTAGCACCTGGAAATGAACGCCCGTTTATTTCAAGGTGCTTAAAAATCTTGGGAATGCGGCAAGTTTGAATAATTTACTGGAACACAAGGGTTTCCAAAGCGCTTCAAAATGGAAGACGAGAGGTAGCCATCTTCACGTACTAAATTCGGTGAGTTGAATCCAGTCTACACACACGAAACTAGATAAGGCCGTTTGTCTACATGCTGGATTTTCTCATACTTAAAAATAAAAGAAAAAAAATCGGTAGTGTTTTTGTAGTTCGAAAAACAATGAATATTTTAAAAAATACACTTTACGCACCGTAAACATCTTCTGTTTTATTTGCTTATAACTTGTGCTAGGAGTTTCCGATCTTTTCAGAATTTTCAGCATTGTTGTAGCTGGTATTAAGCTTTCAAATAATCAATGCAATCAAAACATTACACAAGCGTTGTTGTAACAACTGGCAAAAATACACAAGCATAATATTTTAAAGCTAAAATCTAACAGTCAACTGTGCAGCAATTTCTACCCAGCCGATTTCGTTGAAACTTGCTCACATGAATTCTTGGATAATTTGAACGTATTGACAGCAATAAGAAAAAAATCTATCTTCGCGTTTATAAAATATTCGCGTTTTATTAAAAAATAGGTTAATTTAAAAGTGCTTATATTTCGTGTTCACTGTTTTTGTTTGTTCCAAATTTTAAAGCTTTATTAAATTTAAACATTTGTTTTTTCGACTACCAAAAATCAGAGAAATCGGTTAAGGTTTCCATGCCCAAAATTCGATTTAAAAAATAGCACCTTCGCTCCCGGAATTAGCCGCGGGCCACCTTAAACAGAATAAGAACGCAGTTCTTGTTTTTCAATTAAATGACAAAAATTTACGTATTGAATAAAACAGTTCTGATCTATCAAAATGCACGTAAAAATTATTTTGTTTGCAAGCAAATTTTGTGCAACAAAGTGACTCCGTAGGCCGACATACACCAATAGCTCAACCCATGACATAAACCATCCCAACAACTATACTATGTTATTATGCAACAGTCGCAATATAAGGATTTATATCGGGAGAAAATGCAGGAACGGCGGAACATTTTTCCAGGTGGAGGGGGCTGACTAGTGACTTGAAGTGGGGGGGGGGGCTTAAGAGACTCTTCTCCTAGTAAGTCTTTAATTTTTCAGAAAAAGTGGGGAGCTAAAGCCCCCCCCCCCCCTCCGGCTCTGCCATCCCTGTTCTGATAAACAAACTGAAGAGATCAAGAGATAAAGAGTGGCAGGAGATTTTAATTAGTGTTGATAAAGGCGTGTGTATCGTTCTGTCCCAGTCTTTTCGCAGTTGCAAGCTGTAATGACAGAGCTGTGAAAGGGCGGACATGATCGCACTTGTATTTGCATGGATATCTTACAACACGTTTTACTACTTCGGAGTAATTTTATTTTTCTTTATTTTAGCTGATGCCATCAAGTGTTACGTTTGCACCGGCACTGGTGATGTCTGTGCAAAGGATAAACTGGAGGCAGACAAAGCCAAATACCTAGTATCATGTCCGTCAGGATTGGACCGCTGTATGAGGACCTGGGCTAAAAAAGATGACGTCACAGCAATGACGAAATCGTGCGCTAGTAAAGCAACGTGTGATGCCACCAAAAAAGCCTGTGATGACGTCACAGATGGACAGTGTGCTGTTAGCTGCTGTGAAACTGACGAGTGTAACGCGGGCTCAGCTGGATTACCAAGTGAGAGAAAAATTCATTTGTTCTCGAAAGAGTAAACTATTTTTTTTCTTCTTTATTTAGCTACTTACTAAATTATACGTTCTGTTGTGTTTACTGTTAGTATTCAAGTCATTTGTGTCACAAGCAGAATGCGTTAAGACGGTCTGGCTTTATGACAAATGTTCTAGACTAAATTCTTCAAGTAACTTAATAGTTTAACTAGTTAATCATTAACTACTATTGTTTACGTTGTAATTTCAAAATTTAGAACCGTTATTTTATCCATTCAAGCACTGACCCTGCAAAGGACTAGTTGTACTATTCGAAATATTGGTTGATTAAAAGTGCCCTTGCTGTAGTATAGTACCAGCCTTGCAATTTAATTAGTTTTCCACGGAAATGATACCCTATTCTATCCCCCCCCCCCCCCCCCAACCCATGAAACTACCCCAAGTCAGCCTAAACTACACAACACGCGGACTGGTTCAAGTATTAAAGGATCCTAGTCAGCCACGCCTCTATTATTGTTTATATTCGGGCAACTGCGGGGAGTCTCGTTTCAAATTACATGTGACTCGCGTACAAAGTCAACAGACCGCGACGAAATTTGACAACGGACGAAAGTTTTCACTCGAACAACTTTAAAAGATCTGCCATGTTAGGAATAAACATCGAAGATGGTGACAGCATAATAGATATCGAAGAATCCTGTTCTCCGGGGCCATCTTGAAGCACAGATATTTATGGTTCGTCCACACTTTGGAACGCGAGATGACATCGGGCATCCTACTTACCATAGTTACTTACAAACTAATATTTTAACGGCAAATTAAAAGAAACCAATAAAATAAACGCTCGAAAGAAAGTACAAATAATTATTTAAGACTTTCATGGTAGTTTAAGATGTGAATATACTTCGTACGCGAGGATGCGCTTGGATTGTCCGCCACGATTGAAAACACTCGAATTTAGATGGCATTTAAAATGGCGGATTAGGCTCTTGATACGCGCAAAGCATCATGGTTGACTATAAAGATCCTTTAACATCTTCTCTTTACATTTTAGCTGATGGCATCAAGTGCTACGTTTGTGCCGGCACAGAAAACACCTGTGCAAAGGATAAACTTGAAGCAGACAAAGCTCGATACTTGAAGACATGTCCCTCATCAATGGATCGCTGTCTGACGACCTGGGCTAAACAAGATGGCAAAACAGCGTTGACGAACTCGTGCGCCAGTAAATCAACGTGTGATACTGTCAAAAAGGTCTGCGATAACTATAAAGATGGACAGTGTACTGTCAGCTGCTGTGACACTGACGAATGTAACGCAGGCTCAGCCGGATTGCCAAGTAAGTGAGAACTTCTAAACTTTTCATAGACTAGAAATGAATATTTATCTGACCTTCAAAGGTGGGACTTTCTATGTTCTGTTGTGCGAACTGCTATCGGTCACCTTTCGCTTGAACAAGGAGTATTTGTTTCGGCATGCTGCCACGTGGACGCATTTTTAGCTTTCTGCATTCTCGTCCTTATAGCCCTTATCACAATTTCTTAGCCGGCGAACCCTTGGCACAAGAAACAAAGGGCTCTGGGGACATAGAATTTTTGAATAAATTCGAATTTTCATGATTGGCTGTTTAAAACAAAGAATTCTTGAACGGAAGGCAAAAATGCACCGACTCTTTCATTATTCTTTTGAAACATCATGACTGCAATACATGAAGACCGAAAGTCATGTAGGACTGCAAATCCTGTGTCTTTAGAGTTCTTCCTTTTTTTTCGTGCCAAGGCCCCGCCGGCTATGAGAAACGAAAAGGGATCTGGGGACAAAAATGAGCTTACTGCACAACTGATGATCTGTTTTTTCACAGGTAGCGATCAAACGATCGGTCCATTTGTTAGAAGCGTTTTGCTTTTGGTGGTGCCCTCCGGACTTATAGTTTTTTATATTTACTGAGCTGGTACGTATTTTGGTAAAAAGACTTCTTACTTTCCTTAAAAATCGTATGGTTCTATTTTTTCCATTTTTGCCTCCAGGACAATAATATGGCAAAGGAATTATTGGTCACGTGACCTTTTATTACGTCACAAATCTGCTTTTATGCTTCCAGGAATAACAGAAAATCTTTTTTTCATAATTTTCTTTTCCCTCCTTCTTTCTACATTTAATACAACCAATGTACAATGTCATTTGAACTACTATTAAGACAAAAAGGCAGTCAAATTTAGGATTCTGACCAATATACAGCAATACTATACACTAAAATGTCTAATGAAAAATAGTGAATTGTATTGAGTTTCTGATTGCATCACACTTTCAACAGCACGCTGGTAAAAAAACAGGTTGCAGTTTTTGTTATAATTTGTACTTCTGTTCTTGCTCCAATTTAATTTCTTTTTCAACTTTCATTTTCGCAGATGGAATCAAGTGCTACCATTGCCTTGGCACGAAACACGCATGCACAAAAGATAAACTAGAACGAGACAAAGCCAAATACGTCAAGACTTGCCCCAGATCACTTGGCCGCTGTATGCTGTACTGGACAATCAAAGACAACCAGGCAGTGGCGATGAGCACGTGCGCCGATAAAACGTTTTGTGATGCCACAAAGCAGGCCTGCAGTGACAGCTCAGCGGCAGATTGTGCTGTTAGATGTTGTGAAACTGACGAGTGTAATGCCGTCTTCTTTTGTTGCGTCCCTCTCTTTCATTGTGTTCCTGATGTCCTTTAGCTCTGTGCTAGGCCTTGCACTTATCAATCAGGCATAAACATGAGTAATCATAGTAAAATATATGAAGATACAAACCAAAAGCAACTTAGTCTGCGAGCAGGTTCTCTTCTTTGGGAGCAGCGAAGCTTAAGAAGTCCAGATCTGGCCCTCTCTCAGTCACGTAACGCTACGCTTTCAGGATAGCTCCCGCTCCCGAGACTCCTAAAGCGTAGCGTTGCGTGACAACTGACCCACTCTGCCGGCTATTCAGTCATACTTGGGAAAGTCAACGCGAAACCTAGACAAGGGAGCAGTGTGAAACCCAAACACGAGAGCCTGTTCACAAGCTCAAAAAGATTGTAATCGAGAAATGATTTCTTTCACTCCTTTCTTAAACTTTGAATCAATGTTAGGGTCATGAATGGTCCATCAAAATTTTACAGTGCTGGCAAATTAAGGCGTCTGCTCGGAATGCTCGCAAAATTTTAGTAGGTGCTCGTTTGTTCGTGCTTGCATCGCGACTTCGTCGCTCAAAAGAGTCGACTTGTGGCAAGTCTAATACTACCCCCCCCCCCCCCTTCTAGTTTTCAGCAAAACTGCTGATACCTATACATTTCCTTTAGGGTACCTTAGCACCTTAAGCATTTAATAGCAAGAAAATAAACACAGTTTGCTGAAATACAAGCTGCTTAGAACAGGCGTGTTGCCTTGGTGTAGTCGTTTTGTATCGTTTCCTTGTTGTTTTGGTCGTTCTTTGTTTTACGTCACTGGTGAGTTTCACAAGTTCTTACACAGAGAATGAGCCAAAGAATGTTTCTCTCTCTCCAAAACCTAAATGGTGGATCTCAAAGGAATGAGCTAATGCTAGCTAATGTTTCTCCCCCACCCCACCCCCCGCCGAAATCGCATGCCAATATTACGCGATGACGTCATCGCTTAAAAAGGAAGAAAACCCCTGGGTATACATCCGCTAGCTGACTTGACAAATACAAACAAGAAGAACTGTTAGAAGAAGATTCTAAGACGCTGGAAATGAAAGGTTTTGTGGTGGGCGTTTTTGTTTTCTCTGCAGTCATCCTGGCTGGTAAGTTGATTCTAGTTCTTTATCAAACCGTCGTCGTTAGTACAGAAACTTTTTATGACAGTTCTTTCTTTTAATCCAAACGTTTCGAAAATTTCGGTCTGAAGTCAAATGGAAAGGTCCCTTTCGGTTCGGTTCGATCGTAATATTTGGGACAACTCTGGAGGTGGTCCACTTCGATCTGAGACAGGCCGAACAGACCCAGAAATTTACCGTTCCATTTTATAAACCTACAAGTAATATAAACAGAAAGTTTGGCATTGCAGGCGTGATCGATGCAAGGCGTAGTAGGATTATATTATTTAATAAAAAGTTTAATAAACGTGAAGCGAGGCTGGAGGCCTCGCGTGTTGCGTGACATATAAAGTTTTCGTGCGTTGTCGGTTTCAAAAAACAAGTCACAGCAGTGAACTTAAACTAGACTGAAGAGAGTTTCGAGTCGATTCAGGTGAACTTTTTCACAAATCGTGCCTTGAAAAGCAGAGTATTTTACCGTTTCAACTGTTTCAGTTAGCATTCAACGCGCTATAAAATCCACGATATTAATTACTTGTGCAGGATCGTGCAGGATCGCATATCAAAATGCAAATCAAACACGGCCGACAAATTTGGAGCACGCTTTTTGCTAGCACTAAAACTGAAACAGGAAATACTCGACGCATCGTGAAAATTGTCAGTAATTGCTCCACCAATTCTTTAGTAAACCCAGGTTCTCCGTTTCTTAGAGGGAATAGAATTCTCAAAGCAAAGACCAACTTCAAATAACGAACAGTCCCCCAGGGGGGTGCTCCGGCTTGTTAATGACGGGGATGATCGAAGGATTTTTTTGGGTTTAAAATTTTCGATTCCGGGATTTTTTTGGGTTGGAAAATATGGCAAGTATTTTTTGGGGTGACTTGATTTAGATAGGGGATTTTTTTGGGTATTAAAAACGAACTCAAGTGCCGTGGCGCGGCCTTGGCGAATTTATTGTATGATGAATAAACAAAACGAGTGTTCTTTGTGTTATGTTATTGCCCCTCCTGAAAATTTAGGGGTAATTTGACAAGGGATTTTTTGGGGGGTTATTTTTGGTCCAGGGATTTTTTTGGGTAATGTCGGAAGACTTAGGGATTTTTTGGGGTCCTGAGTTTTGCCTCCATTCGATCATCCCCGTCATTCAAGAGCCGGAGTACCCCCCCCCCTCCCCCTGGGACAGTCCCTTAGGGAAGTTTCCAGGGAAGCCTTCTGCCCTCATGCCCCCACATAGGTTTGCTGTTCTTTTACACTAACCTTTCTCATATGAAGAAAATGCCAATTGCACAGGATGTTTACATCCTAAACCAAAAAAAAAAGCTTAAATGGAAAAAATCGTTCCGTTCAGTAGAGGATGCAAAAGCATACAGGAATCACTTGAAGCTTCGGTGGCACTTCAATGCGAAAAAACGACAGCCACATTTACAGCAGTTGGTTAGGCGACTTAGGTCCCAGTAGTATGCGACATTGTGACACGACTGAAAAGACTAGGGCTATCCCAAATTAAAGATGCTGAAGTTTTCCCAAAACGTTGCTTGGAATTTCTAAAAAAATTGCTTAAAAGTTGCTCCAAAATCCAAAAAGTTGCTCGAAAGTTGTTCCAAAAAGATCCAAAACGCTGCTTTTGAAGAAAAAATCTCCAGGCATATGCTAATTTCCCTTTGAAGGTAAAATTTCTAAGCATTTTCATGCAATTTAACAAAACAGTAATATTTGAATAACATTTTAAGGCAAAATTTCTTTCACTTAGAACAATCGTGAAGGTACTGAATGATCCGAAAGTTGACGAATCTTCTCGGCATCCTCGGAAATCTTCGGCAAATTTCGTTAATTTTTGGAGAAGTTCGAGAAATGCTCGAAAACGTTTGTATGGCCTTCGAACAACTCTCGGAAATTCTTCGGTCTTGAAATTGCAAAAAGTTGCTCAAAATTAGAAAAGGTTGCTCGAAAAGAAAAACGTTGCTCGAAAGATGAAAAGTATCCCAAAAGTTGCCGGATGTCTTTGGAACGGCCCTAGAAAGGACGGACGTGATCGCACTTGTATTTTTAACAATTATCCTGCAAAATCGCGCGAAATATCGCCTGATATTTAGCCGACGAGGCCGTAGGCCTATTTGGCTAAAATCAGACGACATTCCGCAAGATTGAGGAGGATTATTGTTTTATTATTCAACAAATTGTCAACGAAGCACATTTTGCTGATAGAAAAACTGTATTTATACAGCGCTTTCAGTGCCGTAGCAAGGGTAAAATAAGTGGAGAGGAACGCGAGCGCCGGAGGCACGAGCCGCTAGGGGGGTACGGGGGCATGCCCCCTAGAGGCTTGGAAATGCTATTTCCAACATTCTCCAAGAGCTATTTGTGATTTACGCATATCGCGAATTTGAGACATTTTTGACATTTTAAAGACATTTTGAGACATTTGAGATTTCGTTGTTGTTCATCACCTTACGTAAATTAAAAAATGAAAAGAAGTACAAATGTTATTGTTTCAAACCTCTCGGGAGATAAAATTTTACTTTTAACATCTTATACAGGTCTGTTTTTTTACTTTTTGGAGAAAAAAAAACTGGGGGGGGCACGGCCCCCCCCGGCCACTCCCCTTACTACGGCACTGGCTTTACAAGATTTCGGACGAATCTTCGCAACCTACCTATATCGCAGGATATCTGTTATGTACGGATGACAGATAACGTTAAGATTTTGACCATATATGGGCAGCGCGCGCATGTGTTGATTAATAATCATCGATATCTTACAACACGTTTTACTACTTCGAAGTCCTGCGTCTTTTCTTTCATTTTAGCTGATGCATATGCCATCAAGTGCTACGTTTGCAACGGCAATGGTGATGCCTGTGCAAAGGATAAACTTGAAGCAGACAGAGCCAAATACCTAGTAACATGCTCCTCATCAGTGGACCGCTGTATGACGGTCCGGGCTAAAAAAGATGACGTCACAGCAGTGGCGAAATTGTGCGCAAGTAGATCAGATTGTGATGCTGCCAAAAAAGCCTGTGATGACGTCATAGATGGACAGTGTTCTGTTAGCTGCTGTGGAACTGACGAGTGTAACGCGGGCTCAACTGGATTACCAAGTGAGGGGAAAATTCATTTGTTCTCGAGAGAGTAAACTATTTTTTTTTCTTCGTTACTTTGCTTCTTACTTAAGTATACGCTCTGTTGTGTAACAACAACAACAACAACTTTATTTGCACCCTATACATTCAATTAAATTAACAATACAATAATAAAAAAATAAAGTAAAGTGCATGGCTGCCCAGAATAACCACGATTGGCTAACAAGATTGGGCAGCCATACTTAGTTTTTATTACAATAATTTATAAAAAGGTCAGGTATACTTAACATTTACATAGCAAACTACACAACACACAAAAAACTAAGTAGGCTTAAAGAAAAATTAATGTAAAAAAAGATGGAAAATGAAGTATACAGACAGGTTAACTAGCAGAGTTAAATCTAGAGTTATAAATATGAAAGGTTCAGTTAATAGCTTGTAATAATGCTTAATTTATACTTTTCTTAAATTGTTTAAGTGACAGAAGCTTAATGTCATCACTGATAGCATTCCAGATTTTAGCGCCCTGATATCTAATATTAAAGATTCCATAATTTGTTCTGGTTTTGGGTAAAGCATAAGTCATTCTAGAGGAAAATCTTGTATTGTAACTATGAGTTTCTTTTGCCGAAGTGAAAAAAAAAACATCAAAATTAGAAGGGAGAAGTTACGGGAGAAGTTGTGTATACTGTTAGTATTCAATTCATTTGTGTCACATGCAAGCAGAATGCGTTAAGACGGTCTGGCTTCTGAATCATGGCAAATGTTTTAGACTAAATTCTTCAAACAACTTATAAGTTTTACTAGTTAAGGGGGGGACCTTCTTAACTACAGATCTAGAGCAGTTGCTAAGGAATTGCCCAAGATGGTTTTTGGTGGCAAGCTATTTTGAAGCGTTCGGCAATCCTTAACGGTGAATTTTTGGTAAGGAGGACAATGATTACGTAGTAGTTTTAAATTTTTGAACCATTATTTTATCCATTCAAGCACTGACCCTGCAAAAGACTAGTTGAACTATTCCAAATATTGGTTGATTAAAAGTGCCCTTGCCATAGTATAGAACCAGCCTTGCAATTTAATTAGTTTTTCACGGAAAATGATACCCTATTCTATTCCCACCCCCCAACCCATGAAACTACCCAAGTGAGCCTAAACTACACAACACGCGGACTGGTTCAAGTTTTAACATCTTCTCTTTTTATTTTAGCTGATGGCATCAAGTGCTACGTTTGTGCCGGCACAGAAAACACCTGTGCAAAGGATAAACTTGAAGCAGACAAAGCTCAATACTTAATGACATGTACCTCATCAATGGATCGCTGTTTGACGGCCTGGGCTAAACAAGATGGCAAAACAGCGTTGGTGAACTCGTGCGCCAATAAAGCAACGTGTGATACTGTCAAAAAAGCCTGTGATGACGTCACAGATGGACAGTGTGTTGCCAGCTGCTGTGACACTGACGAATGTAACGCCGGCTTAGCCGGATTGCCAAGTAAGTGAGAACTTCTAAACTTTTTATAGACTAGAAATGAATATTTATCTGACCTTCAAAGGTGGGACTTTCTATGTTCGGTTGTGTGCGAACTGCTATCGGTCACCTTGTGCTTGTGACGTCAGCTGAAATACAATGCACAGCAATGCAATACTGAATAAAATATGAGATAAACGGCACGATATTACCACCTCCGGTCGCATCTTGTTATAAACCAAAACTTGTTTTTTACAATGATAACGTTACTCGGTCTCGTTTTCTTTATGTTTTACTCGAAACTGTCAGAGACCAATGGATTTAGGTTCTGCGTAATCCTTTTATTTCGCCTGGCCCCGAGAAAGATTTAAAACAGATGGAAAGGCAGAATTTTTATTCGTTATTTGTAGACTCTTTGTATATCGACTCGCTAAAATACAGCAGAATATATTCTTACCAATATACAGCAACAATATACACTAAAATGTCTAATAAAAATAATGCATTGCACTGGGTTTCTGACTGCATCACACTTTCAACAGCACATTGGTAAACAAACAAAACAGATTGTATTTTTGTTATAATTTTCACTGCTGTTCTTTCTCCAATTTAATTTCTGCTTTACCTTCCATTTTCTCAGATGGCATCAAGTGCTACCATTGCCTTGGCACGAAAGACGCATGCGCAAAAGATAAACTAGAACGAGACAAAGCCAAATACGTCAAGACTTGCCCCAGATCACTTGACCGCTGTATGCTGTACTGGACCATCAAAGACAACCAGGCAGTGGCGTTGAGCACGTGCGCCGATAAAACGTTGTGTGATGCCACAAAGCAGGCCTGCAGTAACAGCTCAGCTGCAGATTGTGCTGTTAGATGTTGTGAAACTGATGAGTGTAATGCGGTCTCGCCTGTTGCGTCCCACTCATCCAGTGTGTTCCTGATGTCCTTTTGCTCTGTGCTTGGCCTTGCACTTATCAATCAGGCATAAGCATAAGTAATCATAGTAAAATACAGCTAATTCGAGAAAGGTTGTCGAAAAAAAAAAATTCAAAAGTGCACGCGATAAGACCAAAAGGTGGTATGGATAGAAAGGGGTGGTGAATGGTCCTTCAAAAAATGCGTGTCTCGCAAAATTTTAGCCAAATTTCAGGGTCTCGTCGTCTCGAATTTTTCTTTGACGCCTTCTCGCAGTCTCGATTTCACTTGCAAGGCTAAAAATGTCTCGGGCTTGCAGAAAAGATATCAGTCTCGCCGTCTCGCAAAGTCTCACATTTACCATTCGACACCCCTATAGAAGTGGAGAGCTACCGCACGTGCAGAATACTAGTACAAATAAGGCCATCCCCTTTTTTTTCGTTTATCGTCGTGTTTTCTGACTTTGGGTCGGTCGGTCGGAATTAAAAAATAAAAACAAAACAAAAAAGTGGATAAGGAGTCTGGAACTAGGAGGCCCGGTACCTCAGCATAATATACGTAGAGCCTGGAAACAAGAAGACATGGTTACAAAGTCAACATGGCGGCAATGGAGGAGGGAAAATC
>NC_135762.1:3745066-3817566 GCF_052425735.1 Oculina patagonica
AGGAAGGCAAAAGTTGCCCTAGGTTGCTGGTACTACAAAAAGTTGCTCAAAACGCTAAAAGTTGCCCAAAAGTTGCCGAGCACAATCTATTTATGCCTACTCTTGAGCGACGAAGTCGCGAGAAGCGGGCGATATTTACCAAAGACAGGATTGATCAACTAAATGATTGAATGAATGAACTTTATTTAAGTGTTCGTAGTCTTAAGCTGTTACGCTAATTGGGGACACTAAAATGATTTAAAATAGTGATGATATTTCTTGGTAGTCATGATCAATTGTTGTGTATTAGTTGATGACTCAAATGTAAAGGAGAACATTGTAACAAAGGTTTTCACCTTGTTATATTGATCTTTTAAAATTTAAAACTGATGCTTGTAGAATTTTATCAAAATATCGCAAAGCAAAATAAAATGTTGCTATTTTAAAAATAACAGACACGAGATTTATGAGTAAAATATAAATTCACTTTTACCTGTCTCCTCACGGAGTGCGTGACATCCAAAAGGAGACCACTGTGACCTCGCAATGTCCTGATTGGTTATCGTAAGTAACGTTGCGATCGAAGCTAGGGCTGCGATCGAGGCAACTGCTTGGGTTAGATAATACACAAAGAAGGTTCACGCCGGACCGACAATACGAAGAGGAAATTAAACCAACGATTTCTCCAGTGCTGTCCAGGCGTAAGACACGGCGAAGACTGAAAGACAGACAGTGGAAAATGAAGAATTTTGTGATCAGCGTTGTCGTTCTTTTTGCAGTCGCCATCACGGTTGGTAAGTGACTGTTTCTGTGGTATAAAGTTTGTCACCTGGGCCAATTCTAGGCCCCGATCGCGGAGCTGAGGAACTAAGACTTGTAAGACCGGACACGAGACTGACGAGAGAGCGGCGGCAATCGAGCCTTGGCCGATTTGCGCTAACGGAAAGGTTTTGAAATGTCCTGAGAACAGAAGGTGAAACGACCTGCAGGGTTCGGTTGTTCAGCGCAGGGATAACGCTATCCACTGGATAAATCGCTTTCCAGTGGATAAAATGTTGACAAAGCATACTACGCTATCCACTGGATAGTGGTTTTATAATATCCGGTGGATAACGCTATCCAGTACTCTGATCCAGTACAATAGCTCATAGTTAGTAGCTTTGCACGTGCTACTGCATTTCTCCAGTGTTTCTCAGCCATTGATCGTAAACCGACAATGTGTCCATTCTATATATATATATATAGATTTCAATGTGACCTATGTGATACCGGTCGGCTACACGCGCGGACATTTACACGATCGTGTAGTGGGACATAAACACCAGTCGTCCTTTATTTTCAAAACTCTATAATTACATACACGGGTAGGTGGTCCCCGAAGACCTACTGAGGCGTTTCGTGGTCCTAAAGAAATGCAGAATAAGTTTGACTGTTTGGTGCACGAGATAAGACAGCTAAAACCCAATCTAAACGTGTAATCGGACTCCATTCGCGCAAAAGTATTTGTGTAATTTTTATTTTCGCACCGTCCATTATGTAAATTTGGCTCCAACTTGTTGTAATTTACATTTTGTACATAAGTTACCATGACAGCGGCGTCATGAGATTGTGTCCTCGTGTACCGGTACACAAGAGCCGGTACAAATGACCAAACAATACACTACAGCTAACTAATGACTCCTAACAAAGAGAATATTATTTTGTGCAGAGGTACACGAAGACAGAGACCGTCATGACGACTCCGAAACGTTGGATTTTTTCGTTCGTTTTGGATGTTTTTTTCAAATCATTACTGTAAGATTCGCCAAAACAACCGAATACTACAAAGAAATTCCTTTTTTCTCATAACACATTTCGACAAAGAGAAAATAAAATTCGGTGGTGTAAACCGGCCCGTGTCGTGTAACTTGTTCTTGGTACTTGAGGTTGCGCTTAAAAGAGTAATGTCACGATATTTTAGGGTTTTTTTCTGATTACTCTCAATTTGATGAAAACATAAAAATAATAGTTTTCTAACATAGAAAAGCAACAAAGAAGTAATAAAAACGAAAATTACAAGGGATGGTTTCGACCGACGAATAATTAAGTCAGATTACGAATGACAAACTTGACAAAGGGCATGGGAGTGCGGATTGCCCTGAATTGTCCTGCCTTTGGGCAGGACGATTGCGATGGACTAGCATCCCATCCAGGGGGGAGTAGCAGTACTTCTAGTTGCTTAATGCTACGGAAACCGGGATAAGCTCCGGCTGTATGGGCCACTTGGCTCGAAGCAGACTTTACCTTTACCTTGGGCAGGACGATGGCTTTTGCCAAACAGGAAAATAATTCCAATGTTTCCTACCAAGGAAATACAGCAAGAAGGCAAAAGCGGTATGCGTTTTTGTTCGCGATGATGACTCATGTGGTACTTAGCTGTATCGGAGGATTTAAAATAGCATTCGATCTCTTAAACCCAAGGCTAACAGAACTTTGCTTTAAAAACCATTCAAAGGGGGGGGGGACTCCGTATAGTGGACTACTATGCGCCTTAATAGTTCTGTCTCAGTCGTTTCGCGATTGCAAACTCCCTGATACGATCGCAATCGAATTAATCGAATCATAAAAACGGACTTGGCCGCATTTGCTTATTGCATATATAACAATATCTTTTTAAAGAAATATCTTTTTAAAGACGTTTCTGCTAGCCAATACTTCAAACTCTTGCACCTTTCATTTTAGCTGATGCCATCAAGTGCTACGTTTGCATCGGCAATGGTGAAGACTGTGCAAAGGATAAACTCGAAGCAGACAAAGCCAAATACGTGCTGAGTTGTACCGAATCAATGGACACTTGTAAAAGGTACTGGACCAAGAACGCTGAGGGTAAAACAACAGTGATAAACTCATGCACCAATAAAACACAATGCGATGGTTCAAAAAAAGCCTGCGATGACGACACAGAGGATGGTCGACAGTGTACTGTCAGCTGCTGTCAAACAGACGAGTGTAACGCGGGATCACCAAGTGAGAAAATATATACTTAGCGATCTTTATTAAAGACAAACCATTTTTGAAGACTTGCGCCGTTGGTTCTGTTCAAGCCCTTAGTTTTCGCAGGTACAACTCCCTGGTCCCAACTAAAGTGATTGACACATCGATATATAAATATAAAGCGGTTTTCATTCGAGTACCAAAGCAATTACTCTGACCAATCACAAAGGACGCAGTCAATTTTGAACTGTGAACCAATTAAAACTTGAAACAAGTGCATGTAGACAATGCGAAGCGCGGGAAAACGTGCGCGAGTGAGTCGCGTTTGGTCTTGGTTTTGCTTCTTTTGCTTCTGATTGTTTGAGAAAGTGGCGTGAGTTTTTTGAACCAATCATAAAACACATGAGAGTAAAACTAATACATTTCAAACCTGAGATAATGATTGCATGTAAGAGCGGTTTTTCAGTTGAGTGTCGAAAGTAATTCGAATTTACATTGGTTTTGCATTACTACGTAGAGTGATTGGTTAAGAACTCTCGCACCACTTTTACAGCCAATCAGAAGTAAATAAAAACCAATCGTGACTCGCTTGCGCACGTTTATCCGCCCTTCTTGCCGGCTACCTGTATTTGCTTCGAGTTTTGATTGGTTCACTGGATTGTCTGTGTCCTTTGTGATTGGCCAGAGTGATTACTTTGGTTTTGATTTTACGAAACTCAATCGAAAACTGCTCTAATTCAATTTAGAATTACTTGTCACACTCAATTGAAAAATTGCGCTATCTAGTCTATCTTAAACGACGTTTTTGCTGACAAATACTTTAAATTCTTTCACCTTTCATTTAAGGCATGAAGTGCTTCTCTTGTACCGGCACTGAAGATGAATGCGCAAAGGATAAGCTGGAAGTAGACAAAGCTAAATACGTGGTCACGTGCCCTTCCTCCTCCGACCGCTGTATGAAAACCTGGGCTAAAAAAGATGACGAAACACACGTGGTGAACTCGTGCGCCAGTAAAGCAGTGTGTGATGCTACGAAGAAAAAGGCATGTGACGACTACAAAGGCGGAGAAAGTGCTGTAAGCTGCTGTGACACTGACGAGTGTAACGCTGGCTCGGCTGGATTGCCAAGTGAGTGAGAAATTCCTTACTTTTTTCTTTATAAACAAGAAATGAGCATTTTTCTGGTCTCAAGCGCCGGCCGGGTGCTCTTTGGCCCAATACAACGGATGCGATACGAGACCATACGATACATACTAGTTATGCAACGCTTTCGAGTGGTATACTATGGAATATCCCACGAGTCACTTGTATTTTCTCGGTATACACACGAGCCTTTAGGCGAGTGTGTATACGAAGAAAATACAAGTGACAAGTGGGATATTCCATAGTATACCACGAGAAAGTGTTGTGTAACTATTTTATACCATGCCAAAGAAAATACGCTTACTAAATTTCATCGAGAATAAGATCGCAGCGCACGATGGGAAGGTTGGGTTCAATACCGTCGAATATACAACGGCTTTCCTGTATTCTGATTGGCTGTATTTTCTATGGCATGGTATAAAATACAATACGAGCTAGTCTGTTCTTCCAACGTTAGGTTTTTTGCTCCGACGGAGGGCTAACACGTGACCGAAACCTCAGCTTTTCTAAATTGGCCGCGGCGGTTAATCTATTTTTATCAACTCCAAGTTGATAATTAATTTAGCGTTTCCCTTGCCAGCCGCCCCGGCGCAGCACAAGAGTTTTAAAACTAATTAATTTGTTCGTTTAATAATATTTATTGCGTTGCAATCACGCTTCCGCCAACAGCACTTCCACAAAACAAAAATAAATAGCAAATTTAAATTATTTCTTTTAATCCAAGTGTTCTCATTATCTAACTTTTTTCACTTTTTATTTTAGCTGTTGCTATCAAGTGCACGAACGACGCCTCAACATCTGTCTCCTTCAGCGTGTTCTTGATGGCCGTTAGCTCTGTTCTAGGCCTGGTCTAGTTAATCAGGCATAGGAAAACACCTAGCACGAACCGACAGTGATCCACAGATTAATGCACAGGCAGCCCAAGCTCACTGTACAGAGAACACGGTGACTCGCGTAAAAGTTGAAACCCGGCTGTGTCGATAACTCACCAAAATCGTATCAAATAACCTGAGGAGGGGGCAAACAACGAAACATAAAACAGCAGCACGACAAGCCTATTTTATTCGCAAAACATTCGAACTTGTACAGTATCATAAACAAAACTGCTGTGCGTCCCCATACAAACATGATCAAACATTTGTAAGGAGGATCTTTGCATCATAATATCGGTTGTAAGCGAAAGTCTAGTTTCTTTGGGCCCCTTGGGATTAATAGTTCAACCATAATCTCTGGCGGCTCAAGTTCACTTTAAAAGAGTTTTTTTTTCATTGACTTTTTGTTGTACTTGAAACCATTGTTGTAGATTGGTCAAGACTGAGTATCTATTGATAGCTCGATAATTAGCAGTAGAGAGAATTGTATTCAGAAACTCTAAGGGACGGACTATTATTTTTTTGGAGGGGGGGGGGGGATGAAAAATATTGAAAAAAATTGTTTGCAAGGCCTGGAAAGACAAAATAAATTGTTTGCAAACACGATATGTATAACAAAAAATAGTAAGAATTTCGGAAAAAATGTTTGCAGAGGTGCGTAAACTAAAAAAAAAAGTTTGCAGAGGAAGATTTTTCATCCCCCCCTCCCAAGAAAATAATGGTCCGTCCCTAATTGTGAAAAAAAAATTGTTCAGTGTCCAGTCACCCAAGCCCAAATCTCCTCTTTTTAACTAGGACACCCTGTACAGAGAGGGGAGAGGAGATAGAAAGAGAGCAGGGTTCAACCGACGCTTAACCGTAACCTCTTTCCCAGTCTATGGCCGTTCTCAGAGTTGCAGTTCTCAGTGGTTTGACATAAAAACTAGGCTAAAGAGCCATTCTGTACTGTGTTGACCCTTTTGCCTCGTTCGCATACCGTTTAGCCTGCAGAATAGGCGGTTTATTTTACGGGTCGAAGCGCGAAGTGCAAGGTTTTTATTTAGCGGGTCACGCGAGGGCGAGCGCGAAGCGCGAAGGAAAAATAAAAGGAAGGAAAAAAAACTCGCAATAACACCGCAAAAAATAAACCGCCTGTTCGGCAGGCTAATACCGTTTTGCGTTGTGCCTATTTGCGTTATAGCTATTGGCGTGATGCTTATTCGCGTTATGGCTTTCTGCATGGTTTCTAGCAAAGAAAACGGCCATTTTCCGAAGGATTCTTAATCTAAATTGACTGTTTGCCATTCAGGTTCGGATTGATGCATTCATGATTTCAGCAGTGATTTTTTATTTAAAAAACAACAGAGGATTGAATTTTGGCACACATATACCTTCATAGCGCTTAACGAAATTGGCTACTATGCTTACAGAGAAAATATAAGAAACTATTTGTCATGTTAATGTCCAATTCCATCTATGAGACACGCCTGCAGGGAGTCATAGTAGCTGTAATCACGTTGCCAAGTAATGGACATTTTTTGTTGAATGCGAGGTACCATGATTTCCTGCAAGCGCGTCTTAGTCTGAGAGGAAATTGGGCATTACAATAACGTTATCATATGAAAAAGAAAATGAAAACAAGCCAATTAGCAACTTATTAGCTTAATCGTCGATCATAGCTGGTAGCATTTACAGGAAACTCACGAGTTAATATCTGTACATATATTAATCGTGTTAATTATGCACCTATAATAATAATAATAATGATACTTAATTGACCACTCCCCCAATGGGGCTTTTCAGGGCCAATGTGAAACAAATATTTTAAATGAATCAATGGTTTGCCTCAGGATGGGGGGGGGGGGGGGGGGGGGGCAACCCACGGGAATTTGACTTCGTAAATTCTCTCAGGGTAGGGATTTTGACATCTATTAAAAATGTTCTGCTGGGTTACATTCACTAGGTGCCCAGGGGTGGGGAATTCAACTCTGGATTCCAAAATATTTCAAATTCCCCTGGGGTTGCCCCCCCCCCCATCCTGGGGCAAACCATTGATAGGTGCATTAATCAATTGATTTACGTGTATTTTTGAGGCCGTTTCTTCGGGCGAATTTCGAACATTAATTCCTATTTGTCTTTTTCCATTTTGCTTTTTTCTATAACAACGTTATTGCAATCAAGTGTATATTAGGCCCCATTTACATGGAAAGAGGATGATCCTAGCACTAGGATCATCCTCCTTTCATGTAAAATAAAATGATCCTAGTGATAGGATCATCCTAGTACTAGGATCATCCGAGCGCCATATGTTTTCACCTTTCAGTTTACATGTGAAGAGTTGTATTTGGCCCTAGCGCTAGGATCATCCTAGTGCTAGGACCATCCTATCTGAGATGAGGGATGATCCTAGCACTAGGATCATCCTAGCGCTAGGGCTAGATGCAACCCTTCACATGTAAACTGAAAGGTGAAAACATATGGCGCTCGGATGATCCTAGTACTAGGATGATCCTATCACTAGGATCATTTTATTTTACATGAAAGGAGGATGATCCTAGTGCTAGGATCATCCTCTTTCCATGTAAATGGGGCCTTAGAGGACTGTTAGAGCGAACAAGGAGCCCGGGGGGGGGGGGGGGCACTTCCTATAAATGGGCTAATGGGGATGTGCCGCTGGATGGGGTCGCATTTTCACGACTGGACTGACTATAATGGGGTCGCCATTTCAAGCATTTTTTATAGGGTGACTAGAATGGGGTCACACTTTTCCGGGATTTTGAGAGTACGAAAATCTGGCAAGTTGTGATTTATGAACGGAAATATTCGCCGAAAAAAATGTTACCGTATTTATTGCTGTTGCCAATATTTGACAAACGGCTCCCAGAAAGTGACTAAGTTGGGGTCGTAAAAATTAAATTTACCCAAAAGTGACTAAGATGGGGTCTATAATTGGCCATAGAATATGACTATAATGGGGTAGGGGTTCTGAGAGGCCAGCGGCACATACCCAACAAAAATTTACCCAAGTACCCCCCCCGGGACAAGGAGCCAACGACGCGGGAGGGAGGTGCTTCCCCAAAACACCTATACGGTATGTGTCGCCCAATGGGGTCGTGATTTTGGCATTTTGGGGCCTCTCCTGATCTAGAACGGGGCAATTATTCTACAATTATTATTCAACAGATGCGCGCGCTGCCCATATATGGTCAAAATGTTAACGATATCTGTCATCCGTACATAACAGATATCCTGCGATATTCGTAGGTTGCGAAGATTCGTCCGAAATCTTGTAAAGCGCGGCACAATTACAGTTTTTCTATGTGCAAAATGTGTTTCGTTGACAATTTGTTGAATAATAAAACAATTATCCTGCTCAATCTTGCGGAATATCGTCTGATTTTAGCCAACTCGGCCTACGGCCTCGTCGGCTAAGTATCAGGCGATATTCCGCGCGATTTCGCAGGATAATTGTTAATTATCAGCAGCCAGAACGCGGATATTAAAAATTGACGTATTACTAGAACGGGGATATCATTTTGATGGCAAATTATTTCTAAAACGGGGTGTTGAAAGACCTGGGAAGTTTCACGAGAAATTACCCATTTCGTGACGCCTGCTGCTTACCTGGCGTGACGCTGCGGAAGACAAGTTTCCGTGCAAAGAATCATGGAAGACTTTGACGTGTCAACGCATGCGCAGGATGTTAACCGAAAAACAAGTGCAGTTTTCGCAGTGTTTGCAGAGAAATTTTGGGTTTAAAACTTCTTTAAATGACAAATAAGTAGCTTGTTACCACCAGGATTGAAATATATTTTAGCAATGTTACCGGAGCCTGCAAATTCGTCATATTCTTCGGCCACAAAAAAGCGTTCAAGATGTTTGTCGACCTCAATGCAGTACAAGTATCTGCGGCGTATTCTCAAATATCGTCATATGGATTTCGAATTTGCTCTCTGGCAAATGCTGTACCTTTGCGTTTCACCAAGAAAAGTGTAAGTATATTTAATATTTTACCACGAAGTATAATTCTTGGGTTTTATTTTACGACTCAAGCAGCTGTTTTGAGGTTGACAGGCGCTTGTTGAGCTTGAATAAAACGTGTAACTTTAATTTGAATTTGCACGATTCAAGCTTAATTGTCATATTCTATAAGATTCGAACTTTGGTCGGACACCGTACCTCACCGATTTCGCTGAAATTTGGCATGCAGTCTTGTTTTAGGGTCCTAACTACTAAATGGATATTAAAAAGTTTCAATTCTTTTTATTTTGGAAAATATCGAGAAGGCCGATTTGAAGCGTCCGTGACGGCTCGTCAACATGGCGGATCGAAGGTGTTCTTGTTAGTTCGACACTGAACCTGCCGTCACAGTTTCTCGATCATACTTGGTATAGTTATAAAGAACTATCTTTCTTCTTTCTATATATCAAAATAGATTTGGCAAATGTTGAGTTTGGATGATCAACGGCCAAGAAGTTCGAAGGTATGTTAACGATGTTTTGAACAGTCTCAAATTTACTACAAAATGAAAGGCTAATAACTCCACTGTTATCTCGATTTAGAATTAGCCATTTACCATGAACAAAGCTTGTTCATTGGTGAATTGATTCCATTAATAAAAAAATTGGGGAAATGTAACCGTTAAGAATAAAAAATTATGGAACCTCTAGTAAATTGGCCATTTCAGCGCCAATTCAGCGGATCAGCTCATTTAACAGCAAATAATCGGGAGAAACATGAAAGGGTTACAGTCGTTTATAATAAGCAGTTTCCATGTATTCTTTGCTTATCTGAAACAAATACATGATCTTTGCCAAAGATATGGCGATTTTTGAGCGTACGATCGTTTCTCCAAATTTTTATGTCGGCAACTTTATTTTATTTGTTGTCGAGATTATACGCTGTTGTTATTCAATATTCGTTTCACAAGAACTTCTGTTGCTCGCATTTCCCAAATCACTGTTTAAGAAATTGCCCATTCCGTAACAGGGTCATTCTTACTTTTTCTTTAAAAATTACTAGGAAAGCATGAATGTCATAGAACGGTTTATACTAGTAAAAATACCTGTCAGACAAAAATTCAACTGTTTGTGTTATTTGGCTGTTTTCACAAATATGCAAATTTAGGAATTCTTAAAGTGCCTATCTTTAACTATTTCACGCTTAAAGATTCCTCTAAATCTTTTCGCCTACCTTTAGGACAAACGAAGTTTTGTGTCTCCAAGCAGAATGCTCGTTATCAGCAATGAAAGTCGAAGAGATACAGAAGCTCGAGTAAAATCCTAACTGCTGTGAAATGAACATCGTTTGAGCTTGACGTGTATTTATAGATTGCTCATTTAACAGCAAATAATCGGGAGAAACATGAAAGGGTTACAGTCGTTTATAATAAGCAGTTTTCAGGTATTCTTTGCTTATCTTAAACAGATACGTGATCTTTGCCAAAGATATGGCGATTTTTGAGCGTACGATCGTTTCTCCAAATTTTTATGTCGGCAACTTTATTTTATTTGTTGTCGAGATTATACGCTGTTGTTATGCATCAGTCAATTGAAACCCCGGCCCCCCGACCCCCGGGACTTACCGGGGAATTTAACATTTACCAAGTGTTAAAACCCGGCTTATTTCCCCGCCCTAGGGGCCTAGACGTCTGTTAAAAGCCCCGCATAGCGGGGACATCCGAATAGACTTTCAAGAAAAAAACCGGACAAAAATCTTGATTTCGTTCCGGAAGTTGAAAAATCTATTTCTTTCGTTTATTGTCCATATATAGTTATGAGGTCGGAAAGAAACCTGATGTACTTTGTTTCCGCCAAAAACCTATTGAATAAAAAATTGTTTTTCGCGGTCAGAGACACAAATTTGTCAAATTTAAAACCCGAAATTAGCCATTATGAACACGCCTGCCGGAAGACCCATAATATCGGGGTGTGATTGCCCTACAGAACGTATTTCAGCTTTTGTTGACCATCTACTTCAGCCGATAGCACAGCGACAAGCTTCGTGCGACAGACTTTAATAACTTCATTAAGAAGATTAATTACACTGCCATGCCTAAACAGCCTAAAAAAGCTTTCCTTGTCTCATTAACACTGTATGCGAAGCATACGGAGAATTTCATCAAGGAGGCCCTCCCGTACCTAACAGGGTTTTAAGAAAGATGCTCAGTGTGATCTTTCAAGAAAGCTCGTTCCAATTCAATGGAAAAGATTATCTTTAAGCACATTAAACAGCCATGGGCACGACAATCGCCGCAGTTTCTGCTGTCATCTCCATGGCCAAAATGGAAAATGAAATACTCAGACAAGTAGCAATAGGCCTATCCTTTGGAAACGATTTATTGACGACGTCTTTTAAACTGATGTGGGACACAAGAAGAGACAAAATAGAATAATTTTTTTCTAAGGGTAAACAACTTTCACCCTACGATATCATTCACGGCTGAAATCTCAGAAACAGAAACTACTTTCTAGGAGACGATAGTGTACAAAGGTGGCAGATTCCAAGTACAATGAGTCTATTTTTATCGTGCGAACACATTAAATACAAACCCAGGCGTCGCAAAAGGCTTTATCAAGGAAGAAGCATGTAGACTTTTCAGAACGGATTTCTCAGAACGAACATTTTGAGAAAAGCATTTAGTTCTTTATGTTAAATCCCACCTGCCCTCCCCGGTTCAGGTGATCGCGTGCTGTTAAATCACCGCTCCATGGCCCCGGTCTACTGACATTATGTTAAAACCACCGCCCACCGGGGCTAATGCGCCGTTAAAAGTGCGTTAAATCCCGGCTTTGGACGCGTTAAATCCCCGCTAAGTCCCGGGGGTCGGGGGGCCGGGGTTTCAATTGACTGACGCATTATTCAAGTATTCGTTTCACAAGAACTTCTGTTGCTCGCATTTCCCAAATCACTGTTTAAGAAATTGCCCATTCCGTAACAGGGTCATTCTTACTTTTTCTTTAAAAATTACTAGGAAAGCAAGAATGCCATAGAACGGTTTTATACTAGTGAAAATACCTGTCAGACATAACTTCAACTGTTTGTGTTATCTGGCTGTTTTCACAAATATGCAAATTTAGGAATTCTTAAAGTGCCTATCTTTAACTATTTCACGCTTAAAGATTCCTCTAAATCTTTTCGCCTACCTTTTGGCCAAACGAAGTTTTGTGTCTCCAGGCAGAATGCTCGTTATCAGCAATGAAAGTCGAAGAGATACAGAAGCTCGAGTAAATGAGTGTCTATGAGTGTCTCGAGTAAATGAGTGTCTATTAAACATTACATTGCAATTCTAACTGCTGTGAAATGAACATCGTTTGAGCTTGACGTGTATTTATAGATTGCGCTCGAGCTCCGTTAATTAAGTTTATTCATTTGGCGATCAGATAAAATCAATGAATGATCAGAGTTATTAAAGTCCATTTCTAAGCACGAGAGACACGGAAGTTTGTTTCAGAAGCATTTATGCATAGAAATACCGGTTTATTTTTGAGAGGTAAATCTGCATTTATAATAGCTGGGAGTTTGGGGTGTTTTTTGGTGTTGTTTTTTTTTTTTTTGAGGGGCTCGGGGGGGGGGGGAGGGGAGGGGGTGTGGAAGTGGTGCCTTCGTATCCTCTTTTGTTCTTTTACACAGTGGCCTGAATTTGGAACCGTTCGGGGAATGGATTATCAATTACTCTTCGTTATGCCATGTCACCCCTTAATGTGGGAGCGCCGCGCCTCAATTCACGATAAAAAAATTTATGGCCGCCCGGTCCATTTATGTAGTTCTCCGCCAGGTCTCTCAATAGGCAGGTTACGAGCCTAGTGGCCCATCCGGCCGGAGCTCATACCGGTTTCCGCAACGTGAAGCGACAACGAGTATTTTTTACTCCACCCGGATGGGATGCTATTCCATCGCAGGGTTACCTCCCTTCCCGAAAAGCTAAAGATTGACTGGCAATCTTTTTTTTAACCTGGGTAAGGAAAGGGACTCTGGGAGTTGAGAGGCTTTCCAAAGAACTTAACGCATTGTCCCCCAAAAGCTCTATCCAGGACTGTTTGGTCCAGAGTCCAGCGCAGTGACAATTATTAGGCCATCACGCTCCCCAACCGTGTAAGAAAGTGCAAAAATCTGCTTGTATAAGCCCTGGGGTTGTACAGTTTGGTACAAAATGTGGGCTTTTAAATGTGTTAATTAAGTTTATTCATTTGGCGATCAGATAAAAATCAATGAATGATCAGAGTTATTAAAGTCCATTTCTAAGCACGAGAGACACGGAAGTTTGTTTCAGAAGCATTTATGCATAGAAATACCGGTTTATTATTGACTGACGCGGTTAAAAAATACTCGGCTTCTAGCGGTAAATCTGCATTTATAATAGCTGGGAGTTTTTTTTTTTTTGGTGTTGTTGTAGGAAGGCGGGGGGAGGGGGGTGGAAGTGGTGCCTCCGAATCCTCTTTAGATCTCTGACACAGTGGTCTGAATGTTGAACAAAAGAGCTCATCTGTTAATAAGCATAATGCGAGCTGATTTTGAAATGAACATGACTTTACGTTTGTGTCATCAGTAATTATCGTGTTCGAAGAAGGCGTGGCTTACTCGCGGCAAGAACAACATGACAGTGAAGCTAACACGTTTTCCTCATTGATTTGAAATGAATTTCGAATCAATTCTTTTTTGGGGAAAGTTAAAAGATACAAATGTTTTTCGTCCAGATTTTTACAAAAAAAAGCAGGTGAGAACTTGGCTGTTTTTGTTATCTCGAACTTTTTTTTTATTAAAGTCGAACCTCTCGAGCTCCATAAGGACACCTCTCGTGATGCGTCATGACTTACATCACGTTAACTCGTGAATAAAAATGGATGTCCTTATCGCCGACCTAGCTAGGTGAAGGAAGGGCCGGGACTACCGTAATTACTCGAATAAGCGCCGCGGCGCTTATTAAATTTTTCACGCCTCCAGTGCGGCGCTTATTCGAGGGCGGCGCTTATTAAAAAGTTTGACGCCACAAAGAATCTAATCCTTTACATTTATTAAAATAGGGTCCCCTGATTGCCAAAAGTCGTCTCTTGCTGAAGATTGTACTGAAGAATGTTCAATAGAAAAACTGAGCGGTAAAACAAGCACTTTGAACTGCAGAACGTCGCTTTTGATGGAAAGAAATGTCCAAGTTTGTTTAAGAGTTGCTTTGTAGTTCTGTTTCTAGTTAAACATGCAGATTTCCTTGAATAAGCGCCGCATCGGGACTGCGGCGCCGGGGGCGGCGCTTATTCGAGGGCGGCGCTTATTCGGGGGCAGCGCTTATTCGAGTAGATACGGTATGATAGTACAGAGGCTTTCCGAAGAACTCAACGCAATATCCCCCCAAAGCTCGAACCGGGATTTAAAAATCTCAAAAAAGTGTTAATATGAATTGTAAATCCACTCATAGCGGTCTGGCCTTACTAAAACCTGGAGAGAGAAAAGACAGTGGGCAGATAAATGAAAGCTGTTCGAGAGTACGCTGTTGAGCAGATTCTGTGAAATTCCCCTTTTTATCCTTTTCTCTCATAAGCCCTCCCAATTCAAGGCCCATATATTTCTTCCAAGTCAACTGTCGAAGTTTAAGGCCACTTTTTTCCTACCAGGTTACCGTCTTGAGAGTTTTAAATTTTATTAAATCTTGGTGACACTGTCCCTTTAATTCATTAATGTAATTCAAATCAGTTTATAAAAACGTTTTTCAGAAAACAAGAAGTTTTTTTTAATTTCGCTTTAAGCCACCGCACCCCAACCACGGATATAAGACCTACCACATTTAAAAGCCCACATTTCGTACCAAACTGTACAACCCCAGGGCTTATACAAGCAGATTTTTGCACTTTCTTACACGGTTGGGGAGCGTGATGGCCTAACAATGGTCACTGCGCTGGACTCTGGACCAAACAGTCCTGGATAGAGCTTTTGGGGGACAATGCGTTAAGTTCTTTGGAAAGCCTCTCAACTCCCAGAGTCCCTTTCCTTACCCAGGTTAAAAAATGATTACCAGTCAATCTTTAGCTTTTCGGGAAGGGAGGTAACCCTGCGATGGAATAGCATCCCATCCGGGTGGAGTAAAAAATACTCGTTGTCGCTTCACGTTGCGGAAACCGGTATGAGCTCCGGCTGGATGGGCCACTAGGCTCGTAACCGGCCTATTGAGAGACCTGGCGGAGAACTACATAAATGGACCGGGCGGCCATAAATTTTTTTATCGTAAATTGAGGCACGGCGCTCCCACATTAAGGGGTGACATGGCATAACGAAGAGTAATTGATAATCAATTCCCCGAACGGTTCCAAATTCAGGCCACTGTGTAAAAGAACAAAAGAGGATACGAAGGCACCACTTCCACACCCCCTCCCCCCTCCCCCCCCCGAGCCCCCTCAAAAAAAAAACAACACCAAAAAAACACCCCAAACTCCCAACTATTATAAATGCAGATTTCCCGCTCAAAAATAAACCGGTATTTCTATGCATAAATGCTTATGAAACAAACTTCCGTGTCTCTCGTGCTTAGAAATGGACTTTAATAACTCTGATCATTCATTGATTTTTATCTGATCGCCAAATGAATAAACTTAATTAACGGAGCTCGAGCGCAATCTATAAATACACGTCAAGCTCAAACGATGTTCATTTCACAGCAGTTAGAATTTTACTCGAGCTTCTGTATCTCTTCGACTTTCATTGCTGATAACGAGCATTCTGCCTGGAGACACAAAACTTCGTTTGGCCAAAAGGTAGGCGAAAAGATTTAGAGGAATCTTTAAGCGTGAAATAGTTAAAGATAGGCACTTTACGAATTCCTAAATTTGCATATTTGTGAAAACAGCCAGATAACACAAACAGTTGAAGTTATGTCTGACAGGTATTTTCACTAGTATAAAACCGTTCTATGGCATTCTTGCTTTCCTAGTAATTTTTAAAGAAAAAGTAAGAATGACCCTGTTACGGAATGGGCAATTTCTTAAACAGTGATTTGCGAAATGCGAGCAACAGAAGTTCTTGTGAAACGAATATTTGAATAACAACAGTTAAATGAGCGATCTATAAATACACGTCAAGCTCAAACGATGTTCATTTCACAGCAGTTAGAATTTTACTCGAGCTTCTGTATCTCTTCGACTTTCATTGCTGATAACGAGCATTCTGCTTGGAGACACAAAACTTCGTTTGTCCTAAAGGTAGGCGAAAAGATTTAGAGGAATCTTTAAGCGTGAAATAGTTAAAGATAGGCACTTTAAATGTCTTTAAGAACTCCTAAATTTGCATATTTGTGAAAACAGCCAGATAACACAAACAGTTGAAGTTATGTCTGACAGGTATTTTCACTAGTATAAAACCGTTCTATGGCATTCTTGCTTTCCTAGTAATTTTTAAAGAAAAAGTAAGAATGACCCTGTTACGGAATGGGCAATTTCTTAACCACAGTGATTTGGGAAATGCGAGCAACAGAAGTTCTTGTGAAAGGAATACTTGAATAACAGCAGCGTATAATCTCGACAACAAATAAAATAAAGTTGCCGACATAAAAATTTGGAGAAACGATCGTACGCTCAAAAATCGCCATATCTTTGGCAAAGATTATGTATTTGTTTAAGATAAGCAAAGAATACCTGAAAACTGCTTATTATAAACGACTGTAACCCTTTCATGTTTCTCTTGATTATTTGCTGTTAAATGAGCTGATTCGCTGAATTGGCGCTGAAATGGCCAATTTACTAGAGGTTACATAATTTTTTATTCTTAACGGTTACATTTCCCCAATTTTTTTATTAATGGAATCAATTCACCAATGAACAAGCTTTGTTCATGGTAAATGGCTTGTTCTAAATCGAGATAACAGTGGAGTTATAAGCCTTTCATTTTGTAGTAAATTTGAGACTGTTCAAAACATCGTTAACATACCTTCGAACTTCTTAGCCGTTGATCATCCAAACTCAACATTTGCCAAATCTATTTTGATATATAGAAAGAAGAAAGATAGTTCTTTATAACTATGCCAAGTATGATCGAGAAACTGTGACGGCAGGTTCAGTGTCGAACTAACAAGAACACCTTCGATCCGCCATGTTGGCGGGCCGTCACGGACGCTTCAAATCGGCCTTCTCGATATTTTCCAAAATAAAAAGAATTGAAACTTTTTAATATCCATTTGGTAGTTAGGACCCTAAAACAAGACTGCATGCCAAATTTCAGCGAAATCGGTGAGGTACGGTGTCCGCGAACTTTTAAAAAAGCTCGAAAATTATGGAGTATTACACTTAATTCTTTTGATTTAAATGTGTAATTCTGACTGATAGAGCTGTTTCTTTAAGTTTATGATATGAAAATGATATGATATGAATTTTTTGATATGAAATTTCTCCAGTCGATTTGCCTTATCTCTCCTCAGGATTGTACATGTAAAATAAATCATGCTTCCAAAGTACATAGGACATTTCAATCTGTACAATTGCAGTTCAGGTTTTGTGGGAAGTCTTAATGGTAGTGCTGTTCTTTTAAATAAATATGAAAAATAACATTGAAGGGGATTTTATGTGAAATGCAGCAAACCCAGTTTCTGTGAACATCAGTTTTTATGGGAAGAGGCAATGGCCTCTTAGATGTAAATTTTACTGTTATTGTTCATTCCTGTTATTTTTATATTTTGTGTCATAATATTGACTTGCAGAATGTTTCTTGCATTTTTATTTCATCAGATACCGCAACTTCCATTACCACAAACGTAAGTATCCATGAACTATGACGCACATTGTTACTAACTGTGGTGGATAGCTCAAAACATCCGACTAGCCATAAAAAAATAAGAATAAATAACTTTATTTAAGTGTCAATGTATTTAGCACTGTTGTGCTAATTGTGGACACTGTAAATAAAGAAACAAATATTGCAAATTGAACATAAACTTGTTTAAAACCTCAACTGGCAGGAGGCTAACCAGTTGGCTATTTACAAATTCGGGACAACCGAAGACAAATCCGTTTAGTGGCAGGAAGGTGGATTGGAACCTCTACCAGTAGGCCACGCTGCCTCCCCATTTACACAAGGGTGTACTCCATGTACACCCCCTGATGCCAGCAATTCAAAGGCTATGATCACGTGTTAGTAATATACTGTACACTATTGAAATCCCATCTTCAATGTAATCTACATAAAATACACCCTGGTATTCCTAAATAAGGCATAACCTGAAAAAAAGAGATTTCATGGAGAAAAATTCCGTATACTGATGACATAATGTCTGTAATTGGTTAAACTAGATAGCAACTGTCCTAGGTTAAAATGTACACAAAGGAGGGCACTTCTGTTTTCTGTAGACTTTTTGCATTATCAGTGATGCATGTTTGTACATTGGAGTGTTTATGTCCTTGCTACTGATGTCTTTTTTTTAACAGAAACAAAAGACCAGTGGGCAAGAGATGATCCAGCTTTTCTTGTGTTACTTAGCATTTGGTTATGTGGTAAGTTAGTAGAAAATCTATATAAAATCTTTTTCTTCACTCGTCCACTGGGTGGCACGTAACATCCTTCCAGTGGGATTAGAAAAGATCCATAATGATAATAATGATAAAGTATTATCGTCTGTCTCAGGATGAAGTCACTTGAGATGATGTTTCGACTGCATTTCACTAAACTTCATCAGGCGATAAGGTTGACTGGTTATGCACATACACAATAATGATGATGTTGATGTTCTTACTCTCATGGTAATTTTGAAATGTTTGGACACACTATTGTCACACTTTAGGGCCTCTTTACATGAGAGTTTTCGTCTTGGGATGACTTTCGTCCCGTGATGAATTCATCTCGGTGTCTGGTCATTTTCTTGTTGCTGTTTACATGATGATACATGATTTCGTCCCAGGATGAGTTCATGCCGAGACGATTTCATCCTGGGATGAAACACCGGGATGAAACGTAACGAAAAACCCCATGTAAACAGTCCTTCCCAAGATGAAATGTAATGTTATGTAAGCATGGGCGAGATGAATTCAACTCGGGCGGGACGACTTATCCTGGGATGAACACGCTCATGTAAAATGAAATTTTTTCATCCCAGGACGAAACTCATCTCGGCTATCATGTAAAGAGGCCCTTAGACACACATGAAAGTATGAACATTTCACAAAAAAAAATCAGACAGGCTAACATAACTTAAGTGTACAGAACCACCAGGTTTTGTTAAAAGTAATGACTTTTTTTTTATCCTTTACCTAACCCATGTTTGTTCTTTTACCTCTGACATGACAGGGTCTTCAATTGGCTTTGCTATTGCTCTGAAGCTACCTTTTTTAGGATTTTTAAAGTTTTTATTATGGGTTGTGATGGTGGATTGTATTGGTGTTGGCCTCGTCATAGCATCGTTATTATGGTAAGTGAAACTTTCAAATAAAAAATTATAACAGCGTACCCCTTCAGTGTCTGAAGTGAAACCATAGCAGCAAAGTCTGTTGTAAAGCCTAAGTGGCTAATCAGCCCAGTGTTGAGTTCTGCATGTGCAGTTTTATAACATCTTTTAACTGGTCACACGAACTCTGAAGTTGAAAACCCAAATAATGATTGCTGTTTTTGCTGCTGCCAATCATAATTATGGCGACGGCCAACAAACCTTGAAAAAACAGAAACAAACAAAAAGGATCAAAATCTATCAATCACAACTGACAGATGTGACCTTTTGAACCAGTTGAAGTGAACTTAAGTTTCCAGAGATGTCTGCTTGAATGATTGACGGCAGAGAAAAAACATTAACTGTCGATTGAGCAGAGATTGCCTGTTACTAAAAGACACGGTATCATACTGGTGTTAAAACTCCATGTGTTTGAAAGAACCTAAAAACTTATCTTTTTAAAGAAGCCTATGACATTTAATTTTTATTTCTTATACATGTTTACTTTAAGTCCAGTTAAATAATCATGATATTTTTAATTTTTAAATTTTTAACTTTTAAAACTTCACTCTCTGCATGTATAGATATTTTAGCTCAATAGATTAATTTAGTTAGGTATTTTTATATTTTATTTTTATTTTTTAGCATAGTGATTGTAAAGCGCTATGAAAGATTAGCTAAATAGCGCTATAGAAATGATTATTATTATTATTATTATTATCCAGAATCGATTAGAAAACTATGAAATGCTTCTATAAAGATTTTCTGTGCATTCAGAGACAATAATTATTGCTTTGTCAAGCTTACAACTATCTGGTCAGGTTCTTACAATAATGTCATTCATATTCTTTGTAGGTTCTTTTGCAACAGATACCTGCGGATATCCACAGCCCATGACCCTGGCCAGAGAGTAGAATGGGCCTATGCCTTTGATGTCCACCTGAATGCATTCTTTCCGCTGCTACTTATTCTACATGTTATCCAACTCTTTTGTATGCAGAGTAAATACCCTTTGTTTGTTAATGCATCACTTGCTAAATACAGCTGAATCTTGATAAATCGAACCTCATGCTAAATCGAACCTTTTCCGATTCCCGTCCAGGTCATTTTCTTACTAATTTTACGCTCCATAACTCGAACTCCCGATATTTAGAACCTTGAAGGTTCAAGTTATCGGGATACAACTGTATGTTTAAAGCACATCTTACAGTGTAGGTCACCCTGCAGGTTGTAGAAAATGATCATCCTAGCCATACATGTAACATAATTTATAATTCTGACTAGAGCCAACTTCTCAGAGCAAATGTTAGAAAATTTATGTTGAGTGACCTTATGAGCTTTTGCTCACTACATGTAGTTGCGTAAAATCCTTGGTGAGCTTAGTGGCCCCACAGGCAGGTGTTCATCTCTGGTTACTGTAGCATAAGAGCACTTGAGTAGAGGTATTCCCTAGATGGAATGGTAGTCCATCCAGGGTTACCCCCACTGACCAGTACCCATTTTATACATTTTACACCTGGGTGGAGAGAGGCGCTGTGAAAGTAAAGTGTCTTGCCCAAGAACACAAACACAAAGGAAGAAAGATTTAAAGGATAACAAACAGGAGTAATTAAGACCAATTGTTTTAGATGTGCTGTCTGTAACAGAGCTTTTGTAGAGCATGCCAAAGAAGTGTCAACATTGCAACATTTCCACAGCTACAACTTTGAACTTTGTTGTGCATACATGTACATAGTACAATTACTTATGTTGCAAACAAAATTGTTTAACACCACCTTAGTGGGACCCTGTAAATACCCTGTATATACAATGGAAGCGCCTGATTACGAAAGAAATGACACAAATACTGATTCATTGAATAATTTTTTGATTTCAGTTGTCATAGACCATCCACTGTTCATTTCAAGATTTATTGGGAACTCATTATGGCTCATAGCTCTGGTGTATTACATCTACATCTCATTCTTAGGATATAGTGGTGAGTTAAACCTGTTCAGTGCAAGCAAGATTAAGATCTCAATTCTCCATGCTGTTCAACATATAGCCAATTAGTTTAGTTATTATTCTAAAGCCAGTTGTGAGAATTTGGTGATCAAACTCAGATCTAAGCATTAGCATTGCCAAGAAAATAGGTCAGGTGCACCCTGGTTTCTTTAACATTTCAACACCATTACATCGGCAATGAGAATTTGGTGAATTACCTCACTAAAATAATTTGCTGTGATGTATGAATGCAAATGTTGCAGTTAATTTTTGATCTTAGTTAATTTTTTATTTTAACTAGTTAGTTTTTTCTAACTAGTTGATTTTTTTTAACTAGTTAAATAATGGGGTTAGGGTTAGGGTATTATATATTTTAAAAAAATAGTGGTTTACCCAACGTTTCCTACGTGCCAAAGTGGTAAGGGGTTGGACAACAAATCCAGAGGTTGAGAGTTCAAATCTAGTGCAGGTTAGTAAAAAAGAAAAATAAATAAATGATAGTACTTAGGGGAGAGGGATAGTAGCAGATAGTAGGGGAGGGTTAGTAAGGATGGGGGGGGGGGTGGTATGAGATATCAAGGGGGGGAGGTGTTCTACTTTTTCTACTTATTAACCAAGAATAATAATAAAAAAACTAGTTAGAAAAAAACTAACTAGTTAAAATAAAAAAATAACTAAGATCAAAAATTAACTGCAACACATACATTCTCCCTGCTAGAATTCAACTTTGTCCCCACTAAGTCTTTAATTTCTTCTTCCTGAGAGCTGAGAGTATAAGAGAGAAGACCCTGATTAGCTCTGGCTTTGTGATATGTTTGTCTAACAGGGCTATTCTTTTTAATCCTACAGCGTTACCATTTCTTCGAAGCACAGTGGTGTTACTGTATCCTGTCCTGTTGGTTGTGATAGGGTACATTGTGTCTCTTGCTGTCGGCTGGAACATTGGACAGTCATTTATGCATTTTTATGAGTACAGAGTGGTGTAGTTAATGGTACAGCATACATGTGGAAAGTGACAAAGATGCACACCCCTCCAGACTTATACTTGGGCACAAAATTGTCTGGAGATGGAAGGTTGTATGCCACAGGAATATCGATAGTTGTCGACCAGTGAATGGATTGCCGGTACATTATTTCAAGAGACAGTAAAACTCTGGTGGTTAAAAAAGACAGCAGTGAAAATCATTATCAATGATTATTATTAACCACAGTTGCTGCATCTGAACATGTTTGGCTTTAGTATATCCATGGACAATGTTCACAGACCATGTGATACTTATTTGTTAGTAAAACTGTATGTTCAACAGCAGTTGGGAGCTTAAGTGTAAATTGCTCATTCAGGTGAAAACAAAATAATTTGGAAAGGATATTTATAAAATGTAAAAATACCAGTAATAGAGGCCCTGCCAGGGTAAATTCCGACAAGCGACATGGCCCAAAAAGTAGCGACAGCATACTAATAGAATTTCGACAACGACAAGGACAGGCAATTTTCCTTCAATTTAATTACCGACAGCGACATGAAGAACGATAAAACAGCGACATGGCACATATTTAAATTTAGACAAGGGACACGGGAACCCCCCCTGGCAGGGCCTCGTAATATTGAGCGTATTTTCTTTGAGATAATCTAACTTCTTTTTATCACTAACACATGTTCATGTACAACAGGCCTACATGTATTTTTCTTTTGTTGGGGAGAATCATAAAAAATTATACAGTGAAAGAACAAGACAAAAATTACATACAGTATTATAAAAAGGTAGTCTGTCAAAAACATAGTGGATAATTATAATAATTATGAAGACATGTTTTCACTGTGCACTATGGATCTAGTCTGAAAGGAAACTGTCAATACAGTTAAGGTTTCTTTTTTAAATTTTGTTTACTGGTTAGTGGGTTTTTTAATATTTTTTTGCTATGCCTCAAAGTTGGTGCACATGGAAGGTCTTTCAATTAAAAGTACACTGTACAATAAAAGTGCTGTTACATCAGACAATGTCATTATTTTGCAACTTGTTGCACAGTTTTGTTGCAGCATTGCAAGCTAAGTTTTATTGAACATTGCTTGGTGTAGCATCGCCTACATAGGCAATATTGAAAAACTGATCCGTTCACGGCAATGGTACAATTGCTTTGCAAGTGTAGAACTTGGTTTATCGCTGCAATGAGCTCTGAACTCTAGAACTCTGCTGTAGAAGTAAAAACATTGTACACTGTACATCTTTAAGTCAAAGTAATAATGGACGAAGAGATATCACTTTTTATGACAAAGAATTTCATGTAGTGATACTGTAGTGCTGTCTGTTTCCAACAAATGCAGTTATAAATTTTATGTTGTACAAAGTGTGTTATATGTATTCAAAGTAAATTAAAAGTATGTGGAAGAAGAGGAATAAAGTAAATAATAATGGTAAATTTCTGTGCATCATTAACCATTAAAGCTGAACCTTTGAGATGGACTGGGGAGTGGCAAGCTATGTTACACATTAGGACTCTTGTCTCCTTAAATTCTCTCTCATCCCAAACCCACCTAAACTTTGCTCTAAACTGCAGTTAGTTTTGGGGTGGATTCACAAAGCCCTCTGACTTAGGGAAAAACTTCGTTCCCAGGCAAGTACTGTATTGGTGCCAGGAAGACAAAGCCAATACTTAGAAGGGCATTATGAATCCAGGCCAAGGAATGAAGGTCATCTCCCACTGATATAACAAGTTGCATGTGTTCTGTTCCTGCCAACAACATGTCCATTTCTATGTCACCACCTTTGGGGGTGAAGAGGGACAGGAGGTGCTGGGGCGGATCCAGGATTAAACAAAAGGGGGTTCGATATAGGACCGCCGAAGGCGGTCCCATGTAGGGGGGTTCCGGGGCCATCCTCCCCCGGGAAAATTTTGAAATTCAAGTCCTCGGAAATGCGATTTCCGACATTTTGAGGCCAAGTCAGTGTGTTTTAATGCCTCATATTTTTAAAGTCAAAGTGCCACTCTTGCATCGAAATATTGCAAAGCTACGATAAAACTATCAAAAATAATGTATTCTGATTCAAATTTACATTTACAAAACTATACTGCGTTTTAGCTTTTTTCAATTTTGTGTCTCATCAAAGACGGAATCAACAAAAAGCATTCTTCGGGGGTATTATTCCACAAACATTTGAACTACAGCATCATAGTAAACAGGCTTTTCGTAATGAATGTTTATCAATGCCAGGCCTAATAGTCTTTCCGTTGTCATAGTGGTCTGAAAGTATCCTTTGACAAGTTTCAAAGTGCTGTTTGCTCGCTCGTCAGCCGGGCTGAGGTGCAGATATTTCAACGAAAGAAAAAAAGTGAGGTTTTGAAGCGGCATTGCCGCGACCACAAGCACAAAAGTTGTGTGCCTCTAGGGGGGTCTGGGGGCATGCTCCCCCAGGAAAGTTTTTAAAATATAGGCCTCTAAAATGCCATTTCCTGCATTTTGACATCAACAACGAACAGAACGACTTCAGAAACCACCACAAATAAACGTAAACCTTGCACGAAGTTGAGGCGATCTACTGTATTACGGCTATACCGCGCCGACAAAACCGCAGGTTCATGCTAGGATTCCCTGAAGGTGAAAAAAGCCAAGGCACCACAGAAAAACGACAAAGGATCGTGCTTAAAGCAGTCAAGATTATCTTTCTTTGCTAGAGAAGGGTTACAAAAAACGGGAGAATTTTGAGTGAAAACGGTGGGCCAAAACGGGAGGGTTGGAATCTCTGGAGGTTGTAGCAAACAGTTGGTGTTAGGGATCAGCTAAGGTTTAATTTGTCCATTAAATTATTGCATATAACATTGAATTTATTTACTAACATTTTACAAGTATTTTAACGTTAGCAGTTTCAGTTTAGGGGGTTCGACCGAACCCCCCGAACCCCCCCCCCCCCTAGATCCGCCCCAGAGGTGGGAGCCTGGGAGAAAAGGGGTTGGGAGCGGGATTTACAAGGTGGCAGGAACCAGGAGAAAAATAGTAAAATTTTGCAACATTTCATTCTATTTTGCAATTGATATGGGACAAAGAGTAGGGAACCACTGCAGAAAGGGGCAGGATGTCAAAGTAAAAGGTACAGAAAGCGGGAGGTTCAGCCCTGCCCCCCCCCCCCCCCCACTAAGGAAGGAGGAACCTTAATTAAGCCCCATAAAAATGTTTGCCTGGATACTCAAATCCTGGCTAAATGCCTGGTTTCTTTGAGTTCAATAATCATTTTGGACAGAACAAGTTAAAACCCAAAAATAAATGCTCAAATGACATGAAAATATATCACTGAGTTTTTTATTGGATTTGTTATAAACATTCATACAATTTCATCGTGTGCTTACAGTAATACACAGCTTACCGTTGCTTCTGAACAGAGTTGTTATTACATGGGCTAAGTTGTTATGTGTTCAAACTGATTTAACCAATTAAAATTCACAGATGTGGTAGATTTCTGCGAGGTGTATGCTGCTAATAATGTCAACTTCACATGCACATGCCTTATCTTCTGATCTTCTGATTGTGGCCCATGGGGCAGTGCAGATGCACCCATCGCACCCCCATGCCTATGACCCTGTAAGTAAGGTGCAGCATGATCACTGTAAGTTGTAATTTATGCCTTTACATGCAGCTTTTACTTTGTTAAATTATAAAAATACAGTTATTTGCACAATATATATATAATATAAAGCCTCTGTTTAGTCCTATTAAAGTCCCTTTATAAAAAAATCTTACTCAATTTTAGACTACAGTTAGTATGAAATACGTTTTTGATTTAACTTCAATATAATTTCCAGCATTATAATGTCTTTTATCATTTCAAGTACTAGTGCATCCACTCAAACCAGGCAACTTGGAAGAAAATTGACCAATGATAATCATGTGGCATTTATATAGCACATTTTCATACACTCTAACACACTTTACAACACCTTGCAGTAGATTTTACAAAGAATGAGAACATTTTGACCAATCAAAACTTACAATATTTGAGAAAAATGGATTGTGATCTTTTTTCATAAACAGAACAATGAGTTGATGCATCTAAACAAATAGTTCTGCAACAAATTATTGTTCACTCTGCAAATCCCATCCCTTGCAGGGAATTATCCCGGGGGGGTACTTGGGTCAATTTTTGTTGGGTATGTGCCGCTGGCCTCGCAGAATCCCTACCCCATTAAAGTCATATTCTATGGCCAATTATATACCCCATCTTAGTCACTTTTGGGTAAATGTAATTTTCACGACCCCAACTTAGTCACTTTCTGGGAGCCGTTTGTCAATTACAGTAACATTTTTTTCGGCGAATCTTTCCGTTTATAAATCACAACTTGCCAGAATTTTCGTACTCTCAAAATCCCAGAAAAGTGTGACCCCATTCTAGTCACCCTATAAAAAATGCTTGAAAAGGCGACCCCGTTATAGTCAGTCCAGTCGTGAAAATGCGACCCCATCCAGCGGCACATCCCCATTAGCCCATTTATAGGAAGTGCCCCCCCCCCCCCGGGGGAATTATTGACTCCTTGTGATGACTAAACTGGAACTACTAAGAATCACTCGAAATTCAGGATTATACTAACCAATCAAAAATTGACTATCTTTCTGCAACTTTGTTGGATTTCAAATTTTCTTGTAGAACTATTTTTTTAGTCTTTAATGTTATTGCTTCACCTACAAAAAAGGTTGCCACCCTTTAATCTTTCCTTTAATTTGATTGGTTAAACATTTTGTTCCAAGTGGCCTGGTTTAAGTAGCTGGAAGTCCTGTAATTATTGTTCACTGCTTTCAACCAGGGAAACAAGGCTCAGTATAATGCCGACGTACGGCTGCCTTGTTGATATGGCAACACATTACTTTGAGTGTATATAACATTTTTCTAAAAGCAGCACATGACTGATGCAGTCTTCAGCATTTTTACACTTCATTCATCCAGTGTTTATGCTGCAGTGAACTTCTTCATTATCATGGGAAAAGTATCCAGGGCCTTGGTGGCTTTAGCACTAATTAGGCTGATTGCAGTCTTGCAGATCTGAGGTTAAATAAAACAAAAGATGACAAACACTTGTTATACTTGTCTACAAATGGGCTACTGCCTAAATTTGTTGTAAATGGTGAATAATGGAAATAAAAAATGTAATTTTATGCAATTCAGAGTTGTGGTTTTCTTTAAATTATTATCACAATGTTACAGAATAAGAAGCAAATTAAAGCACCTTTTTCTGTGGACTAGTTAAAATAATGACTGTGCATTACTTGAATATCCAAAGAGGCTATGAAAAGCTTGCATTAAGCCCTTCGGGTATGGGCAGGGAATTATCTTTTTTTTATTAATTTCTTAAATTAATATTATCATCATAGTTAAAGCCAAACCTGATCAGACAGTTGGTCTTTGAGGCTTGATGCCAATTCGTTGGCAAACAAGTTATACAGCCAGCTAAAGAGAGAAAAATAATTTTGTATTATTTAGGTAACATTATTTTGTACTCTACAAAACAAATCCTTAAAAAAAAATTGAACTATGAACATCAATTCAGTCTAGTACTAAAAAAAACCCAAAAGCAAAATTGCCAGTTGAAATACAGTTAGACCCCGCGAAAACCCATTTCCCTTGGATTTGCCCTTCAGACATTTACTAGCAGCTATTTCAAACTCCTGCTATTTCGAACTACTGGTATTTTTTGTTTCCCCTGATGGTTCGAAATATCAACTGTAGATTCTAAAATGATTCTTAGTCCGGTACTTTACTTATATTTGGCCATGGGAGACTTATGTTAACAGAGAAAGAATATGTCAGGTAGTCAGGACTTCCAAACGTTATGCACTGACATAGTAGCCACTGATGTTGTAGCCATAATGACTCATTGACTCATTACCTTGCACCTCCTTTAAACTTGACGTGCACAGAGCCAATCTTCATCACACAGTCCTTTGCACTGACCTTTCCCTTTTCTTTTTCCAGATCACCTTTAAGGACAAAATACTGGTAATTAGAATGTCCAAATCAAGCCTAGTAAACGCAAAGTACATAATGTACATCTACTGAAAATGACTCAGTTTATGAATTTTATACTTCGACAGTGATTGCCACTAACCATCAACAAAGAAAGCCATTCCAAGTGATAGATCTGTGATTGACAGGTCACATGATCCTGAATCTGAGATGTGAGGCCTTTTAAAAAAAAAACGACAACTTGTTTTTAACAAATATTATTTGGAAGCCTGGTTTTTGCCATTATTTTTTTATTAAATTATCATTTGTTTCAGAAATACTGTAGATCTAGAGTTAAAGTAAAGTCTGCTATGAGCCTAGTGGCCCATACAGGCCGGAGCTTATCCTGGTTTCCATAGAATGAAGCGACAAGGAGTGTATTTTCTAATCCCCCCTGGATGGGATGCTAGTCCTTTGCAAGGGTTAAACCCCCCCCCCCCCCCCCAACCATTAGTTTGCTGGTACCCATTTATACACCCAGGTGCAGAGAGGCACTATGAGAGTTAAGTGTCTAGCCCAAGAACACAACACAATTACCCCGGCCAGGCTCAAACCCCGCCCACTCGATCCAGAGTCCAGCGCGCTTACTGTTAGGCCACCATGCCTCCCACATCAGAAATACTGTACTGCAGATTTATGTTATGAAGAAATTGATGCTAACGCACCCTGGGCTACACTGGCCTGTAGATGGTAAATTACTGATAACATAAAACCAGCAAAAAATTTACATAATTATTTTGTTTGATAACAAACCAAGAGCTTTCTTTGTACTGCCATTCAGCTCCTATGTTGCCAGAGGCTTTGTCAGCAGTGATGTGCAAACCATGTTCAGGTAACAGAGACACATTGGATTTCTGAATCACAACATTCGACAACTTGATCCTAAAGCAAAATAAACATGATCGTAACTACAAAATGTAAATGCTTTGGATCCTTTACTTAGAACCTTTTTAAGTTTTTTTTTTCAAGAGATTAGATTTTGCCATGAACATAAGTACCTGACATTATAGGCATGCAATGCATGTAGAGAGTGCAGTGCACATAGCGGGTGCAATGCATATAAAGGGCACAATATGCATAGAGGATACATTTGTCTGCATAAAGGAAGTGCATAGAGGATGCAATGTGTTCAGAGGGCACAATTCATGCAGAGGGTGCAATGCATGCAGAAGCTATAATGCATGATGCAGACATCAGGGCACAATGCATATGGAGGGTGTAATGTGTGCAGAGGGCACAATGTATACATAGGACGGACGGACGGACAGACGGACGGACGGACGGACGGACGGGGACCCTAAAGACACCACCTAAGAGCTGACTACTCTGTTTAAAAGTAGCATTAGTTTCAGTAATGCTTCACATACTAGCTACATGGGTAAGAAAAACACTACAGACCTGTCAACTACCCAGTTCTACTGGAGACCACCACTTTTGATGAGCATTGTCATAATGGCAAATATTAGGATAATCTTTTAATGACTTACTTGTTTAGATCATACTGTACATTTCCCAGTGGAGTTTTGATGGTTCCTGAAACACTGGGTACTGACAGGTCATTAAGTTCTTTGGACACAAATGGAACAATAGTGTGCTGAACTGTTGAACAGAAATAAAAGAAATAAGTTTGAAAATAACTTACATCTACATCTACATTTATTAAGTTGATAACATCGTTTAAGACATCACATCAACTATAAGAGTACAAAATAACAAAAACAAAATGTACATGTATAAATAAGATATAAAAATACTTAGTTACAATTTACTTGTTTACATGTTACTTACTAAGTAACTTAGTTAGACCTCGAAATACTACTGAGGGTTGCTCTCCAAAATCACCTTTAATTTAAATATTAGTTTCCAAAAGGTCTTGAGAACAGCAGCCACGTAAAGATTTTAAGAACGACAATTTTTTTAAGTTTCAAAGACATGTTGAGACACTACTTGTCTCAATTAGCACTTTTTTCTACTTATTATTCTACTCACTGTGCTTTGTAAACCATTCAACTGAAGATGACAGATGCTCTGCCAAACATGTCTTTGAAACTTAAAAAAATTGTCGTTTTTCTTAAAATATTAGTTTGCCGAAAATTTGTTGTTTTTGTACTCTTTCCACAATTAACCTCCACTGACAGTGATCTGTTAGTACAATACACAGATAAACTGCACTTTTTTGCAAGGATTTATTACAATGTACAACTTAGTAACTCAAGTTGAGGGGATGTAAATTGAAAAATCCTCTCTTTGATAAAATGGTTGAAGAGAAATGTCTATTTCTCAGACAAGGATCTTACATAATTCTTTACCACTGTTCTTTGCCACTAGGTGTAAAATTAGATGGTAAAGCTTGATTTTTGCCAGTTTTGAATAAGAGAGACTTTTAGATATAAAAAATTCTGATTGAGCTCATTTCTTAAGCATCTGGGGGAATATTCTTAGTTTTCTCATCTTAAATAGACACAGTCTTTGTACAGTCCCGTGTCTTGGCTGAGCAAGGATTCAATTTGATCCAATACCAGTATAATTAAGTTCTTCATATCCCAAAATTGGCTAAGACAAGATGTTGGTCAACTGAAAGATTTAAAAACAAAGTGACTTTAATTGACGACCTGCTGGGAGCTAAATTGGCACCCTGTGGGAGATAACACCAAGGTTGTTGACATTTTCTCAAAAATAACTATAATTAAATACAAGTAGTTAAGTTTGGAGCTTAAATAAACACACTAGTAACATTTTTTTAAAAATCAAATAAGTTATGACCTATTTTGAACCTCGTGATCTACCCAACGTTAAAAAATATAACTCTGATGCTATATAACTATAGATTTACAAGCTGTGGTTCATAGGTGCAATGAAACGAAAATAAAGCCCACCAACCGAGTCACCTACGAAAGAAGATTTAGATTAATGATTACTAAGTATCTTTAAGTAAGCCACTACACACTCTATTTCAACGAAGTAGTCAGACACAAAGATGGCCAAGGATCGAGCGCCAAGACATTTAAAACGTATCATTTTACCGTAGTCCGACGCCCTCTGTGTTATTTCTCTTTTCCATTCAGGAGCCAAGTTTAAATCAACCACGACTGATTTACCAGTAGAATATTTCACACACAAAAGTGCAAACGAAAACAACAAGAAGGTTCGATTGATCTTGTGTTCGGCCATATTTGCCGTTCGAATAAATGTAATTTCTACTTCAAGATCACGTCATTTTGCCGTCAGTTTGCTAGAAAGCTTTTAAGTTTGAAGGGCTCATCAAAAATGCATTTTATAAACATTTTCATAGTGGTTGAACTTACCTTGCAGGTACCAGACTAAAATCGCAAATTTCCGATCTTGGTTTTACCGACCGCGCGCGCGAAAATGGCCTCGGGCAGACTGGTGCCCAGGGTCCAATCCAGTCCACGAAGTCGAATCGGCTTTACACGAGCTAACCCGGAACTTTACGAAAGAAACCGAAGATACTCGTGACTTAAAGATGGCAGATGAGGTAAGCAGCTTGGGGCATTATTATTTTGCATTTTGTTTTGATTTCGTGGTTGTTAAATACCGCCGGTTTATCTCTGTTTTTGTCAGAATGAATTAGAGAGACATCGAATCAACGAGCTCCGACAGCGATTTTTCCAAGAAAATGGTAAGATCCTTGATATTTTCGATGTTTTGCAGAATCGATTGCCATTTTTCTCCCGGCCCTCAGTGCCTGACTATTTGTTTGTAGAAACCTCGCAAAGGCAGTGAAATGCCCTTTTACTTTTCGTGAAAGAAAAGATTGCATATCAATATAATTCTGCATACTTTGCGAACTATTTTGAATAAGTCGATGCCTAAATTTTGTATTATTTTAGTTAAAATAGCCATGCATATATAGATGCCTCGATAATTTTTGAAGCTTATAAGCTTATTGTTTTTATTGAGCCTCAATCGACGATCGTAAAATGAGCCACGAAGCAATTGCTATTCTCTGTATCGTTATAATACAATGCTTTCACAATCTTTTCCAGGTTCAAATCTGCACGAATATTATGAGGAAGACGTGAAAAGAGTCCGCGATGATGATCGCTGGTTGAGCTGCTTTCTAAAATCTCGCAAACAGGAAGTAAATGATGCGTTAACAGCTTTGGTAAGTATACTAAGTAATGAAGACATATCCATGATTCATGATAAAATTTTCCTTTATAGTATAAGCTAGTTGGTCAACATTTTGTCTTTTGGCCACCTCAGGTAGCAGGGGATGGGGGAGGACCACTACCCAAGCGAAGGGTGGGAGGGTAGGTGGGGATGAGCTCTCTCCTCCTCAAAGGACTCTTTTCCATGGGATGAGTGGAAAGAAAGCATGCAAAGCCTGGGGGAGATGGGACATGAAAGTGCATAGGGTACACTAAGCTTGATTTCTGCCACCTTCTCGATTTTCCAAAAAGCAGCTGGAAATCGAGCCTAAGGGTACACTATCTATGCCAACTCTCCCAGATTATCCAAAAGTCTCTCAGATGCAGACCAAATCTCTCGGTCTCTGGTACGATTCACCAAGTCTCACCAACATGAAGAAAAGTGCTTAAAATACGTGTTTTTAAGCTTATTTTGGCTGAGTTTGGGGAAAAAAATTTTAAAAAATTGTTTTAGCCCATTTCAGGGGTTGAGAAGAGGTATCATGGTGCAAAACTTTCAATCTCCCAAATTTCAATTTTTTTTAGGTTGGGATCTCTGGTACACTGCCTCCTGTGCTTCCCTGATTTTTCATTTTTCATGGGTTTTTTTTTTTGCCTTTCCCTCCTCCACTGAAGAGGCCTCTGCGGAGGACTAGAGAGGAGGAGGAGTGCATTGCATGTATTTCCAAGATTTCAAGATCGTATGTCAACCACAAGGGTCTTATCCCACATTGTACCCTGATCACAGAGGCTTCATTCTTCTCTTTTCCAGATTAGGCAGTGGGCTTCGTGCCAGGAAACTCAACAGAATTTTCGGAAAGAGAGGAGGGGAGAATTATGGGTTGCTGCACAATTCCCAATAACCTTTATAATGTTACTGCGAGCTAACACAGCACAGTCATGATACCTTGTCATGATTTCCTTTATATTGGGTATTATTATATTCCGAATTTATAATATTATTGCAATATTAACAAATGTTTTAAATGTATTAATATTGACAATAATATTATAATGATAATAATATTAATTAAAACTACAACAAAATTCTCGAATGTGATTGGTTATCAGCAGGCCGATTTGAGCACTATAAATAGGACAGTGTACGCATCATGCTTGTAATTGGACAGTGTAATAGGACAGTTTAATAATGTGTCATGCCTGTGTAATTGGACAGTAGGCATCATTTTGCATGCGCTGTTGTTGTGCATTTTGTTGAGTAAACTGTTTTGTTTTTCATCATTTTGCCGGTAAAGTTTGTTACTTGTTTCTTGAATTTTGTTAGTTTTGATTAATTGGTAACAGGACTTCGTGTCGCCCAAGTCTGTCTGTAATCATACTCGTGATTAACATATCGGACTCCCACTTCGCTGTCGTCCAATTTTGTTAATCACTCGTATGATTACAGACCGAATAGGACTCCACCAATCCTATTACCATTTTTAATATTAATATAGTTAATTTGTTAATAACGGTAATAACAAATTTAATAAATTTATGGTATTAAATATTTTATTATTTAATTAGAATTATTTGTTAAATCTGGATCTAGGCTAAATATGCTGAGTTTGTGTGTGTCCTTATTTCAGGTGGAATGTGTAAGATGGAGAAAGACTTTTGGAGTAAATGGTAATTACTTTTTACTTATAATAATTAAATGTGTACAAAGAGCATTTTTATTTTATTTTCCAAACTTTTTCTTTCATACAGAACTTACAGAAAGATCTATTGACCGTAGATTGTTTGAGGCTGGCTTCCTCTTTCCATATAATCGGGACAAAGATGGCAACACCCTCGGTTAGTGTCATTAATTTGTATCAACTTAATGCAGAATAGTTAAAATCAAACTGAGATCAAAGATTTTGTTTTTTTGCCTCGTGCAGTACAGCTAGATTAACTTTAATTTTAAGGATTAGAAATAATTTATTAATAATTCATTTCACATCCCAATCAAATTAACTAGATAGTGAAAAATCCCATACAACTAAGCGTATTTTAAAACTGTTGATTTGACTTGCCAAATTTAAATTTCCTCTGTTAAAGATCTAGCCAATCAAGTCATGTGTCCCCAGAGCCACTTGTTCCTTGTGCTCCAGGCTCTGCCGGCTAAGAGTGACAAACAGCCGTGGGGACGATAATGCACATTATTATTACAATTACTTTGTTAGTAAGGTTTTATCAGGAATTGTTTTCCACAGTCATCTTCACAGGAAAACTTTACAAAAAAGATCCTCAGCAGCAACCAGAGCTAAAGAGATATCTTGTGTTTCTCTTAGAGAAGCATGTGAGTAAATATGTAATTTTATTTATGTAAAATACTCTATCCACTTTCGTAGTTTTTATGTGATATATCAAACACAAGAAACAGTGTTTCATTGGGATATCCAAACAGCGAGAAGGGAGTTGAAAATAAGGCCCGCAGCGTAATATATTTTTGATGAAATTTGAGGTTTTTGGATAGCCGATGAAACACTGTCTCGAGTGTTTGATATGTCTTCTCAATTGAAACAAAAACTTAACAAAATAAATGAAGAATATTATTGTAAAAAGCTATGCTATTAAGACCGGGTATCAAAAACTCCTTCACGGCTATGATTTTCTTTTTTGATGACTTATTAATGAGTTTGAGAAGGATCAATATAGATCAAATGTTTAAAAATTTTCAAAGCAGTTTTGTTTTTCATTCCCTCATATGCATTATCAAAATCTGAAACAATTAAAGGGCAATAAAAATCAAACTGGTTTGAAAAATTGTAAACCAAAGATAAAACTAAACCACAACACCTAATAATAAATTTTTATTGTGGTCTTCGATCGATGTTTGCCTATACACTGTAGCTGTCGCTGCTAGGGATTGGAAAAATCTTCATTGACTTGTATCTTCAAATTCTTGTACTTACCTATAAAATTTAATTATCAATTTACAATTATTCTACTTACCTTGTTAACCAGATATAATCTCTGTCCTTTTAGAACAGAATAATAATCATCAAATTGTGTTATTAATAATTTGATATTAATCATTTTTATTCTCAATAATTATGATTGCTGTTTGCAGGCAAGAATGTTTCCTGGCCGGAAAGTAACAATGATCTTTGACATGCAAGAGACTGGCCTAGCACACACGGTAGGCTTTGGATTAAATAAAATCAATAAATAGTGTAATCAATCTTCTGCCATTTATAAGTCTTCAAAATAATTTTGAAGTCTAATTTTAAGTTTGGTTGAAATAATAGGAAAGAAATGAAATCCCTTCGATTTTTTTTCTTGTAACTAATTGCATAATTTTCCCCTGAGACCTGTTTTGTCATATTCGATATTTATTAAATGATAAATTATGAACTTGCCCGGTCACTTACAATAACATAAACTTCTGCTTTTTTGTTTTTTAGGACCTGGAATTTGTAAGATTTATTATAAGTTGTTTTAGGGATTATTTTCCTTGGACATTAGGTATGTGCAGGCTCACTCATCAGTGTTTATACTTGTATTGTGAGGATTATTTTGACCTACATAATTTGTTTATGTACAATTTGTTGCCATTTGGCATTTTCAATTAATATTAATTTATATCTCTTTAATTTATTTTTAGCATGGCTATTAGTTGTGGATTTGCCCTGGATTTTATCAGGTACATTTTAATAATTTTTGACTAAAAGATAATGTTAATTATGATTATGACATTAAACATTGGCCTTGATACATTTCAATTTAATAGTAAACACGTAATAATTATTGTGATGGACATGAAGCAGCAGATGACTCTTACTTAGACTTCATCAAGTTAAATGATCAATTTTACATGTCCTGTGTCTTGAGCTATAAAATGAGATTATCACTGACATTTCACAACAATTTTTTCTTAATTTTTTCTTTTTTAAGAAGGAGAAAGAAAAAAGTTACTGATCATATGATTGAAGCTATAAAGGATTGTTTCTCATGACTACTGAGATTTTCTTGTTATGTTTTTCATGTCCACAGCTGCATGGAAAATTGTCAAGTCATGGTTGAGTCCTGAAGCTGTAAATAAAATCAGGTAGAAACAAATTCATGACAGTTAAATCATGTGAAGCAGCTCAGAATGATAGAACATTCAGTCTAGAACAGCTAAACTCAGTTTTAAAACACTCTTTCAACAACTTACTTTTGCATGGAATAATTTATCTAGTATTATAGGTACATATAGCAACGTGGAAAGGGCTACATAACCTTCTGCATGCATTGAGTACCTATGATTGTAGATAAAATTATCCTTAAATCATAGACATGTAATGTGTGGAAGGGACTTTAGCCCTCTGTGTGTACTGGATCCCTTTTATACTTAAAATTAATAATAATAATAATAATAATAATAATAATAATAATAATAATACTAATAATAATAATAATATTTTAGCAGGGAGCCCACATCACAAAAAGGTGGTTTTCAGTGGGGCCCTGCATAATTAATACAAAGGGCTATAGCTGCATAGCCATCTGTAAATGCACAGCTTTTCTCAAACGATATTCTTGAGACAGTCACTTTGTTCAATTAATTAACCCACACCTTGCAGTCTGTTTTTTTTTATTAAAAAAAACAGATGTCACATCTGGGGGGTTTTATTGGCAGTATTGCGATCATGCAAATTGGATGGTAGTTATGGGCAATCAGAATGTTAATTTTAATTCATTTTTTGTTTCAAATTGTAATTTTGTTCAGTTTACAGTTGACCAATAAAAAATTATGTTAGAATCAGCAATTTGTTATTTTGAGTTGCTTAGAAGTTACTTAGACTTTAATTGTGATTCTCAATCCGTTTTTCTTTGTTGTTTCTTTTTAGATTTTTAAACAAAACAGAACTTACAGAATTAATTGATGAAGACAAACTTCTTATCAGATTAGGTGGAACAGTAAGTATCACTGACATATTTGCAAGCACTGGCAAGTTTGTCAAGAAAACACTCTTTTATAAAAGAAATCAGAACTCCTTAACGACATATTTTACAAGGGGGCTATGTTACAACTATAATATTCTGTAGGCCACACACCTGTATTGTTAGATTTAGAGAAAAATATTAATAATATTCCGGCTGTTTCCTCATTCTATAATTTGAACGTGAGAGAAGAGAACGTTATTCTAAAACAATTTTAACACCCATTGTGTGTACCGGTAATAATAACGTAAGAAACTGAAGCAAAACGATTCTGTTAGATCCAGGGCTAATGTAAAACGCGATTGTCTTTGTAGGATTCATATGAATATTCTTATCCGCCCACAAAGGAAGCTCTTAGCAGCCTTGGTGTTAGCACTCCTGATAAGTAAGTATCCTATTTTTATTAGCTGGTGTAACTTGGTTTCAATTAACAAGTTAACTACTCACGCTCGTTTTCTATGTTGGGACTTTCAATTTTTTTTTCATCCGAACTTCTCTCCCCCCCCCCCCCCCCCCCCACCCCACCCCACGGAAGGCAACCACTGTCACAAAGCCTGTTGGAATACTTTTTCAAAGAAGATGGCAATATTTTGAACCCCTCGGATGCAAACTTCAAAGGTGCTGTGTTGGAATCGTACCTCCCATGAGGGGAGGGGGATAAGTAATTTGCCCGCGTGCGCAATATTTGTTGCCGACAAAAAATTTAAATCCGAGACACAAAAAATGTTTCTGATTTTTTTCAGAAACATTTTGTGTCCACAACAAATAATTCCAGGTTTTTGCAACATGAAAACACAACATTTGTTTGTTTTGTTTCCCGCTCATTTTCTCACCCAAGAAACATCATCTGCAAGCGATAACTAGTCAACTCTGCAAATTAGCGCGTGCTTGCGTGCCTGCTCAACTCTGGAACCCTGAAAAAGCTGATTGGCTACTCTTGGGGGGTTCCACCCCGTCCATTTTTTCTGAGTCAACATAGAATTTTTTCCTTAAATCCACCAACAGTGTCGAAGATGAACATATTGCAAATGGTTCTGTAAACCAAAGCGTTGATTTTGATGATGACAGTTGCGAGGAATCGTCCAGTCAGCAGCCACAATCTTTTGAAGATCGCGAAGAAGCTCCTTCGTCATCGACAAAGAAGGTACTTTGAAATAAGTCTTCTATCTTCACAAATACTCATAAAAGTCCCCGGGGGTTTCAGGGAGGGGAACATGGTCATTACCTTTTGAGCGTGAGAACAAAAGAAAAATAAAACTGGGAACACAGAAACAAAGCACACTTTAGGGAACAGGGAACACCAAAATCGAGAAATTCTTTTAGGGAACACTGGAACACAAGGAAAACTTTGTTGAGAACAAGGAAACATGCCCCTGCCCGCTAGGCCCTCACAAAAAGTTCGATTCTCGGTAACTACAATCTCTTTTAACTTTAAGATTTAAGTCTGATTCCCACAAGACTGGGGAGCAGGGGTGGCGCAGTGGTGAAAGCGCTCGCCTCCCACCAATGTGGCCCAGGTTCGATTCCGGCCCGGTGCCATATGTGGGTTGAGTTTGTTGTTGGTTCTCGTTCCTGCTCCGAGGGTTTTTCTCCGGGTTCTCCGGTTTTCCTCCCTCCACAAAAATCAACACTCCAAATTCCAATTCGATCTTGGATGCACGTACACGTCTTTACGAGCTCCTGAGCTCTTCCGTGTCACGTGGGTAAATAAATTACATTTACATTACTGAGTTGTAATGGAGAGGAAAATGACCGAGTGTCGGATTTCAGGACATCAGATGAACTGAGAGAGTAATCTTGTTATGTTTTTTAAGGTAACTTTTGAGGATGTGCCTACGGTAGCAAGCCACGGCCAGGACAGTCCACCGCCCCTGACAAATCCAAAACAGGTAAAAGTACTTCGAGCGTAAAGCCAAGATAACGGAAACCCCTTGAAATAGTCGCTAGTTGAACTTGCGTAAAGACTTGCGTTGGTTGGCCAAAAGGACTCGCAAGTGCACGCAAGTTGTCAAAGAAAAACATTTTAATGCTACTGCGCGCGCTGCAATTCAGTACTTGAATTGAATTGCGTTGACTTGCGTTAGGTGGCCAAACGGTGAAAAACTTGGGTTGACTTGCGTGCAAATGTAAACTCGACCAAAGTTAACGCAGAGCGCAAGTCAAGGCAAGTGCACGCAACTTCAGATCCTGACGGAGACGTAAATAGGCGCAAGTTGCAAACTTGCGCCTACTTGCGTCTCCGTTTGGCCAGGACTTCAGGTCGACAAGAAAAAAAAAAGAAATAAGTTATAGGGTAATTGAGGAACTTTGCAAAATGTTTATAAAATGATCCCACTGACGTTCTAAGGCGCAAACCCTCCATCTGACAGATCAGTACCCGACGAAATGTTAGTAACGCTTTTTTTCGCTCTTCAGTTTTACAACAATTTTTTTCAATACTTTATAAATGGAAATTTACTGAATATGTAGCCTACAACCTCATAAACGGCCCACAGCAGATACAATTTTTTTGCGAAAGTTTTAGAGTTTATAAAATGATCCAGAAGAAGTTACAGTGCAAACCTTGTACTTGAATTTACTATTTTCTGTAATGAAACGCACATTTCATCATTCTGTTGGTTTTCCAAACTTGCGACCAATCAAAGAGCTAACAACCGCACGTGCAATTTATCATGGATCGCGTGCGTTTGATTTCTCGCCCCTTGACTTTACAAGGAGGCAAGCGTGGGCTGGCCGAGTGGTTTAGAGCGCTGGTGCTGTAATCCGGAGGTCACCGGTTCGAGGCCTGCCCTTGCCACTAGCTGGATTTGTTTCTCGGTTGTCCCGAGTTCAAATCCTCGACCACGCTTTGTATATAGCCAACTGGTCTGCCTCCTGCCAGTTGGGATTTTTAACCTTGTTATGCCTGTAAACTAGCTATCTCGTTGAGATATGAAGCTAAGTGCATGACCACTATAAACACATATTTATTTATTTATTTATTTATTTATTTATTTATTTATTTATTTATTTTAACTTAGCTTTCGTGATGTCCGAAAAAAAAAAAAAAACAGTCCAGCGCGCTTGCATTAAAATTGTTCTAGCAATCCAAAGTGAATCCGATTTCCGCATTTTAAATTCCAATTCGCGTTGTAATTATTTGTAGAAGGAAAGCTCTACAAAGACCACGTTTCGAGGCGTACAATCAAGATTGTCTCAAACACGAGCACCTCCGGACGGTTTTACGAGTTCAGCGAGTTGGCTTATGATCACGTAAGTATGTCTTGGTGAAAAAACAACATTTCTTATAGATCCCAAAGCCCACAGAAATCCTCTAAAAACCTTTCTAATCATTCGCAAACATTTTTGAAGACTGCTGGATCTCAGAGCACGGACGAAGTACCAAATTATCCTATAAATGAAAAAAATGTAAATACTACGCTGTAGTCAAAAAAACTATTCCTGACGTTTCGGCAATGCTGCCTTCTTCAGGGGGACAAAACTATTTAGCCGTTAAAAAGTTTTGTCCCCCTGAAGAAGGCAGCATTGCCGAAACGTCGGGAATAGTTTTTTTGACTACAGCGTGGTATTTACATTTTTTTCATTTATACATTCAGCACCTACGCTGCGCAGGTTTTCAAATTTTTACCAAATTATCCTTCCTAGTTTTGACAAGACATGGCAGTGGGAAAAGTCGGTCTTTGTGTTTTTCGACCTGGGCCCTACACGTTCTATTAAAGTTTGTCCATGTCGCCGAACCTTTTCCACACTAGCCTTTGCAGAGTGTAAAGAAATTAGATTTTCCAGCTTGCCCTTCTGGCAAGCTGTAGCCAGGATTTACTTGCCCGAAAGACATCTTTACTAGTCCCCCAAAAATTCCCATAAACACGATGCTTATGGTGCTTCACTTGCCGATCGGGCAAGTGAAGGATTAAGTCCACTAGCCCGAGCGAAAAATTCACTAGCCCCAGGCTAGCGGACACTAAAGCCCCGGCTAAACGGTCAAACATGCCCTTCAGTTCCAAGATGATGTTGGACGAAAATGTTTGATCGTTTAGCCGGGACTTATGTTCTTTTCACGCTGCTTTGTTTCTTATCCTTTCTTCCTAATGGTTTTCTTTCATTTGTTTTATTCATTATGATTCGATTTTTTAATGATGCAGGTAACTTTAAATGTTGTATTCGAAACGATGTGTCTTCAGTAAAAAGTCGAATTTTTTTGGAAGCTGTCGTGCATATAGCTCGTGTTTCTACAATTCCCTCTTACCCAAACATCCACTACTCTTAGCACTCTTGAAAGAAAGACAGGAGCGTCTTTTTCTTTTAATTTCCTAATTCAGTATTGTTATGATCGCTAATCTTTCCGAGTATAGTTACTACTAACTCACATTTCATCGTTTTATTCTTTACAGACCATCAGAAGAATTAGTATTTACAGGAACTACTTCAACTGGAGAAATTCTTCAATCTTTGTCGCTTACCAACAACACCCTGTCAACAGTCGCTTTCAAGGTTCGTAATTTCCCCTTCGATGTCGCGTTCATTAATTTTCTTTTTGTCCCGAAAAAGGCTGCTAAAAATGGCCAGCGCGCGCGTGTGGTCTGGATGAAACTGCAAGCGCCTGCTGTCCAGATGCAAACATTTTCACCGCTCAGTTCACCAATCAAATTTCTAGATTGAGCTCATCTGGAACAGACGCGTGGTCAGTCGGAGAAAAAATATCAGTTGATGACGAAATCCCGCCTCCGAGACGGCACTTTGCCCGTAGTGTTCGTCCCAGAAGTTGCTAAGTAACATGACGTATTTGTTTGCGCGATTTCTTTCGGGGTACATGTACTCGTGAGCGTTCGCCCTAGTTTCTGATTGAATGAAGCAATTCGGAAACTCTTTGAGTACTTCAACGAAGATTTGCCAAAGCTGGCACTTATTCCCCCGAATGGATAAGCCTGTGCGCGGGCGTCTCCTATTTCCTTTGTTGCACGCGGAAAGGGAGGTTCCTTTACCAAGTGAGGAAATAGGAGACGGCTGCACGCAGGCTTGGCGAAGAGTAGAAAAAAAAACACAAAACTGGTTTAACGAGTGTGGCCTGTTGAGATTAGTTGACCATAAAATAATTAGAATGTAAACTTTTAGAATGTAAACTTTTCCATATTCCTTGAATCTCGCTTTTTCAGGTTAAGACAACTTCACCCGAGAGCTATCGAGTCCGTCCCAGCTCTGGAGTTATTCCAGCTACCTCGTCTGCTGAAGTCAGTGTCTTTTTACAGCCAGGTAATTGTGAGACATTTCGCGTCACTAATAACTTTTGCTACTGCGTCTTTTTTTGAAGTCAAATTTCGTTATTTTCACGAATTCATTGACCGATCGAAAGATTCGAAGTGATCTTCGAATCGAGGGAGTTAAAAATAAACTGAGTTGTGTATCGCTGGATTAGGGACCATTCATTTTTTATGGGGTAGGGACCCCATAAGGGGGGGGGCTGGTGGGATTTGATAGATAGTCACTGTTATATATAATGACCCCCCCTTCTTCATCGAAAATTTTTGCCTGGCCCCCTCTCGAAATCAATTTTTTTTTCGATGACCCCCCCCCCTCCCCCCAAAAAAAAAACAAAAAAACAAACAATAATCAAGTGAAATTAAAATATATCGAGCCTTGTGAATAAAGAATAAATTATTTATCAGTGTACAAAAAACACATGTATCCCAAATAGCTGGCATTGCCTCAACTGTTTATTGTGGATGTCGTCTGTTAGTATGGGTTGTCTGCACTTGTAACCAATAAGCTGTTGGGTTGAGTTAATGGCATTTGGTACAGTACCGTACATAACAAAGTAGGGGGGTTCGGGGGCATGCTCCCCCGGGAAAAATTGAATTTTGAGAACCTCAGGAATGATATTTTGGGCATTCTGGCAAATTTTTTTTCCTCTTACAGAAGCCTCTTTACAACACTTAATTAAAAGTACAATTATATTTAGTGACCCCCCCTTACAGACCATATTTTTTTGGCTGGCCCCCCTTTAAAGCCAAATTTTTTCGGATGGCCCCCCCTCAAATCCCACCAGCCCCCCCCCCCCCCCCCCTATCTCATAAAAAATGAACCGTCCCTTAAGATTCAGTATTGAAAAAAAAACCAGTACTTTTATCTTTAAATGTGCAGGTTCAGAAAGACCGAAAGTTAGATTAGCGTCGCCGAGATTTTTTGTTAAATGAGCTATTTAAACGAGTGTTTTTAATTCCAGGTCACGCTGCCAGTGTTATTAGAGATAAATTCTTGGTGATGTCGACCGAGTTACAGGATGAAAAGTCGCCGAGTGAACTTGCTACATTGTGGAAGACGGTACCCAAGACAAATATTGTTGAACACCGGTATGTCAATGTTTTTGCCATTTTATTCGTTGAACAAGGAGAATTAATTTTGCCTTTGATAGAGGAAAACATAATATTAGTAAGTCATCTTGAAATCACCAGAACCCAATCTCACGTATCCTGTCTTTGCTCTCAACATCGGGTATCAATCAGTTATGAATGGGGTAAAAAGAACATAACGTTGGAGTAAAGCTCGCTCTAATCTTGGAGATATGGATCTATCACACTGCTCATTGCAGTAGTTGGTGTAGCATCCCTCGTAAGCTTGTAATTCTCCCGGGGGGGGAGGGGGGGGGGGTACTTGACCTAAGTTTAGGTATAGGGGTGCCGCTGGGGGTTTGAAACCCTGACCCTGTTTAAGACAATAAAAACTTAAAATAGCTACCCTGTGTAGGACAACACCCCCTATTTTAAGACCCTATTTAGGTCAAAGGACAACATCGACAATCATTTACGCTTTATTGTGACTGCGTTCCGTACGCGCTGATCGACGCTTTGAAATGCGAACACCGATCCCAGCATATAAAAATATGCTTTTCATTAAAGCGAAAGCGAAAACAATGTAAACACTCGGCGGCAGTCTTTCAGCCATACCCGGTCTAGGACAGGTTCAGGCCCTGTTTAGGACAGAAGAGCATGAAATTATATACCCTGTTCAGGACTGGAGGAGTCAAAAACCATACCCTATCCAGCGGCACGTCCCCGTATAGGCCATATAGGGAGTGTCCCCCCCGGGGTAATTCTACTGGTCCTCTGGTGTAGCAGTTGTTATTGCTTTGGGAGCAAGGGGCAATGTTCCTGTTATTTGATTCTGTTCTTCTCTCGAAGAGTAGCGAGCCAATCATTTGTGAGGCCTTTGCGAAAGCTGTACCCGACCCGCTCATTGTTGCAACTGCCTAACTCCCGTGGATGGAATGCTAATCAATTGCAGGTTACTCATCCCCCCCCCCCCCCCCACCACCACCGCCCATTAGCTTTTTGTCAGGAAACAATTCGTTGGCACCCATTTAAAGTCCTCGATGGAGAGAGACAATCTTGCCCAGCCCAAGAACACACTTCAAAACGACTTGCCTCATTGCCTCATTTTCTTTTAGACTTCGATGCCGATTTCTTGCCTCCAATTTGCAGCTTTCCAGCCAGTATTCTGATATTGCGGAGGGCAAACCAGTGACTTTAAGTATGGCAATCGATAACATTCAGTCACTTCAACGACAGCTCAGTGATGTGGAGAAAAAGGTTTGTGCATTACTAATGAGTGCATGCAACAAATGCTCCCATGTTCAGGGTCCAACCAATAACCATGTAGGTCTTAATAAAACCTTAATCGATCGTTCTTTGTAACTGACAATTATTCAAGATCCTTTCTTCTGAAAAACGTCGAACTTATAAACGTTTGGCAGACTGTTGCAGCTTTTAAGGTGGCCCGCGGCTAATTCCGGGAGCGAAGGTGCTATTTTTTAAATCGAATTTTGGGCATGGAAACCTTAACCGATTTCTCTGATATTTGGTAGTCGAAAAAACAAATGTTTAAATTTAATAAAGCTTTAAAATTTGGAACAAACAAAAACAGTGAACACGAAATATAAGCACTTTTAAATTAACCTATTTTTTAATAAAACGCGAATATTTTCTAAACGCGAAGATAGATTTTTTTCTTATTGCTTTCAATACGTTCAAATTATCCAAGAATTCATGTGAGCAAGTTTCAACGAAATCGGCTGGGTAGAAATTGCTGCACAGTTGACTGTTAGATTTTAGCTTTTAAATATTATGCGTGTGTATTTTTGCCAGTTGTTAAAACAACGCTTGTGTAATGTTTTGATTGCATTGATTATTTGAAAGCTTAATACCAGCTAAAACAATGAAGAAAATTCTGAAAAGATCGGAAACTCCTAGCAAAAGTTATAAGCAAATAAAACAGAAGATGTTTATGGTGCGTAAAGTGTATTTTTTTTTTAATATTCATTGTCTTTCGAACCACAAAAAAACTACCGATTTTTTATCTTTTATTTTTAAGTATGAGGAAATCCAGCATGTACACAAACGTCCTTATCTAGTTTCTTGTGTGTAGACTGGATTCAACTCGCCGAATTTAGTACGTGAAGATGGCTACCTCTCGTCTTCCATTTTGAAGCGCTTTGGAAACCCTTGTGTTCCAGTAAATTATTCAAACTTGCCGCATTCCCAAGATTTTTTAGCACCTTGAAATAAACGGGCGTTCATTTCCAGGTGCTAAATAATCTTGAGAATGCGGCATGTTTAAATAATTTACTGTAAGTTGAGGGGTTTCCAAAGCGCTTTAAACTGAAGGACGAGAGGTAGCTATCTTGAAGAGCCAAATTTGACGAGTTTTATCGAGACTTCACGCTCGAAACTAGATGAGGGCGTTTGCTTATATGTTGGATTTTTGCATACTAAAAATTAAAAGAAAAAAAATCGGTCGATTTTTTTTAATTCGAAAAAAGATTGAATTTTTCTAATTTGCAATTTTCGCACCGTAAACCACTTATGCTTCATTTGGTTATAACTTTTGCGGAGAATATCCGATCGTTTCAGATTTTTCAGCAACTTTTTAAGAGATATTGAGCTTTCAAATGACAGAAGTGATCTTAGCATTAATTAAGCATTGTTGCAATAGCTGGCGAAAATATCCAATTACAATATTTTTATGCGAAAAATAAACAGTCAACTGTGCAGCAATTTCTATCCAGCCGATTTAGTTTAAACTTGCTCACATGAAACCTAGGCTTACTTGAAGTAATTGACCTTAATTAGAAAAAAATCTATCTTCGCGTTTTGAAAATATTCGCATATTTTCGAAAAAAAGGTTTTCCATAAAGTGCTTATTTCTCGCGATTGTTTATATTTTGGGCTTTAAAAGGTAAAGATTTATAAAATTTAAACATTTGTTATTACGACTACCAAAAATCAAAGAAATCGGTTACGGTTTTCATCCCCAAAATTCGATTTAAAAAATAGCACCTTCGCTCCCGGAATTAGCCGCGGGCCACCTTAAGTGCATTGTTCGAACCAGGTTTCGACCTGTTTCCTTTTGAACTTGGCAAATTGGCTAACTTTTGCTTGCTGTTTCTGGTCACAATAATATATTGTTGTAGTTAACTTGTTTATTGGGAGATTTTTTTAAATGCGACTTGTAAACAATGCTAAATGGGAAAGAAAGATTTGTCGACTTCGAGGTGTTGAGGTTTCCACACCACATTCTTTCCTTAAAACTGTCCCAGCCGACTTGTTTCCTAGACAAGCGCTGGAAGCCTCGAGCCAAGTGGCCCATACTGCCAGAGCTTATCCTGGTTTCGATAGCATTAAGCGGCTAGGAGTATTGCTACTCCCCCCTAAATGGGATGCTACTCCATTACAGGGTATTTCTACTCTCCCCTGACTGGGATGCTAGTCCATCGCAGGGTAACCCCCCCCCCCCCCCCCCCCAGCATTAGTTCGCCGGTACCCATTTATACACCTGGGTGGAGAGAGGCACTGTGAGAGTAAAGGGTCGTGCAGAGAACACAACACGGTGACCCAACCAGGACTCGAACCCGGAACGTTCGCTCCGGAGTCCGGCAAGCTAACCATTAGGCCACTGCGCCTCCCATCCTGTAGAAGAGAAGGGAGAAAGCTTATTTTGCGTTGTCAGTGATGTGTAATTTTATTGTGTTTCAGCTTGACGTCGCTAACAAGAGAATTGCCCACATAGAGGAGAGTCTGCATGTTTTCATAAAAGTTCAACTAGGACTCTTCTCCGCCATGATAGTTTTATTCGCCATTGTGATGTACTACGCTACGTACTTCATGTAATTCGTTAGCAAGTGCCGTCGTGTTCACGAGGCCATTGGTTCCAAACCCTAAGATTGTGTACACGACATAATTCAAGCTGAGCCTGAAAATTCGAATTAATTTTTAAAAAGCCATCATGGACTTTGTCTGAAAATGTTTTAGTCAATTGATTCTAGGGCCAACAAAAAAAACTTTTCCGTTTGGCCTTTTTAAAATAAAATTCAATAAAACTTCTCTACTGAAAAGCTGAAACAAAACAAGTTAAAATGAACTGACACTTGAGAAATACACAGTTAAACCTACAAGAGGTGGGAGTGACTATAACTTTGTCATCTACGGCACAACTTGGAAATGATATTTTTTTACCTTTTCGTATTTCTATTTTAAAGTGTTCTTAATTGCGTTTTTTATTTAGTTTTATCCATGCCTACTGTTACAGCCTATTCAGGGTTTTGATACTGCTACTGTTCGTGTCGCGCTCAAGTCGATTCGTATGAGAGACATCGCCCAATAGGCCTCTTTGCCTCTGTTTCAAAACGAGTCTACGTGCGAAACCATTCAAATGAAAATAAGTTTGATTTGCATGGAAATGTTCCTGTAGGTGAAACTCATTTTCATATGGATGGTTTCGCACGTAGACTCGTTTTGAAACAGAGGCAAAGGGTTATTCGGAAATGACCTAAATGCGGAGCGGTAGAGGCGGCGACTCAGGATCGAGAGGTCCTGGGCCGAGGTTGTCTCTCTTCACCCAGCCAAGAAATCGAAAGAGAAACACGACGCTTGATGCGGCGGAGTGCAGGAGCTATCACAATCTTCAAACAAATACTGAAAGAAAATAGATATCGTAATAAATAATAAAGATGGCAAATTTCAAGCTCGGTGATAAATAGTGAAGAAATTATTCAACATGACACGAGCGTGGGACAAAGAAAAAATCTGAGTCCCCGACGGGAATCGAATCCATGACCTCCCAGGTAGGTCATGGGTTCGATTCCCGTCGGGGACTCAGATTTTTTCTTTGTCCCACGCTCGTGTCATGTTGAATAATTTCTTCACAAAATAGATATCTTTTGGCACAATAAATTGCATAGTACTTTTCAGTTAATAATTTAGTCAAGATTACACACTGGGATAGCGACTCAGAAGGAACTTTATTTTTCTTAGAAGTAAAATAAGTTATTTCAGTACAATTCTGTGAATAGATTGGAGGAATTAATTTATAAAAAAAATAAACGTCTCGTGTATATTGAGCTATTGTGTAATGTCATTTCTTAAAGTTAACTAGGCTTTATTTCAAGGAAGTCCAAGGAATAATGAACAAGCAAAAGGCCAAATGAAGATTGATTCAAACAAAAATATTTTCAGTCCTGCCGGTTTATGAAGAATATTATAAAAGTACTTTTACATGAGATGAAGCATCTTGATTCTATGTGTGGTGGTGCACGGCCGTTCTTAGTTGGTGGAGTGATTTGTCTGGTTAATTCCGTTAACGAACGAGACCCTAAAGGGACTGTGTCAGGGCTGAGTTAAGTTTATTTTTTAAGATTTGCCAAATTCTTGCTATGAACGGCAGCAAAGAAATTATATCTATGGATCTAAATGACAAAAACATGCTTTATTGCAGTCAAATGTGTCTCCCGGGCGCTGTAATTTAAAGTTACAAGCAAGCGAGACTATAAAGTTTGAAAACTGTTCAGCCCAACAATATTTCAAAAACCCATATCGCAATTCTTTTGTATTTGATGTGTTTCTAAAATGTTCCTTCACTGTTTCAAGAGGTTATGTTTTATATTTCACCGAATTTGATTGTCACTTCCTATGCCTAAATTTGGCTAAAATCCGTGAAACAGTCCCTTTAACAGCCTTAACCTGCTAAATAGTTACGCATTACTTGCCCGCCGTCGTAGCACAACAACAGTTTCTTTAGAAATTCATTGTTTTAGTAAAGGGAAAATAATACCAAATTTCGTTCATGTTAGTTCGTGCAATAGCCTTTTCTCGACTTACACATGAAGTTAGTAGTGACATATTTTCTCTTGGTAGAGGGGACTCTACTAACTATGGTAGTGAGTTTTACATTTGTAAATTAGCCACGACGCAAATAAACAAAAGAAAAACGCTTAAATGAGATTTCCGTGACCTGCGAGAACAGCGAATGGTTCCGTTCTACTTCGACCGATTTTCGTATACTGAAAGTTGTAAAAGGAATTAATTAACTGCCGTGGGCTGACGCTGGAAACGTCAGCTTTTGAAAATTCGCTCCGGCGGTTTGTTTACCTTTATCAACTTCTAGTTGATTTTAGACACTAACAACTTTCGTCATTAGTTTGCTCTTTGTTTAATTCGTAATCAAAGGCGCTAACTCGTCAAAAGAATTAAAATCGCCAGAAATGGGGGGAGTTGAGACTTTTTCTCATGTCCTGTTTCTTGATTAGCTCTATTGTTCCAAAATTGTCGGTAAATTTCTTTTACCGCTGAGGGTGGCGAGATCACTTTATGCTTTAATTTGTGTTGAAGGAAAGATCACTTAGAATTTAGTAAGGGCCTGTTTATATGGAGGAGAGTTGTCCCTGGTAGGAGGGTTACCCTCCATACCGAGCTACCCCGGGCGAGAGAGCTTTTCATACGTTTCTTTATAAATACCTGCGAACTGTTTATATGAGTAATTGCAAAGTTGGCTCGGGGGGCAGGGTGACCCTGGGTGGAGGGTCACTCGCTTTGAAGGGAGGGTGACCCTGGGGAGCGAGCCAACTTTTTCCCATATAAACAGTTTGGTTATTTTTGCCTCGCCTACCAGGGACAAGTTGACACATACGGAGCATGCGCAAACGTTAAAATCAGCAAAAACGAAAGTGCAGATAAATTGTAATCGAAGTCGGCGGTAAATTAGTTCAAAAAATGGTCTTGGTCCACGATTCAGCGTTCCTGATTTTAGAAAAAGCAGCCATAATAGATGTTTCAAAACAACTCTCGCCAGTCTTTTGAACCGAGAGGGCCAAGTTTTGGCTCGGTCAACAGGGACAACTTTGTCATCTAAACGCTTAGTAAAAGATGGCTCGGAGGAGAGGGTAACCCTCCTACCAGGGACAACTCTCCTCCATATAAACAGGCCCTAAGAGAGTATCGCTACATCATTTTCATTTAACCCCTGATCAATTGATTCACATTGTTAAAATTCGCGACTCGCATCCGCGCTAACAATTCATTGACTTATTTTGCGTGTATCACGCCAAACTCGCGAGGTGATAAAACTCGGCTATTGTGTTCGTTGTTTTCACAGTTTTTGTTGGGTGAGGCGAAATTTGAAAGAATTTATACGCGAAATTCCCTGCGGAAATTAAGTCTTGTTGAGGGAAAGATCACTTTGAGTTGAGTACGAGAGTGGATTTCGTTACGGGACGGGAATGAGAGGCGGCTTGCTATTCGCAGGCTAATCCGCGCTAACAATTCATTGACTTTATTTTGCGTTTTTACGCAAAACTCGCGAGGTGATAGAGACGCCAACGCGGCTATTGTGTTTGTTGTTTTCATAGTTTTTGTCGGGTGAGACGGAAAATCTAAAAGAATGCATCACGCGAAATTCCCTGCGGAAATTACGTTTTGTTGAGTTTCGTCACCCCGGCCGGACTTGATACAGTAGAATCCCATATTTTCGAAACTCCAAGGCGGAAACGAAAATTGGTTCGATAGTGTTCGACTGATGAAGGAAAAACGCTTTTGTTTCCAGTTTTCGGGAGATTCGAAAAAATCGAGGGTTTGAGAAATCGGGATTCTACTGCATGTCAAAGCATTTCCGGAGGCTGTCTGAAAAAATTTTCACGGACTTTTGAATAAATAACCACTTCCCTGCTTACTTAGCGAGAGTACTCAGCTCCCGTACGTTTGGGACTCGCGCTTAGCCGGCAAACGCAGGCGGTTTTTTGGCTAAATGAACAATCGAAAAATTAAAAACAATTGTGCTGATAAAGGTTAAAGCAAATAAACAAGAATAAAGTCGAAGAATCAAGACAATTGCCCTGATAAATTGTTGTTTATTAATCATAATGCGAATAAACAAGTTCACCAATCAGATCACGCGTTCTATCCCGCGGTCCCCAAGGTAAGGCCTGGGAACTGGTGACGTCATCGAGATGGCGCCAAAACTTTGCGCACATGGAGCGCGAGGTGTCAGTTGACAAACTTGAGAGACGTGAAGAGTTCTCGTACTTCAGTCAAATTACTTCGGTCGTAATCCGGCAAGAAACATGAACAGAGATCTCATGTACCGATATTACCAAGGAGACAGTAAGTATTACAGATAAAGCAGACGTCTACCCGTCTTTTGAGCGATTTTTGAGTTGCTCTTTTAGAGACGAATTTCGTAGTAAGATTGAGGTGAAGATAAGAACCATTCCCCGCACGCAGATCTTCAGTTTGTCAGCTCACGTGTTGTTGTTTTCTGTTTGCAGCTGCTGTCAGTCCAAACCGATATTTTGGCCTCACGGTAACTGACAACAACAACAACTCAAGCAACGATTCTGGAGAGGTAGGTGCCATGTTTTACACACTTGGTCGCCGCGCTTTCAAATCACTTTGACATCACTGCGCGATAAACAAAGGTTAAATACCGCCTTGTAACCTTCCTTCCTTGGACAGTATCAGTTAGCTTCAGTTCGACGGATTATCTTGTGAGAAAAAATAACACCTTCCTGTAGTAAATTCTTAAAATCGAGCAAGGCAAGTGTAAGCTTTCCCAAGCGGTTCAGCTCGTTGCAGATCAAAATTTTCACACCTTGTGTTATTTAAGTTGAGCTTTACATATTCGTTTAATTCCGACCGATCTCAGAAATGCAAGCTTTATAACACACTTAACTATACCATTAAGGGAATATTAGTTGGCCAGTGTTCTCCCTAGGATTTTGGGAAGGCCAGGGGGTATTCCGACTGTGATTTTCAAATGTCAAAACCTGATTTTTGGAACTTGTTCCCCCACGTTACTGTTGCTTTTTTGTCTCTCTTCCAGAGAAAGAAATGAACTTATTTACTTTGCGTCAGGCTTTTATAAGAAGCTTTTTGTTTCTGTTCCGAGCAACCAGAGTCGACTGAGTTCACCATTCTTTCCATGAATACTGGAATTTCGTTTAGTTTCCCACATACAACACCTTAAAGTGCCGTTGTGTTCCTGTAACAATTTGATAAAGATAGCTGCTGTCCGACAAAATGAATGCCTCATAGTTTTGAACATATTTTGAATTTAATCCTCAGTTTTAAGCCAGGCGGCAACAATGTTCCTGTAAATCAAGCTAGGCGGCCGGCCCGGCCTTAAATACCTAGGGAGAACACTGTTGGCGTTCTTTCAGACTACTTATATTAAACAACCATTTCGCTCTATTTGTGGATTTGTCTGTTTTCAATAATTTTCATCATAAAACATTCCCTGAACTCTAGAACGTGACACGTATTTGCAAACCTGCTCTGAAATCGCAAGTCGATAGGTTTCCTGTCTTAAGGTGCCCAAAAACGTTTTTTGTTGGATATGTATTACATTCCAGGAAAATTGCTAGAAAGCCAACTTTGGCTCAATGTCAGACCAGCAACCATCAATCTATGACCTCTGGTGTTGGAAAAATTTGAAGGAGTGCTTCTTCATATGAACATACAGCATATGAGATTGCATACCGTAAAATTCCGGTTATAACCCCCCTCTGCGCCCCCCTCCCTCGGATATAAGCCCCCCTCTGCCGTATGACAGTTCTGAACAGTGCTAAATATTGCTTTATTATGCGTTTTTAACTTAAAAACGTATTTCAATTAACCCTAGCGTGGTCCGTTTCGGAACATTTTCTTTATTCCGTTTTAATATAAACCCTCCATTATAAGCCCCTCACTTAGAAGCCCACCCAAAACCCTTATGAAGTTGTATGAGCCCCGGGCTTATAACCAGATTTTTACGGTATCTTTTTCATGCTCTCTTTTTATCCAAAATTTGTTTCAAATTTCCTTCTTCCTTAACATTATTGGTGTAGCTGCAATTGACTGCCAAAAGGGGGTATGTTTAAACCATTATAAGCCACCTTTAACATCCTGATAGTCCTACCAAGCTTTTCCATGTGAATGTAAGGCAAGACAAGTCATGCTTGGCTCTTTTTAAAGTCTTAGGAAACATTTGTAGGCATTGACTATCATTTTACCTATGCTTATCAGTTGAGAATGCAACAAGGGAAGTTTCGCAACCAAGTTTTAACCTTAAAACCTCGCTGTTGTCAGGGGCGATGAGCTAGTTTCCATTGGAAACATCTCAAGCTATTGACGTCAGCGGTCTTGTTTGCGCAAAAGTTGAATTACTGAAAAGTGCAAAAGACTGCTGATGTCAAAAGCACAAGATGTTTCCAATGGAAACTAGCTCTGTTGCCCCTGACAACAGCAGAGACGTTTGAACGGTAAAACTTGGACGCAAAACTTTCTTCGTTCTACACTCAACTGATAAGCGTAGTACCTATGCTATGGCAAATATACTGTAAGCTGGTATTGATGTGTCTTTAACTTATGGTTTGTAAATTTTTTTCTAGATGGCAGTCTGTAATTGTAACAGATCGCCAGAGACGATCAAGTGTAATTTCTGCGGACGATCCTTTATTGGAAGGAAACAAGTTCTGTGCCAAATACACAAAAACACAATTCACTTAATGGACTTTTCTTTCTGTGTGTTCTGCAAGCACAAACTTTGAAGGAGGACTGAAGAAAACTTGTGATGGAAAACAGATGACAGGAAACCTTTGGTTTGGATACATATTTCCAAGTAATGTGTAAACACAAATTAACGAGGTCACTGGAGAAAAGAATCATATGGGCACTTAATATTACAGTCCTGTGGAAGAGTTTATCACAATAGTTGTAACTAAAATAATAGTTGTAGGTTCAGTGGCATTCAAATTCCGTCCAACATTGCAAAAAAGAAATAGTAGAGTGGCTAGTATTTTGTATGTTCAGTTTCATTAGCTGCAGTTGTAGTATATTTTAACTGTGTGTCGGAAGGTTAAGCGCAGCAATTGATTTACTTGCATATGTATGAAAACCAGGTACGCTTATTGTGATAGTAGATTGTCAGTAAGAAAAGTGTCAAAATTATTATTATGCATTGTGTGGTTCCAGAAATTATCCATACCTCCCCCACGGAAGGGATTTTTTCTAAGCCCCCCCCCCCCACCCCTCTAGAAAGTTAAGCTTCATACATAATTTCCTCAAAGTTTTTGGCCTTTGGGGACCCCCACAACCCACCTCAAGGAATTTTCAATCCCTTCTGTGAAGGGAGTATGGACATTTTCTGGAACCATGCATTGTTGATTGAATGGCCAATCGCAGTTAGACTGGTCATTGTTATTAAATTCTCCCTACTGGTCTCAAAATGTGTGCTTTTGCTATTTCTGAGAACTTGGTGATACCAGTAATCTTTATTCTCATCAGCTGTTTGCTTGGCATTGAACTAGTGCTGATGGGGGGATATGTATAGATTCCTCTTGGAAATAAAAAGCATAAAAAAGGAAGAGTAAATAAAAACCAGTAAAGATCCTTTGGAAGCTGAATGAGTTACCTGCAGTAACTAGGTCACAAGTCTTGTTTTTTTCTTACCAAAGTTTCTTATTAATTCAGATAGTTAAGTTGTGCTGTTGTGTCCACAAAAGTTAATTACATTTATCTTTTATAGACAGCATAAGACTGATTGTTTATTGTTCAGAAAGGTACTGTTGTATTACATTACACAGCAATGTCTTTGCCTCTGCAGAATTTAATAATCTGGCCATTTTTGTGTAGTCACTTGTCATGTTTGGCCAGTTAAGACTATTAATGTTGTTGGAAAAAGAGTGTACTTGATAAAATACAGTTAAATGTAATATTATTTTGTAGATAATTATAGTAATATATATATATATAAGAAGAGAATTCAGAAAGCAGTGCTGTAGTTGTTTTGTTATTTCAATGACTTACTTTCCCAGTTTATTGGAAGAAAGTTAATTCTGCCTCCTTTTTGTATGTGTTTTAAAAGAAAGTAAAGTCAAATAGTCATACAAAGTGGCAGTGTGTAAGAAACATGTTGCAAATAAAGAGTTTTATATATGTGGTGAAATGTATTAATTTCACCGAACTAGGTACTACTGTAGGAAACGAAGGCCTTGAACTGTAAGGGCCAATCGGGTATGGTGAAATGTATTGTATTCAACACTGTTTGCTAAGGCTGGGATGCAAATTTTGATTAATAGTATGGGAATTTGTAAACAAATAAATTTCCACCAGTGAATGCACTATTCAGACACAAGCTAAAACACTCACACCATATCAATTACACTGATACAAAGACGTCAAGTTTTGCTAGTTTAAAGCCACATCAGACATTTAGGATGACTGTTATGACTTGACTGTGCATTGTTTTGGTATTGGGAATTATCATTTCATGTATTTTCACTTCTTTTTCACTGGCCAAGAACCCACCATGTGATCTGCAACTAACTGCCAACATATACTGCACTGCTCATGCTGTTGGTGCCTGACTAATTTTGCTGCAAATAGTATTTTGCTATGCATAGTTGCGTCCACCTCGAGAAAAAGTGGCAGTTCCTTTTGCAGAGTCATCGAGCAACAATTTAAAAATTAAGTAGACCAAAAACAAGCTCATTGAACGAATGATAAAACAATTATTGAACTTGGTTGTCACAAAACATTGTAATTTGTTAGTGTTTTGCAGATCAATTATTTGCCTCAGCAAATAATAGGCCATTTCCGAGTTATCCTTTCCCTCTGTTTCAAAATGAGTCCACGTGCGAAACCATTCAAATGAAAATGAGTTTGATTTGCATGAAAATGGACCTGTAGGTGAAACTCGTTTTCCTATGAATGGTTTCGCACATAGACTCGTTTTTAAACAGAGTTACAAGGTAATTTGGAAATGCAGGGTGTCAAGTTCCTATTTTTTCCTATTTTTTTCTATTTTTTGGCCTGCCTCCTATTTTCTCCTATTTTTTCATGAAATTCCTATTTTTTCCTATTTTTTAGGGTTTTCTCAGGTACACAGAAACATTGTGAAATATTTGAAATGAAATTGTCAATAAAATTGATAAATTCTACAAAAAACTGAAACTTCATGTCAAAAAAGACCGCTTTGAAACCTTTATGAGTGATTTTCTTCTGAAACTCGTGCCCAGACGTTCTCAGTGCTTTTGATAGCATGCAAGATAGTGAGGCTACTCTGATGCGAGAGGAAGAAGTAGTAAAAGCAGACTTGAAAGTAAATTGAAAGCGGCTGATGAACTAATGATGCCCTTTCAGCAACAGCTGTCAACAAACAAACTGTTAATGTAGCCACAATGATGCTTGACACTGCTAAGACCAAGCGAGACCAAGCAATGCAAAGCTTGGAGAAAATAGGACAAAAGAGAAAACTGTTGACTGACAAACAGCACAGACTGTTAGAAAAGGCCATGTCCTCAACAGCAAATGCTGCCAAAAACGAGAGCAAAGCTAAGGTTACCCAATCTGCTAAAAGAGCCAAAACAGTATAGTGTTGGACTTTTTGATTGTTGATTTTTCAAAGTCGTGGTTGGCTTTTATTGTAAGAAAGACATACATTTGGTGAAAGTGAACATTACATTGTTTCGGTTTGTAAAAAAATTAGCTTTTCATTCTCACAGTTTTAAAGGTCTAATGACTTAAAGTAAAGGCATCTTGTGAAGTATCTAATGAAATTTGGAATCTGGTAATTGTTGTAGGATGAGTTGTGCTTGGTAACATTTGTTTATACGGCAATATATACATTGTGGATGTATGCCATTGTGCCTGTTAAATATTAAAGCGTTGGGTTGTGAAACAAAGTTGCTGTTGGGAGTGTTAAGAGGATAGAACTCAAAGAAATCCTCCTATTTTTTCCTATTTTGGGGTGAGAATTCCTATTTATTTCCTATTTTTTGGAAATTGTCATTCCTATTTTCCTATTTTCTAAGTGCCATTTGTCACTTGACACCCTGGAAATGGCCTATTGATCTCCTCGCTACTGACAAATCACAATACTTTGACTGACCTTACCAATAATATTTATTAGTAAACACATGAATTTGCACTGATGAGTTATGCTGATCATGAGAGAAATAATTATTATGTAGAGAAGCACAGTGCTGTAGACTAAACCTTGCACTTGTTGAGTGTAATCATTTTATAAAAATTCCAGGGCTAAAAAATATTTTGTAATCTGACAATCGCAAAGAGCAAGTTTGCTATTTCCTCTCAAACTCGTGCATCGTATCTTAACAATGCACCTGATTAACAATTGTTTCTCAAAGAATGAGTAAGTGGCTATAACTTTTGCACCTCAATGGAGAGGAACACTTTTTAAACTGTTAAAAAATAGTTGCTTTTTGCTATTAAAACATCTTGTTAAAGCAAGTAAATCACACAGTTTAAAACCCCTTTGGACCAAGATCCCACTCATTCATACACCAAAACCACAAACAATGTTTCATCTGCATTATTTAGAACTTTAATTAAACAATTTCCTTGCAAAATCTGCTAAACTACTACTTACAAGAACTGAAAGTTGTATAAATGCATGCTTTTTCAGTGAACAAACTTTTTTACAGATTGAGTAAAAATAGATGGATTCCCAACTATGTAGAATACAATAGAACTGCACTAATCAGGGATGATTTTCTCTCTAGGTATAGTCTCGTCAGCATGGGTTTGTAATGTTTTTTGTGCAGATCTGACAGGGGTAGATATTACAGTTTGTGGATAGCAACAGAGCACTTTTTCAAATACTTAATAATTAAAACTGAATATAAACTTTGGTCTGGCTTTACTGGTAGTTGAGCTTTATAATAATGGTTCCTAGAACATTGTGACTTATTCTGAAAGACATTTTGTTTCACTGTGCTGTCGTATTGTTAGCCTGTGATTTTGTTCGCTTTTGTTGTGTCTCATTTCAAAATCTACTCTATATTTTGTAAAATGGAAGATAAAAAGTGAAGAGATGAAATGTACCGTGTACAGAATTTGTAAGGTGGGGGAATCCAATCTAAGTGGTTGAAACTAAAATGATTGCACACTTCAGCATGCATGCAGTGAAATATATAACTATATCCCTCTTTTATAACAATCATGTTTAATCTAAAAACTATAAAAGGTTTTAATAGGCTTCTTTCGATATATTGAAATTCAGCTTGGTAGCAAGGCCTAGAGGACAGAAACAAAAGAAATGAATAAACATGCTTGTAAAATTCCTTTTGTTTGTATCCTCTAGGACTTGCTACCAAGTAGAATTTTAATATATCGAAAGTAGCCTATTGACTCTTATTATTCTCCCTTAAATTTGCAAGCATCCTTGTTCCTGTGAAATTCTACTGCAAGAAAGGTTTGCTTTTAAAATTATATTAAACTATCTGTATAGTATTCTTAAGTATAAATGCAATGACTCTTATTTAGGGCTTTCATCTTTTAGCTAGCATGGGCTTTTGTATGGTACAGCCGTAGTTGATGAGCTAGTTTCAAACACTAATAAATTGTCAAAGTAAATGCATTTAGTTGATGACAAGTAAAGACAGGGTCTCAGACTTAAGAAAAAGTGAATGCAGTACAGACTTCATTTCACACTTAATGAAAAATATAAAATGTTATGTTAACATGATTTTAAGTAAAAATATTTTATAACAGATAGTAAAATTGCATTTACTGTAGTCAGCTGATGACAGTACCACAATTATGGAATCGTAGTACTAAAGTCCTTCACATTGAATAAAAATTATACTGCCTACAGGAACATGAATGCTGGCGAAATATCTTGTAACTAAGGAACAGTTAAAAATCTTGTTAAGATTCCTCGTGGGAAGGGATATTTGGATGCCTGGTTAAAATCTAGATTTACAATGTCTATGTGTAAAGCTGCTGTGCAGAGCAATATACATGCAGGTATCAGGAAGAATTGGAATTACTGTTGGAAGTCGGGCCACTGTAAGCTTGTCCACCGTTTACATATGACGTCCCCAGCCCGTAAAGATGTCCACAGTATTTTGCATCATCTATATTATCTTCGAAAAACATCTGCAGCAAAGACAACACAACAATCATAAATAAATATATTTGTTAATTAACTTACTTAGTTAAATTATGTCACAACCAAAACTATCATTATCTACTAGTCTTATGGACTGGCTTAATATAGGAAACTGATGCTGGGCTCATCACTGTCAGCAGATAACTCTTAATTCCCATAACATGAATCCACTAGTAGTATTGAAACTCCCCTGTGCAGGGATACTAGTCCATTAGCATTCTCGTCCAAGAGCCACTTCTCACTCTTAGCTGGCAAAGCCTGTGCATGAGAAACAAGTGGTTCTGGGGACATGTGATTTGACTGGCTAGAATTTACCAAAGGGAGTTTCAAATCTAGCCAATCAAATGAACCATGTTAAATTCTAGTTGAACAAAGGGATTTTAAAACGGTCCATTTGATTGGCTGTTCCCTTTGTTAAAATCCAGCCAAAAAAATCATGTGTCCCCAGAGCTTCTTGTTTTTCATGGACAGGCCTTGCCAGCTAAGACGGACAAGCTCTGGGACAACAATGGTCCATTAATGGCTATTCCTCAGAATTTTGTCCAGTTTCCAGGACCTGCCTTTTGGCTCAAATAATGTCTACAGGTGAGCCAACTTGAATTGAATTGTTAAGGTTAAAACTGGCCAGTTCCACATGTGAACAGAAATAACAACATACCTCTCTCATTCTAAAAAATGCATTTCCAGTTAATAGACTATCACTTCCTGCTTGATGTTGGGGTCCTATTCTTTCAAGCTGAAAACAGAATGAAAACAACAGTTATATATCATTGCATTACCAGACTGAAGATCTCATACCTACTGAACAGTTTGGTGGAAAAAAGGGAAGCCTCAAGCCAAGTGGCCCATACTGCCAGAGCTTATCCCAGTTTTGATAGCATTAAGCAGCTAGGAATATTTCAACTCTCCCTTGGATGGAATGCAAGTCCATTGCAGGGTCCCCCCCCCCCCCATATATAAAGCATTATTTTGAGGTACGCATTTATACACTTGGGTGGAGAGAGGCACTATGAGAATACAGTGCCTTGCCCAAGAACACAACACAGCAACCCTGGCCGGGGCTTGAACCTGGACGAACGGTCCAGGGTCTGGTGCACTAACCATTAGGCCACCGTGCCTCCCTCGGTTGAAAGTACCATACAATTATTCATTTTCATATTGATCATTAATACTTAATTGAAAATATATTTTAAAAAATGTCAATAATACCTCTAACAATTCAGCCACTTCTTGTAGGCCACCCTTTAGACTCTTGCAGCTTTTCATCAAGTATTTTACATCATAAATATTTGGAAAATATAGCTTCAGTAGGTCAAAGAATTCTGCTTCCTCACTTGGTAAATTCTGCGCTGTTAGGACTTTCAGAAGGTAAGCGAAATCATAACCACTATAAAAATAAGCATCAGTGCATGGCAATTAGCATACAAGAAAAGAAAATTTTAAAAAAATAACGTAGGGATCCTATTGGGTGACAAAACATATGGGTCTAAGAAAAAGTTCTGCCACATTTTTCTAACCAGTTTACAGTTCCGTGGTGCCCAAATAGGTTTTAAATTATGTTTTAAAGCCTTCAATCCTATTTATATTTCCATGTGCAAACAAAGGAAATTATTTTGGCTAATGAGCAGATGTAAATTTACAGTAGATATAAACTTATATAGTTTTACATTAAAGTGTGTATAACCCAAAAGAAAAAAATCTATATCACTAAAAGAATTGATCAACACAATGAGCTATACATCAACATGTAAACATCGACAAGCCACTTGCAAAATTTGTGTCTGTGTCTGACTAAGGTTTGTGAAATCTAATATGGCATGACCAACTTTTTCCTTACCTATGAAATGATAACCATTTGACATCTTCATTTAACACGAGCCCTGATGTTATAAGAAGCTCTGCAAAATCACCAACATCAATTCCTTCTTCCTCATGTCTTTTGAACTGAATGCCTGCTCGGTTGAGTAAATCTATAGAGTCTTGAGCGTACATGTCTTCTCTGTAATAAACAAAGTTACCAGCTTTGTGAATAAAAATTATTACAGTAGATGTTTTGCAGCAAATTATATCAACTCTTAACTGAAGTGTTTATTTTGTCCTTTCCTGTCCCCCATAGCCGTCTTTACTTCTCTTAGCCAGCAGGTCCTTGGCATGAGAAATGAAGTGCTCTAGAGACAAAGGATTTCCCTTCCAGCCTAGATTCTGGATTTCCAGTCTTCATGTATGCAGTTGTGATGTTTCTATCTACAGTGTGGGAGAGTTTAAGCATTTTTGACTTGCGTTCAATATTTCTTCGTTTTAAACAGCCAATCCAAAAATATCAAATTAATTCAAAAATCCTCTGTTCCCAGGGTCCTTTGTTTCTCGTTCCAAGGCTCTGCCGGCTAAGGGAAACAAAAAGAGCTAAGAGGAGGAGAGTGTATTTTGTCACGCTACTTGTATGCACTAAGTCAACAAAACTTACGTCAAATTAAACTTGAAATTGAACTGGCAGGTAGCCCCCACTGGTGCTTGCTGTCCCTTCTCATTGTAAAATGATAAACCAAGTTGTATGATCTTGAGTAAGTCCACATTACACCTAAGAAGTTGATATTGATAATCTGACGTGCTGCGGAACTCTCCTATGGGTCGCGCTACAACACCTGGGAATTCTGTGTCCTGAGATTCAAACAGAAGAAAGCTATAAGCATCTATGATCATCAGCAATACGCAAGTCTAGCAAATTTATGATGTTCAAATAAACTGCAATTGATTATAGGTTAAGTCTGTGTTTAAGCCTAGTAACCCATAAGGCCTGGCCAGACCTTATCCTGGTTTCAGAAGCATGAAGCAACTAGGAGTATTTCTACTCCCCCTCGATGGGATGCTAGTCCATCGCAGGGTTACCAATAAATTTGCCATTACCCATTTACACACCTAGGTGGAGGGAGGCACTGTGAGAGTTTAGTGTCTTGCCCAAGAAAACAATGCGGTGACTCTAGCCAGGGATCGAACCCAGACTGCTGCTTTGACAGAACATCCATCCCAGACAAGTTATCCAACTGGCCATGGATCCAGTTGTTCAAAGGGTGAGTAAAGCTGTCCACCGGATAAATTGCTATCCAGTGGATAAGTTTTAACAAAACATGCTATGCTATCCAGTGCATAGTGATTTATCCAGTGGATAGCGCTATCCACCCTTTGAACAACTGGGGCCAGATAAGTGTTGACAAAACATACTATGCTATCCACCGGATAGTGATTTATCCAGTGGATAGCGCTATCCACTCATTGAACAACTGGGCGCAAATTGGTGGATAGCATTATCCAATCTTTGAACAACAAAGGCCAGTATTGTGAAAACAGCCGTAATTCACCCAATGTTATTTAACTATTTGATTTCACTCAAAGTGTGTAACAAAAAAATCTTATAAAACTCCTTACCATAGCAACATATGGGTAGTTTTCTACTATATCTCGAATTTTGGCAAACTCTTCTTCCATGTTATTTTTCCAGACATCTCTGATGTTGAAGTTCGTCACATTGGATGGCATTTTGCTGCAGTCGCAATGAACCAACCAAAAACTTTCACCCTCGGTTAACTCAAACCACCTCTATACATACGTAAATCCACTTTCGATCCTTGCAGGATAATTCCTGCACTCTGAAAACCACGATCTAAAGAAGTAAAAACCACAAAAAAATTCCAAATAAGCACAAATCGTATCATCGTGTGATTCGACAGCAAACTCACATGCTCAATAGAGACGCTGCGATTGCGATTATTTAAGATTAAAATAAAAGAAAACCGCTTACCTTTCCACCTTCAAACACTGTCCTCACGAGTGGAATCCCAAGCTTGCTAAAGGGCGAAACTAAATCCAAAAACCATGGAATTGAACACGAAGAAATTTCACTTTCTTTCAGTTCGTAAAACAAAATGGCGGAATGCGCATAATTCGATTAGTCGGTAGCGCATAATTTTGGGGGGAAAACCGCAAACAATATGAAACTAAAAGAGATCTGGGAACAAGGAACTCCATGAGGGCGCGAATTTTTTTTTAACCAATCAAAACCCGCCCAAGAACTGACAGAGATTCACAAAAGAAAGTAATACAAGAGTCAAGATTGACTGAGGGTTTGAGGACCTCTAAAACCGTTTCAGTCGATCACGTGACTTGTTGAACGTGAAACGTGATTGAGGCTATTTATTTGCCGTGAAACGTGATTTGGGCTTTTATTTTTTCGTGATTCGTGATTCCCAATTTTAAGATCTGAACGAAGAGTTGAATTAGACGTTAATCGTGTATCATCTTCTCTTTCGTGACTTTACTTCTGATTTTTTAGGTAGTTTTAGTGAACATACATCTTTGTTTTAGCTCTGTGGTTGGGATTGGGACTTTTAATATAGTCAGCTATTATTTTGTCGCGTGCGTGATCTTGACAAGCACAATAACTGATCTTAACCCTTCCGAGCGTAACAGTCTAAACAGGGATCGCCATGATTTTTGCGTGAACCTGAAAACATTTTTAGAATTATTCGTGACGCTTGAAAAGCCAAATATTTTTAATTTTTACGTGATTCCATTTTGCAGAGACGTCTACAACCACGTAGGCTGCCACCTAGACTTGCTTAGGGCTTTCCACAAGTTGCTCGGCAACTTTTTGGCAACTTTTCATGATTCGAGCAACTTTTTCTCCTTCGAGCAACTTTTTTTCCTCTCGAGCAACTTGTTGCATTTTGAGCAATTTCCAGACCGAAAATCTCCGAAGGTTATCCGAGTGTTGTTCAAAGGCAACACGAACGTTTCCGAAGATTTACGAAGTTTGCCGAACTCTATCGGGGAACATCTGAAGACGTTTCAACTTTGGCTCATTCTGCATTAAAGCATTACAAAACTCATCATTAAACATGACGTCATTGATATCTTCACGATTTTCTTCAGTTAAAGAAATCCTTGTTATTAAACAAATTTTCCCCTTTATATGTTATTTAGATACTTTTTTTGCTGTAAAATTACATAAAACTGCTTAGAAATCTTACCCTCACAGGGAAATTAGCATATATTTAAAGAAATTCTCTTCATTAGAAGCAGCGTTTTGGATTTTTTGGAGCAACTTTCGAGCAACTTTTATTATCAGAAGCAACTTTTTTGGATTTTTGGAGCAACTTTTGAGCAACTTTTTGAGAAATTACGGGCAACGTTTTGGGAAATCTCGAGCAACTTGTGGAAAGCCCTAGACTTGCTCCAAGTCGCTCGTTTGATTCGCAGGAGACCACTGGATACAGAAACGGAGGGCGCGCGCGGGCTTGAAAAACAAAATGGCGGATGATCGTCGCTCGTTCCGAGCCATTCTTTGACGAACGAACAAATGAATTTCGCGCGGTCACTCGCGCGCGATTTCAAAGCTAGCTTACTCAAGTAACTCTATCGACACGAAACGAGCGACTTGGAGCAAGTCTAGCTACCACCGAGTGGCATGACCCCAAAAACAAAGAAAGGGCAATTTTGAAGATAGAAAAATGGACTATACAGGCGCCAGACAAATTAAATCACTGACTACAATATCAATCTTAGCAACTTACAAAATGAACACGTCCTCGAGCAAAAAACAAAACTACGATAAAGGAAGTAGATTGCGGAAATTAGAATTTTTGGCATGATTAGTATGCAAGGGTGCAAGAACAAGTGACCTTGTTGGCATTTTCTGCCAACTATTGCAGAAAAAATGAGTATGAGACAATATTTCTCTTTATTATTATTGTTTAGGCACCTAATGTACATTATATGTCAAAAAGAAAAACTACAGCCAATATCTTACACAGATACATGCAGCCGTCTTTAAAGGCAGGTATTTAGCTAAGAATATGTGGTTGAAAGATTTACAGTGTTACACATGTAACAGTTTATTTTAAAATGGAAACGGTATTTCCATTTATTAAATTACGCTTCAAATACAGCTTGCACTGGAACTATTTGAGCATTTGATTTCGATCCTATAATGCGCCTCTTCAATGATGTTAGGATTCTTAAATATTCCGAACGAAAGCACCGATTCATGACTCCGTATATGACGGGGTTGATGGAAGTGCTAGCAAATCCAAAACAAGTGTAACTCACGTACACTTGTCTCTTGAGCTTCCAGTCCGCGTTGATAAAGTCGATCATATCGATTACCATAACAGGCGTCCAGCAAGTTAGAAAACCAATGACAACGACCAGTAGAGTGTAGGTAATGTTCACTTCTTCTACTGAAAGTCTTAAGGTGCTAGAGTTGTGCGTCAAGTGTTCTATCGAAGGGCAAATCCGTGGTCGAAATGTTTCAAAATTATGCTTGCGCACTGCAATGAATACTCTTGTGTAGCAAGTTACGATGATAATAAGAGGAATAGCCACATAAACCAGAACCAAATAAGCTCCATAACCGTGATAAAGGCTTTCAGCGTTGTGCGCACAAAAGACCTTTCCAGTGTGAAAGAAAAACTCGTGCCTGGCAAGTACGTAAGGAAGAGGCGCAAAGAAAGCCATTATCCACAGAATCGCGATTGTTATTTTTGTTGTCTTCATGTTGAAGAGTTTCTGATATAGCGCGCGCGAACGAACCACTCGGAAATATCTGTTTATAGCGGTGACGGCTAAAGTTTGTAGCGACACTGCGCACATGAGAAGAATCCAGAATCCTTGAAGCTGGCAGATAAAGTTGTTAAACGGCCATTTTCCAACGATTAGAGAAGCCACTGAAAATGGAATTCCCAGCAAAGACATTAGAAAGTCCGAAACAGCCAAAGTTATAATGTACATGTTGGGAACAGTTCTGCGAAGGTTCGGGTTTTTGATGACCGCGATTCCAAGCAGAAGGTTTCCGGCAAAAGAAGCGAAGTTAATTAACATCATGAAAAGAGATTCAGCAACTCGTGTGGGAATAGAACGGTTTTTCAATTCCCGCGCGAAGGTTTCAATTGATGGTGAAGTTTGATTGAACACAGCGAAACCTTGGCTATCCATACTGGTCAGTTACAATTTTGTGAGTAGATAGATTCTCAGCAACTGCAAGCGGCAAATGACATGTCAGATCTGATTTTGATGCATTGATGAAGCCGGTCTTGTAAGTATCACTTAAAATGCAGACGGCATTTCCATTTCTAGCTTTTAGGGCACAGGATGTTTTTAAAGTTTCTGTTCTCCCGATTCGCGATCACGAAATACTCTCAGCTAACGTCACAAAATGTTACACAAATGAAATGAAACCATAGAGATAACGTTTTCCGACAAGTGAAACGTGAAGTGTGCGCCTGGGGCCGTGACAAACGGAGATCATTTATTTTCTCAACATTCAATTTTTAAATCCGTTAAATCTTTAAAAAAATAATTTGCTTAAACGTCAAGAATTATATTTGTTTTACGACAACGTTGTTTCCCTAACTTAAAAGCTTTTTTGAAGCTTTCAACTCAATACCTTCATGTTAACACTTTTAATTAATTTTCACTGTAGACAGCAATAAAAAAATAATCAGTTCTGCTATCGTCTTCAAAGCGTTTTAAAAACTTTAAGAAAAACTATGCATAACATGTATCAAACCAAAATGTATAATAAACAACAATTTTTTCGAAAATATTGTTATTTTTTTAAGAAAGGTTTCATGTTTTTGTTTGTACAACATTTCACCATCATCGTTTTGTTACACTGTGTAAATTAAGTACTTTTCGTCACGTACAAATAAATTGGTTTTTTTAATAACATTCAACTCATATTCACCTTCCGCGCTCACTTTTTGTCTGCAACGACTGCCGTGATTTTCTCTTGAAGTCGCTTCTGATAAAGCAGTCATTAAAGCAGTCGTTAGAATAAAAAAGTCAAAATCTTTAACAAAAATGGGGGGAAAGGTGCTTGGGTTTGAAAATAATGCCAGTGTTCTAATTTTATTTTTTAAGTTAATAAGTACAAAAGCCGCGATTCTGAGCTAATCTGTTGCTTTGTGAAAAAAAAAATTGAACGTCAGCAAGTTCCTTTGTGCATGTGAGCGATTTTTTAACTCCTATATCTTTTTACATCGAGACGATGTGGTGTATTGCACGTCTGAAACGTTTTTTTTTTTTTAATTTAATATATATGCAAATATGTTATTTAATACAAAGTAATTGCTTTAGAAAGTTTAAACGTCGATGTGTGTTTTTTATATATTAATTAGTTCTATATTTCACATGCGAAAAACGCCAGACGAAAGCACTTGAATTGACCAGTTAAAAACGCGAAAAACTGACAGCAGCCAATCAAGTACACTCAAGCCAAGAACGTTCATTCAAATGGCTTCTTTTCTTTAGTCACGTAGTCGACGAGACGAGTAGGTCGTATCACGGCGATAGTGGAAAAACGAGTAGCTATGGGGACTAGAATAGCCGGGGGTGCGGCCCTATCTTGAACTCTTACCCCCTTTCAGACCAAAATATGGGCTTTTCTCTGTTTAGACCTGAAACAAACTTATTTAGACGTATCTTAGCCACCCAGGAATAGCTTCCATGTGGGAACAGGGCTTTAAATTTCCCGATGCTCTAAAACCACGCCTAATTCTAGAGAAGAAAACTAAAAAAAAACATAACCTGTTTCATCGTCAGACCACAATGGAAATAATGAATTTGTCCCTGTATTTACTAATAAAAAGTAATAAAAAGTATCTCTTTGTTCATTATAGCAAATCATAAAAAATGGCAATAACGGACTTTGTGCTTCTATGCCGTGGCTGAATCATCCAAAGGCGTCTCGCCTTTGTGCTCGATGCGTATTTGGTGCCCCTCGCCCCCGCCCTCTTTTCCTGTGGAACCAGGGCGCTATCGGCGCCTTCGTTGAGACGAGGCAGTTTCCGCAGTTTGTCGTCGCGCATTAACCGCTTATGTCCCCGCTTGTTAGGAATGCTGACTCGCACTCAGTCGCCATTTATCTGGTTAGAGGTTAGAAAACTCTGGACGGTCTAGCCGAGGGGGTCTAGCTGCAGCGAGATTACGCGTCATTGACCTCGCTCCAGCGCCCCTCGGCTAGATCGTCTACAGCTTTTCAACCAGGTAAATAGCGAGTGGGAATGCGTCAGAGGCTCGCGAGGGTACTACCTATCACAACAACATATAACAACAACAAGCTTTATTTGCATGACTAAATTTGTTACAACATTGCAAAAGGGTACAACTTATTACAACCTATAGTGGGCTATACGGGAAGACCCCTCCGAAAGGGGTACCTTTTTTAGGCTGTTGGTATGTAAAAAGGTAGGGTTTCACGATTTGGAGTATTCAAAAGGGTAAAGAAAACTGTCATTTAGGTGTCAAGAAGAAGTATTTTAAGGGGTTATTCAAATGAAAAACGTGAGTAAATAGATGATGCAGTGTCCCTTCTGTAGGTATGTGAAAGGGGTACCATTTTCTATCAAAGGAAAACGAAAGGGTTACCTTTACTTTCAAAAATAGTACCTTATTCTTACTAATTTTCGCGATTTTCGCGTTTTCAAAATAATCGCGAAATTTAATACGCGCGAAAAAAGCATTGCGCGAAATTTAAACACGCGAAACTTAATACCATATTTTATATCAAAACAATAAAGTTAGGATCTGCAACTATCCTTAAGAAATGTCGTTCCGTCTTGTTTTTACTAACACCCTTTCTTTGATAACTGTTTTCCTCAGCTTGTAAATCGCCAAGACCTCTTTAAGCACAGTCAGTTTGCAAACTCCTTGTAGTAACATTGAGCTAGACCTTTGTGTATTTCCGGAAGTTCCTAACTCTTTTTCTGATCCAAAAAACACTGACAAAATCGCGAAATTTAATACACTTTTGCTCTTATTTTTCTTGCAATCGCGAAAATTAATTCTCGCGAAATTCGGCTCCCGAAATTTCGCGAAATTAAGTACACGCGAAAATTAGTAAGAATAAGGTATATGAAAGGGTAAGGGCCGGTTTAGACCTAGGAGAAGGGGGAGCCTGTCCGTATAAAAATTTTAAGTACCCCCTGGGGGGTGGGGTCACAGGAAGGCTGAAAATACCTTTATATCTCGCTCGCGTTGGACGTCAACTCGTCCTTCTCCAAATTTTCTCGTTTTCTTCCAACTCCTTTTACAAGTGATTTATTGGCACAATAAACTTCCCAGAATTGCATTGCATTGCATTGTTTAAGGAGGCTCGATGTAGTTTTTTAAGCCGAAGGGTGGTTGTTTTGAAAATTAAAATTATCTAGGAAACCAATGTTCGATTTTTGCCAAAATACACCATAATGATCAAATATGACCAAATTTTAATTTTTTACCCGTCACTTTGTCATAAAGGTTACCATAGCAACCACTGACGTTTTCTTTTGTTCTCAAACAAGCTTGATTTTCTCGAAATCTAGATTGACTTTTGGTATTTATTTTTTGATATGTTCAAGTATAGTAGATTGACTACCTGTACACAAAATTTTAGGAGAATCTGTAAGAGCGTTTTAGAATAAATCAAGAAGGAAGTTTTTGGTATTTTCTTATAATTTCCTACAATCGGCAGTCGATATATTTTAACAAATTAAAGCAAAAAGTCTTTCGCTTTTAGTTAGTGGTCTTTGATGGTGTAAGTATTTATATTTCAGTAAGAGTAACTGTGCTCAAATAATAAGAAGCAATTTTAAAGCGCCTATTTTATATTAAAACGGTGTTTTTTTGAAAATTTCATTCTTAATTTACTTGAAAACGCTCTTACAGATTTTTCTAAAATTTCGTCAACAGTTAGTCAATCTACTAAACTTAAACATATCAAAAAATAAACACCAAGAGTCAATCTAGATTTCGAGAAAATCAAACTTGTTTGAGAACAAAAGAAAACGTCAATCGTTGCCATGGTAACCTTTGTGACTAAGTGAAGGGGAAAAAATTAAAAATTGGTCATATTTGATCATTATGGTGTATTTTGGCAAAAATCGAACATTGGCTTGCTAGATAATTTTTATTTTCAAAACAACCACCCCTCGGCTAAAAAAACTACATCGAGCTTCCTTAAATATGTAGTTTGTTTTATTTTGAGACTCTTTAATGTTTTCTTAAAGTTTTCAAACACAAAACGTTTGTAGAACATGTCTTTGCATAACCTATGCCATCGTCATGCAGTTACAGATCGGTTTATCAGTAGTTTTTCATTTTATGCTAGGTTACAGATGTTTTACTATCGGCGAGAGACTCAAATAAAATTTATAGAAGAGGAATTCAGTATAAAACTAATTTCTCCTTTACACCAAAGCCAAAGCATGGTTTAAAATGGTTTTCTTTATAGTATTTGTACATAGTATCATTTTTTTTTCTTCATAGTAACTCCTAACTGATTTTTGTCGACTTTGTCGACAATGAAAGAACAAATTAGAGCTTAGAGCTTAGAACTTGAACCCAGTGTAAAATTCAATCTTTTAGTTTTCTATTGTTGATTTTCATTTGAAACCCGTTTAACTATAAAACATGTTTTGCTAATGTGAATGGGGTATAAAATGGCTGTATGTTAATTTAAGTCAGATATAGCCCATATTTTCAAGGTACTAGTTAGCAAAATCTATCTTAGATTAATTAATAAACGATAGACATACGAATTAGACTGACAACAGGCATCGATAATAAAATTGTCACGGTGGAGACAAGATGTCACATCAAAACTTACGAAAATGTTCAAGACTATAGTTTTCATAATAAATTGTTACCAAAAAAAATCCATAAATCGTGTACTTGTGCCGCCAGCTCATAAACATTACTCCTTCAGGCGTGAGACCTCCCATGTTCGATTGAGAAATTGCATAGCAGCGTGGGCATAAATTTCAAGAACGATCGATCTTTTTAGAATGCAAAAAATTTCAAAACGTAAAAAGACTTTTCAAGAGAACTTATTCACTAAATGCTCACTAAATGCGATTCACCCTGACTCTCGTTTATACTGAGTATAAAAGAGACATTTATACATTCTTTTTATTACGGTATTTTAGTTTTAATAATTTCAGTGGTAGTATACATCATGGCAAAATCCCCTAGCAATATTTCAAAATAAGCCACTCTCTTCAAGTTTTTTTTTCTTTTAAGCTGGCTAAGTAACACGGGCAACATTTTCTCGCAACCTGTCACCCAAAAATGTTGCAATGCAAGTTGATAAGTTGATAAGTTGATAAGTTGTATGTAAACAAAAACAAAGGCGTGGCTGATTAGGGTCCTTGTGTAACATGTTGTCGTAGCTTGCAATACAACAATGTTGCAAGAAAATGTTACCCGTGTTACTTGGTCGGTTAAAACGAAAAGAGCTTAAAAAGAGTAGCTAATTTTGAAATATTTATTCTAGGGGATGTTGCCATCGTAAGAAAGAGAGAAACCTTATCAAAAAGGAAAAGGCGGATCTTTTGTTTTATCTACTAAGCTACATTATTATCACCGACCGCTATCTGTACTGGAACAACTTGAACATCAGTTTGCAATTTCTGTGATCTTGAAAAACATTTCTTAAAAGATACAAAAATGTTAAAATATTCAGCACGGAAGGAACGATTCATGATGCCGTATATGACGGGGTTGATGGAAGTGCTGGCAAATCCAAAACAAGTGTAACTCACGTACACTTGTCTCTTGAGCTTCCAGTCTCCGTTGATAAAGTCGATCATATCGATTACCATAACAGGAGTCCAGCAAGTTAGAAAACCAATAACAACGGCTAGGAGAACGTAGGTAACGTTTACTTCATCTACTGATAGTCTGCCTTCGGTCGGGTGATCGCGTTGTTTCCTTCGAAGTTGAAACTTTAGGTTATGTTTGCGCACTGCAATGAATACTCTTGTGTAACAAGTTACGACGATAATAAGAGGAATAGCCACATAAACGAGAACCAAATAAGCTCCATAACCTTGATATAGGCTTTCAGCGTCGTGCGCGCAGAAAACTTTTCCGGTGTGAAAGAAAA